>NW_004797272.1:4537263-4589763 GCF_000002075.1 Aplysia californica | reverse complement strand
TTTGTTGTTTTTGTTGTTTTAGCCTCATATCTATACCTGCTGTCTTTTGTCAGCCTTTCGTGCTGACACTGAAATTTTGGTTGCTCTTTTAAACTTTTCAGGTAACTAGCGATTTCAACTGGATTCAAGCTGCAGTACAGAGCATGAAGGTCCAGTGTCAACTCCAGCTTGAGCGCAACTCTTCTCTGTGGACAGGAAGTCCAAGTGCTCCTCCCCAGGAATACACTAACTTGTTCTGCATCGCAAACTGTGGTGGAGCTGGTACTTGCGAAGAAGGTAGTTCCTTTCGTAAAATTATTATTTCAACCCTCTAGAACCAGAACTTGATTACTGTGGGAGGGGGGGGGGGGTAATCATGAAATTTGAAATGGTGCACGTAAAGGTATCAAAAACATAAACCTTTCAGTTATGTTAGAAAGATTTGTAATAGGGTCTATTTCTAGACACAAGGTCTAGTCTGATGGAGAACGCTGATTTATGGTCTATCTGAAATAATTATTTTCAGGTATCATTGTCTAAAACCAATTTTCCAAATATGGCACGTGCGGTCCTTGGGAATAAGGTTTCCAAGCTAATAATAATAATAATAATAATAATAATAATAATAATAATAATAATAATAATAATAATAATAATAATAATAATGTACATACATACATACATACATACATACATACATACATACATACATACATACATACATACATACATACATACATACATACATACATACATACATACATACATACATACATACATACATACATACATACTTACATACACACACACACACACACACACACACACACACACACACACACACACACACACACATGCGTGCATGCATACACAATATTGTATTGTATTTTATATTGCGCACACTGCAGTTCTGTTCAATATTTTGCTATACGTGATGACCTCAATTTCAGTTCAGGGTTCATAGCTCGAAAAACGTAATGTCCCACAAATATACCCTCACCCGCAGATAGCGTGCTTTTGTCCAAGCTTTTTTTGGAATCCGCGCTGATTTTGGCAATATAGATATTTCTTTTGACAAAAGTTCATTGCAACGCAACACTTATACCCAAACAAAAACAGTTCGGTAGCCTGGGATAAATATAAGTTGCCTTTCTTTGTGAGAATGGAGAAGGAATATCGGAATTAACATATATTCAAAGTACTCGTGATGTTTCTCTGCTCTCTTCTCCTGCATCCAAGGCTACGCACAGGCATAACGTACTACATGTTATATAAACAAAATACAAACCTGTAGACATCGACAAGGCTCCTCACGGGGAAAAACATGTTTCCTGACGAAAAATAATGGTTCTTTACAAGAAAAAAAACATTGGTTCTTGAATTTTGTTGACGATTTTATTTTCTTTAACATTTCAAAGCTCGCCGTAAAACCTTATACCATACATACATACAAACATTTCAAAACTATGCTACCCAGACGATTTTTTTAATTTCAAAAGAGATTGAAGACATATAATGTTGCAGCTAGCTAGTTTTCACATTGATAGGACCATTAGCAATCAGTTCAGAGGTCTCCAAAGTGAGCTTGTTCAAAAAGAAAGGAAAATTTAGGCGTTGTACCCATACAAAAAAAACCCCTGCAGTGCTATCAGTTCATTAATACACTTTTGCTTTGTCTTTTCAGGAGTGTGCAAGTGTATAGAAAACTATGGGGGTGCTGACTGTTACGTCAACAAGCTTCAGCCACCGAATGTGTTTTCCCTGAGTAATGGAGGTTTCTGTGACCTTAGGGACGAGAACTGCGACAACGTCATCGTATACATGAATAACACAGAGAACTCTAATCAACTGTCCTGTTACCTTAAAAGAATGTTGGTGCGTGCAAATAGGTTGAATCATGACATTTAGGGGTATTGTTTTCTTAACTGAATAGTTCAATTTCTTTTTCTTTTTTTTAACTAATTCAATATAATATGGGATACCTATTATTATCTCTCTTCTTGTTTGCGGCATAATACTATACATGGTTGTAAATACTATACTTCGTTTTATGTTATTTATATTATAGTATGCGTAATTTTTTTTATATTGAAAGCGACACACGAACATGTCTCACATATTGTTCTCAACGAAAACAAACTATGAGCAGAATGGAAGCAGCTGAAGACTACTTTTTCGCCACAATTTAAGAACACATTCTTTCTTTGATATGTAGAAACGTATTAGATATTGTACAAAACTACGTTATTCAGAAGAAGTTGTCAAAACATATAACAATTCACTAACAATGATAAGGGTTTTGTAACGTCACTGATATGTAGCTAGCGACACACTATACAACAACAGTTATGAAACGAAAATATTGTTAGTCGCTGGTGAGTACATTCAGTTTCGTTGAATGGGGTGGGGGTTAATGATATTACCGACATACAGTAGTTAATTTTCTGACAGGAATTTTCATCTTTTTAATCAGACAAACTCATCGGGGACGTTCTCGACTGGCGATCAGCTGACCAAAGCAACGGCAACTTTCCTCAGTGTGAACGAGCTGTCTTGCTCCATACCATCAGGATCAGGGACTTACGAAATCATAATAAGTGGTGATGGACAACGCTACAGCTCTCCTGTCTACTTGTTTGTGTATAATTCCCTATGCTTTGATTGCGCTGTCAACAACCAGACGTGCATGCCAAAGGTAATATTTGATTGTACTTTTGATACATTAAGTAGAAGCTTTGGATTTCTTTAACTTGTGATTTCATTATCAAATTGATTGAAAACACAGTTGGCAACAGGTAATATAAACCAACAACACATGTTAATGTGATTTTAACGTATTTTATTGTGTTTCATGCAATTAGTCATGAAACGGCACCTAAGTGATATTAGAGTTTTGACCAACTATCATTACTATCAATAAATTGTGGCATCTCAACTCATGAACTTCTCGGTGCCTCCGATAATTCATCACTTTATATAACTCACATTATTTCTCCTCTGTTGGTGCTCTAGGTTTCTGGATGTTTAATCAATGGCGTTTGCTATGAAAATGGAGAATACAACCCGTCCTCTTTAAGGGAATACTGTGATCCTGCCATCAATGCTACTGTATGGCAAACTGCTCAAGGTAACATAATGTGTAAAAGTCGATTACTTACTTACTTACTTACTTACTTACTTACTTACTTACTAACTTACTTACTTACTTACTTACTTACTTACTTACTTACTTACTTACTTACTTACTCACTTACTTACTTACTCACTTACTATCCTATACCGCTTGGTACATAGGGCGAAGAGCAGTGGACGCCATGCTTGCCTGTCCCTTGCCACCTTCTCCAATCTCGGCACATCCAGGCCGTGGGTGATTGCCTCATCCCTAATTGTGCTTCTGCAGCTTCCAGTTCGTCTACCTCTTTTTCATTTTCCAGTTGGTCTCCAATACCATCTCTGATAGGGCAATCTTCGGCATTGGTCGATTGATCATTTGTAAATTAACAGTACAGGACCTAAGAGTATTTGAACATAACACACAATTTTGATAAAGACAGTACCTGCACATTTCAAGAAGTCATAAGTGTGGTTGTTGTTGAACAGAAGCGAACTATCAATGTTTCTAGGTGAATCTTGCAAGCATCGGGATTTCTGGGTTATTAAAATTCGTTTGGGGTTTTTTTCACACGAAGAGGTATAAGTTACGGTCAATATGTACAACGGTCAATATGTCCTTTGCTACAACACCAAGGGTTCACACTTCAAAACACTTTAGGTTGACCAGTAGCTTTGCAAGCAGCTACAATTTTTAGATGATAGCAATAAGGCATGAAGAAATCTGTTTAAGCTTATCCCTCACAAAGTGTAGGTAGGCGTATAAGGGAACAAGGGTTTATTAGTTGTTTTGAGATCATCCTTCAAGTAGTTTACCGCGCGTTAATAAAACTTAAATGTAAATATCATTTGTTGCCTTCTTTAATTTAACGGTAGGTATGATCAGAGATATATACTTTTATGCAATATAGCGACGAGGGCCTGATTGGTAATTTATTGACAATAATCTTCAGGATGTTTCTTGAGACATGAATGGAGTTAATAGGAACAGGTTCGGGGTTTATAGAATGATGTCCTTCGGTGTTACAAAGAGGATAGTACTTTTGACAGTTATCAAACTCAACTGGTTTGGGATTTTATTTTTTTTTACATTGTAGCATGCGCATAGTGAAATCGTCCGGCAGCAAAAATATTTTTGTTATGTACGAATTTCTCTATCTTCATGTTTTAAATGCAATGCTACACGTATAAGTAGACATTCGGGACCTGGAAATCTCTTCGCTATATGTGTGTTCGCTCTGTGCGAGGTAGATTGTGTTGTTTTTGTTTCTACGTCTTTACAACTATATTTTCACTTAATCCCAATTGCTGTTCCTTTTGTCAGACTCATGTCAGGGATTGCCTTTGATATGGCTGGAAGACGGAGGCTTCATCAGCGGTGGTGAAAGTGTGGTTGGGGATAAGGAGTCTTGCAAACAAATGTGTCTTAGCCAGTACGGCACTGGTGGGAATGATTGCTACTCCTTTGATTATAATGCTACCTCGGGGAATTGCTCCTTGAACTCTGCAGACAAGAGAAGTGACTATGAAAGCCTTATTGCGGACAGTAGTAGCGTGAATCTGGAGTGGAACTGTGAAAACAGTAAGTTGGTTTTTCTCTAGTATTTCAGTCTTTTTTTAACAGTGTATCTGTAGGTAGATTATATAATAGTTCCTGTAGATGTTACACGCCACCCGCGACACAATGTAAATCATGGAAGGCAGGCTGCTTGGAATCTGCCTGTCGGAGTAAACCCGGATTGAGAAGGACACAATATCTCAGCAGACAGATGGAGATACTCGATAAAACGTGTCCACGCACAGAAATCGAACTCAAATCTTCTGCTTGCAGGCGCTGGTTGTGTATCTGTGAAACTTTATGAAGACGGTCCGAATGCTTTCGTTTTTCAAATAATGTTATTATCAATAAATGTATTATAATATTGATTGCGGTAGCATTTTTATTACATGGGACATGATTTTTATGTTTCAGCATTTCAAAAAGGGAATTTTTTTCTGAATTTGCTCATGAACATTTTAGTTCTGATTTATATAAATGGTAATTCGCTGTACATATTTAGGCTAATATATAATGATATGCTGAGAATGAAATGCGAAATGAAATGCGTTTAGCAAATCGTCTATTAGTTTGTTGTTTTGTTTTTGGTTTTCTTTTTCCTTTGTGGGGTGGTTGAGGTGATGTTCCTCTATTTTGCTTTTACTCTGTTGTTTGGTTTTCAACGAGAACTAAATGGTTTAATTTACATTTGTGATACAGGTAGCATAAATCTGTATTCCTGGAGACTTCTCCCGGAGGTCAACAGTACAATTCATTTCATGTTATACAGCTAGCAACAGTCAGAAAAGCAGTTGGGGGAGGGGAGGGTCACCGTACTCAATAAATTGTGACTGATAAACCTCACGTTCCGGTATACAGTTAAATTTTGATACGATGTAAACATTATCAACAAACTATATCGTAAAGGTCGTGTTTACTCAGAAACCACAAAACAATTATATGGTGCCCTTTCAACATGCTATGGTTCTATGCTAGTTATGGCAAAAACTTTTTCTTAATGGGATGTAATGATAATATGTCTTACCGATCACGGTACTTAGATCTTCAGGTAAAATGATGGGGGTTTTATATAACTCTTTTGCATTTGGTTTGTATGCTTATATGCTTAATCTTTGTTTGGATTTTAGTTTAAAATGCATAAACCACTGGTGTTATGGGGCTACTGCAATTTATCTGATTCAAAGACATGATCATGAGCTTTTATTAAAATGTTTTCTCATCAAATAATGGCATAACAGAAAACCATTGTTTGTATGGCCACCATATTATATAATTTATATTATTTCTTTTTCTGGCGAAATCAACACTGATTGTTTATGATTTTGTGTCATTTTTGCTTGGCTGCTTGTTGGTATTGTCATTTTGTTTGTTTGTTTGTTTGTTAGTTGTTGTTTTTTGGGGGGGTCGTTGTTATTGTTGTTGTTGTTGGTGGTGTTGTTGTTATTGTTGTTGTTGTTGTTGCTGCTGCTGCTGCTGTTGTTGTTGTTGTTGCTGTTGTTGGGGCTTTTATCAATGTACCAAAGCGTTAAAACAATGTTCATGCAAACTCCCTCAGATCCATGCCACAAGGAGAATGTGATCTGGACACGGAAGCCTGGTTTTGCCATCTTAGGTTCTGGTGACAAAATCGTCTCTGGCATTACATCCAGTTTTGAGTGCCGTAAACGTTGTCTCTCTGAGACAAGTTTCCTGTGCCGCTCAGTGCAACTGTTAGGTGATGCTGGAATGTGTGTACTTTGGGCAGAGACAAGCATAAGCGCTGGAAACAATTTTGTTCGCTGGCCTGGTTACATCTTTGAGGAATGGAGTTGTGCTTCAGGTGCGTTTTTCCCTTTCGACCGTAGGTGATCGGGATTTGATTCTTAGATGTTGATAATGAAAAAGAAGTAACGCCGTTCTCTTACAGATTATAAGTTTGAAAGAGACAACAAACTGCAGAGGGACACTTATCATGCTAACAGTTTGATGTGTTGTTTCATTATACGATGTTTCAACATAGAGGGGTCGTTTTTTAGTTTGTGGTTATAAGTGATACGAGAGATTGTCGATTTTTTTATTCAATGTGTGCTTACTGTCCATACATATTTGTTACACGTACAATACACCCTTGGGGGGGGGGAGGAGGGGGTAATGCCCTCTTTACAGACTGTTCTCAGCTTAGTTGTTTTTTTTAAACGTATTCCACAAATTGTGATGTGGAGTCTTGGCCATGGAGACTAACCTTTATTTAGGACTGGTTACAATATTCACATTTTGTGAGTTGAAAAGACTAACTATAACCACCGTCTGTAACGTATTCTTTCAAAATAATGTCATAAAAACAACTAAAGCTTTGGGTTCAAAAGAACTAAACACTGTTATTTGCGTTGACTTTTATATCGGAAAGAGCAGACATTTCTTGATAATCGGTATTATTGCAACTTTTTTGGCCGGGTAGGGGAATGGGAGGAAGGTCTTTACTCTTCTCATTTATGCCAACTAGTGCTTAATAATTAAGAGCTTGAACCGCACGTGCCAGGCTCACTTTACATATGTTGCTCATCCCGAAAGATCTCACTTGCCTGCTGTTTATAAAGTTTGCCCAAAAAGTTAAATCAGAACTTTCTGTTCTTGAAATCACAGCTTCTTTAAAAAAATGCATATTCTATATAAGCTGTTTTATCCACTGAAGGTCTATTAGGAGTGCAATCAGTCTGTGCTTTAAACCGAAATCATATCTTGTTCAGCATTGTGCATACAATATTGTAATAATTCTTCCAGGAACTGGAAACCTATTGCCACTAGCCAATCCTAGTGCCAGCATTGTGAAAGACCCTTCTGGTGGCTCAGAGGACTACACGCTCAGTTGTAACTTCAAGACTCCTGACTCTACTAATGCCACACTACAGGCTAACATCGAGTGGTTGGTTGACAACACCGTGGTAGAGGTTTCAAACATTTGGACAAATCAAGGAGACCAAGAGTATAATGCTCACATGAATCGGGCCAAGCTTACGAATTTGGCATACGGAACCAAGGTATGTTTATAGAGAAATGTATATTTTTTCTCCGAAGATTATGTGTTTCTTTAAACAAAAAGCTGTACGGAAGGTTCCTGTAGACAATTTACTATCAATTCATAATTTATTATGTGCCATAGTCATTATAATTACAAGTTACGTTGAAGTATGAACGAATTGGTTTGATTTATTTCTTCTGTTTTTCCCCACCTTTGTTCATTGCCCGTCTTCTATTCTTCCTATCGTCTAAACTTCTACTATTACTCATAAGTGAAATGATTTATTGTAGTAGCAGTAGTAACAGTAGTGATACAAATATGATGATGATAATAATAATAATAGTGATGATGATGCTGGTAATAATAATAGTAATGATATAACCACATTACCTATGAAATTAGTGACGACAATATGATGATGATGCATTGATTTTATATTGTGCACATGTAGCTGAAAGAGGGTGTGAAGTCAAAATTTAATTAGCTTTCAACTGTGACTTTTCATCGAGATAGAGTTGACATTTGTGACCGAAGCTAAATTCTAATTCTGATGAAGTCATTGATCAGATATTCATCAGGGTTTTGAACATATTTTTTTTCATTACTGTAGTGACATTTATCAATATGATGTATTTCTGACAGCTATCGTGTGGTGTAAGCCTTTGCTTGAATGAAAGCTGTTCTGAGACCATTGGAGCATTCCGACGCAGCAATAGGATCAACTTGATCTTGGAGGTTAGTATGAAATTGTTGCGTCGGCATTCTGTTGTTGTTTGTGTGTACATTCTATTCGTGTCCGTTGCCGGGTGATCCCGATGCACTAGTCCGCCTCTGATCCAGTAACCGTGATCGTTAATTAATTTGACCTCAGTGGCAAAACAATGGCAAGCTATACGGATAATTGTTTGCCTTAGATAGCTTCCTATTGTTGTCCTCTTCGACAGTGCCATTATAATTTAGAAAGGAGAAGGGGGGAGTGGTCGTTTGTCCATGTGATTGCCTTGGACAAGTGTTCGGTAGAAGAGCTTTGGCAGTATAGGCCCCTACTATTCTCTGACCAGAAGGAAGTGAGAGGAGTGAAAGATATGCACACGTAATTTTTTTAATTTATTGTGGGGGTGGGGTTGTAAATTGGTTTTATATCCTACCAAAGGTTAATTAATTAAGTAAAGTGACTCATAATAATATTTACTACTCGTAACATGGGGTATGATGTTGACGATGTACGTGCATTCCTTTTAACATGGTGCTCTGGATATTTGGGAATTATGTCGCGTATTCTTTAAACATACTACTTTTTAAAATGTATTTCCATTCTAACCTTTCTCAGGTTAAAAGTCTACCTGAGCTGACAGTAACAGAGGGACAACGTGGCGAAGTAATCAGTGTTGTAAGCAACGCTCCCCCGTCGTTTTTGTGCGACACATACAACTCATCATCCGACTGCAGCTTCATGATCAGGGTACAAGTGAACCATACAGCGCCTGGTCTCGCCTGTCCTCTCTCTGGTACCATGGCTCAGGTCGTTCTTGGTTCCTCTAACACGCTTGATGACGCTGACGCCGATGGTCCATTCTGCGGCCACATCATGACGAACAGGAACTGGCAAACAAGAGCAGATATTGCTGTTGTGGCAAAACTTGATCTTGTTCAGGACGATGATGTTAAGAGGACAGTCCATGTATCCGGAAGCCTCGTTGCGGAAAATATGATCGAGATTATAAAGCTGGACTTACAAGATGTTGAGGTTTGTATACGCACTTCTCTCCATATTTTGTTAAAAAATTAAACCAGATGATGTAGGTTTCGCTAACTGAATCACCGAAACAATTTAACTTTATTAATGGAAAAACTATGCATTCAAAACTGTTAATATATTTTTTTCCAAAATATGTATAGGATCTACATGTTTGTAATTATAACCTTTTGATATTCTGACACAAGAGAAAAGATTTGCAATATTTGAACGTAAGGAAAAACTTAAGTGTTACAAAATTGTGTATGTATTATTCACCAAAGATTTTTTTTTTTTTTTTAATTTTCAGGTGACCGTTGTCAACCAGGATTTTGGTGGCGTCTGTGTATCCATGAACGATCCACACATGATCACATTTGACAGAAGATATTATAAGAACTTCAATGAAGGAGAATTTATCCTGTACCAGCACGCTTCTCTTCCGTATGAGGTGAATATGCTTGTTTGTTTGCTTGTTTGTTTTCTTATTTGTTTGTTTGTTTGAGGTATTGTACTTTCTTCAGTTGAACATATTTGTTCACGATTTGCTATTGGCTTTTTGGTTTCTTTAATTTTGACTCGTGTCCTTTACTTTGCTCTCATACTAATGAGCAAATAGCATGCATGTAAACTAATATTGAAAATATCCATATCAACTTGTCGAACTTCAGATTACTCTGCAATTGAATGAACTTTCGGAACCTGTTTTGCAGCTTGTAGATCTAAAACAAACTGTCAAAAAAAGCGTCAATATTGAAGAGACTTTGAATGATTGTTTCTCGAAACCTTGGTACCATTGAATTTAGCTGCTGTTGTTATGCCCGCCCTCAAATGTTTGCTTTATGATTTGTTTGAAATCGAAGCCATCAGGTAATTTCAAAGCTGCACTTCCAACACAATATTATACATTATCATGACGTTATCCTAGTCCTGGAGTTGATGGGGTAAAAAGGGGGGGGGGGGGGGGGGGTTGGAGGGTATTTGTCTGTTCTGTTAGCTTGTTTTGGGTTGTTGTTTTCTTTGTTGGTTTGTTTTGGGGCTGGGTTGTTTTCCTGTTGTTGTTGTTGTTGTTGTTGTTGTTGTTGTTGTTGTTGTTGTTGTTGTTGTTGTTGTTGTAATTTGGGGGGGGGGGGTATTGTGCTTTTCTTCTGTTTTGGTTTGTTGTATGTATTGGTTGATTGATTGATTGATTGATTGATTGATTGATTGATTGATTGATTGATTGATTGATTGATTGTTATTGTTGTTGCTGCTGTTATTGTTGTTGTTGTTATTGTTTTTGTGGCAGTAATTTACTCTGACATGATCTTGCGCAGATCCGTGGATTTTACAGACGATGTAAAGGCAAAGAGTTGGGCTCATGTACTTGTGCAGTGGCAGCTCGGTCTGGAGATGACGTTCTTGTCATTGATCGCTGCGGCGCCAAGGATTCTGGGCGGCGTGATATGCCTTTCCTTGACCTCAAACTTTATCAAATTGGTAAACTAATCCCCGGAACAACAGTGAGACGTGTGGGTGGAGGACTTAAATATGAGGTAGGTTTATGCTACCCAAAGCATAACCATCATCATCATCAACATCTTCAGCATCAGCATCATCATCAGCAGCAGCAGCAGCAGCATCACCATTATCATTATCAGCATAAGCTTCAGCATCAGCACCATCACCATCGTCATCATTATCATCCTCCTCATCATCATCATCAACAGCAGCAGCAGCATTACCTTTCCCACCATGCATCAGGGTATCTGGATGAATATCAGCATCAGGGTATTTGGGTATAAGTAAAAGCTGCAAACATTTTTCATCTTTCCCTGTTCTGGGCTAACCTCTAAATGTCTTCCCATTTTTCTGCATATTATCATTATTATCTGTGACTCTTCTCCAGGTTCCTCGTAGCTAAAGCACCACTTGTTCCTCCAATCAATTTCATCTTAATCTAATGTGCCTATGCGAGTGAATGGTTTAATGTGACAGAGCTTCTTATCAAGTTATATTATTTTCTCGGAAAAGGTGAGGGGGGGGGGGGAACAACAGCGCAAATAACTTAGGGCTCAAGGCACATATACGGAGTAGCCTACACTCCGGTGGCTGCCCTGAAGGTGCAGTTCAGTTTTGTGAAAGAATTGATGGAGGGGGGGGGAGGGTAGGGGGAGTCACATTGAACAAGAATAAAATAATCATCGATATAGTAATAAATATTAGTAGGCCGAACGCCAATGTTGTTGTTGTTGTTGTTGTTGTTGTTGTTGTTGTTGTTGTTGTTGTTGTTTTTGTTGTTATTGTTTTTAATTCGATTTAAGAAAAAGCTAAATTTATTTAGTCACTCCGAATCATTTAGAGTGGCTTTAATGTTTCTTATGTAGCTGGTATTGTCGAAAAGTTCAAACACACATGGAACTTCAAAGTTTTGATACAGAATCTAGATCTTGTCAATGCTACTTTTACTTTTTTTAAGGATGAAGGTAAAAGACAGATACACGTACTATATGACGTTTTGGCCAATTATTATTATTATTATTATTCACTCAATTCATGAACTGCTTGCTTCTTTTGTCCGCTATTCAGCCTTTTTTTTAACCAGCCACTTTTTATAAAATTATTATTATTATTATTATTATTATTATTATTATTATTATTATTATTATTATTATTATTATTATTATTATTATTATTATTATTATTATTATTATTATTATTATAGGCCCTATTGCTATTTTTAAAGCGTGAAAAGCATAATATCTATGTATTAGTTTTTTTTATTCCCCAAGTCAAAGATTATTATTATTTTTATTATTCGATTCAGGTTTCTTTACTTTTCTTTTACCGAACTGCTACTGTCTGTATTACAAATATCTCTAAACTTTTCATTTCAAAACAAAAACAACCATTAACATTTTACAATAACGTTGTTGACAGTCTTAGAGCCTTTAATAAAATTATATACATTTTAAAACATAGATCTACTTCTATATATAATATATAGATCTAGATCTAGAAATCTATATTGCGTGCCTTTTTTTAAACAATGTTGGGAAAGTCAACCGTCGTTTTCAGGTGTTGACTTGTGAAACTTCGACTTCAAGTACTTCAACTTCAAGCGATTGTTTGGGCCTTTTTTTTTGTTACTTGTACTTTGTCACAAAATGTGTCGAGTTTACTATCCTCCCAGCGAATAAAAGATCTCGATGGGCTGATACATCTACTGTGATAGCTCCCGTTCATTAAGTTAATGAAAGAATAATGATTACGTTATAATTCAGAACAGCAGAGTTACCAGTCATCAGCTCTGAAAGTCAGTTTATGAGTTTATCATATATTTAAACCGAGTTGGCTTAATTAAGTGTATGGGTTTAACGCCCCTATTATCAGGTTATTTAAGAGAGGGGACCTCTGAATTGAAAGTCCGTCTCCTAAAAGAAGGAGCCAAATGAGTTGAGAGCAGTGAAAACTCCTCAAAACGACCTACGTTTAGGAATGTCCAGTCTGGGATTTGAACCAGAGCCATCCGCTCAATGGTCTAGCATGATAACATGCAATTACGTGTTCACTCATGGTATAGGTCAGACTGTATGTTGTTACTTCTACTGATGTGAATTCTGTCTATGAGCTCTATCACCATGACACTGCTGCTACAAATAGATTTTAAAATTGCCTTTATGGGAGGAACTCTGTAACAACAAGCGACCATTATGAAATAGAGAGGATTAGGGTTGGGGTTTGGACTAGGGTCAGGGTTAGAGTTAGGTCCCTTCTTGTTTGTTGGGGTGGTCGCTCGTTGCAGAAGTCCTTCCACCTACATACATACTTTAGTCTTCGGAAAATTACAGACACAAGATGCTCAGAATTTGCGCAGCTTTGCAAAAAAAATATGGTTAACTTGCAGAAGTAGATATATATATATATTTATTGATTATGTGATGATCTCGAGTGGTTTGGTAATAATTATATTTTTTCTAAGACTTTTTGGGGCTCTCGTGGTCTGAAGGTTATGGTGTTCACCCTTCTTTCAATGAGTGCTGGGTTAGAATCCTGACAGCGAGGAAAGTTTTTTATCTTCTTTCACCTCCTTTCTTGCTCTCTAATCATGTTCTGTTGTCTGCTTTCGTCTTCACTTTCTACCCCCCTTTACCCCATTCTCTGGGCTCCTGACTCTTTCTGCTCGACTGCCTTTTTACTGCTACTCCATTGCTCTTTCATACTATACTGCTGCACTGTCTTTCTGCCACACCCCTGATCTTACGGTAGGTAAGATTAAACACTTACTCTTCTCACATTAGGGTGAAAATTTCTCAAAGGTCCCTATGCAAGTTGTGCACGTTTAAGATTTCAACATTGCTGACGATGTGACCTTCCTTTAATTTCTGAGAAAAGTTACTTATAAATGCCCTTGTTGAACTTGTTTTATGTCAGCATTGCACTGAATTCGGTGCTTTATTAGTTAAAATTTATTATCGACTGCTTAGTGTAAGCTTCTGCATTTATTTATTCTTTCCACTTAATGCGCCTGTGATTGAAACAAAAGAAAAATCAGTTCATTTGTTTCATCTTTCATTTTTCTTTACATGCCATCATTTTTTTTCTTCCCAAAAATAGGTTGGCCTGCCAACTGGAACAGTGCTTGAGGTTGATGTCAAAGATGACTTTCTCAACGTACTTATTATTGCCTCAGCAACAGATTTCAACAACACTAAAGGTGAGCATACATCCTCTAAGCCATACTAATGTGAGGAAATACAACAAATTTTGTAGTGAAGTCGAATGAAGGTTCTAACATTATTTCAGAAGCAGACACGATGATGGTGAAATGGTTTACATTTCTCAATGTATCTTGTGATGCTTTTTGTACACTTTAGGCCTGAAGACCTGGCAATTTTCCTTGTTTAGACAAATGCCAATAATATGATGTTAACATCTTAGGAAACAGAGAATTAAAAAAATTTTTGATACTGAAAAAAATTATAAAGACACAAAGTAATCATGACATCTAGCACTAGTCTCTTCATCACATGATTTTTTGTGTCATCAAATTTTATAAACAAATTTGATCACCAATATATTTTTTAGACTAGGTGACTGACATGATACTGACATAGTCTTGCCTTGATTATACGGCAAAAACATTGGCACAACAGTGATGGATTTCTTTTGTTAATACAATTTTTCCCTTCTTTAATGCCTAGGTCTGTGTGGTCTGTATGATGGAGACAAAGACACCATGCTGACAAAGAGAGATGGAACTGTGTATGATAGCATTGAAGTCAGACCCGATGAATTTTCTCTATCATGGAGGTGACTGTTAAAGCATTTATACAAAACTTTTATTCCTGGGAGTCGTAAGAATGTACAGTTAAAACTGTCTAAGACAGCCACCCATTGTCGAATAGAAAAGTGGCCTTCAAAGAGAGGTGAACACCTGCCACAGTGTCATTATAATGTAAAAAGCACGAGGGGGGGGGGATGAAAAGTGGGCGTTCGTATAGGTGATTATCTTACACAAGTTGCCATTACAACAGGTTCTACCGTATTTTATAAATTTGGAATGTGAGTGGAGTGCTGGAGAGGAACATACAGTCGGACCTATTCTGACAGCCACCTGTCCAAGACAATCACCTGTGCAAACAACCACTCTCCATTTCCCACCTTGTGATTTTTTTTTGGTATTATAATGACACTGCCAAAGATATCCACCTGTCCGAGATGACCACTTTTCTCCTCAGCAATGGGTAATTTAATTATCTGAGACAATTCCAACAATTTTTTTTTTTTTTTTTTTTTTTAAATTAGCTGTTAATAATATTTTCACAGAAAGTAAATAGTACTTGTTGATTCAGAGTCTTATCTACATGATCCCGTTCTGCTATTCCTGTAGGTTGACAGTAGGGTTTTTCAATGCTTCTTGACCATTATTTTACACTTGCTTTTTTAAAACTCCAGTAAGAAAATAGATTTAGAAGATTATAAAAACTAGTATCTGTATATGATCAGAACTTTATATTGAAGATGTTAAAAATGTCTGATCTATATTTTTTTTTAAGCAATCTAGTTATGTCTTAAGTTATCAAAATAGTTTATAAGTGTATGTCTAGGCACTACTAAATTCTAGTGAAAGTTTACTTTTAATTTAGCAGTGACAGAACAATGGCTCCGATTTTTAATATTGAAACCCTTGTTTACACTGTGTATCCTGTTTTAAACAAACTAGCTCTTATTAAGACTGTCCTATTTTAAACAAAGTAGCCTTTATTTCAAACTATTTGTCCTGTTTGGAACTCAACATTCCTGGTTAAAAACAATGTTGTTTGTATTGCCTTGCGCCAGAGTGGATGTGACTGAGAGCTTGTACACTGGTTTTTGCGGGACACTTGAATTTGAGCCCAAGGTCATGACTTTGTGCGATTGCCAAGGTACATACAATGGAACTTGTCAAGATGGAGGAGAATTGATTACTTGCTCAAGGACGGACGACCATTTCAATTACTGGAAGGGTATGTTGGTTGATATTTAAAGTGTCCAGTTGAGATAGATATTTATTTCAAACTTTAAATTTTGTAATAAAGTAAATGTAAATCAAGAAAAGCTTGGTGTGAAGCTGTCCATTTACAACAGATCACCCATTTTCTGGTGTTGAAGATTACAATGAATTGATGAAGTTAGTTTTAGGCTCGTAATGTTTTACTTTATTAGACTGTCTTCAATCTGTCATTAGTTCTGGTGTAATTTTATTCTCAATTTTGGTTTATGCTTTATGTTCGTGTCCTTTTTTTTTCTTTTCGCTCTGTCTCTGCCTCTTCTTTTTGAAATATTAACAGAATTACTCACATTCCCATTTTTTCCCTTCTTAGTATTGAACAATATCCCCTAGTGATGCAAATGAATTATGCATTCTTTCTCTGCGCACATAGTTTTAAGCTTATGGTCAATAAAAACAAAAAACTACTGGTGCCTGTATCACCATGTCCTCGAAGACATTTTGCTTTGAAGCCAGAGCATTTGCATTTTTCAGGCCATTATGTTGTGAACTAGAAAATTGCAATTTTCAAACCTTTCCCACCATTTCCGTACAGTGAAAGGACTTTATCTCACATACTCTGTCTCTTAAAAGCCAGGGGTCTTTTTATACATCACTGAGTTTTTTATTGAAATTTGTGCAAATTTTTCATGTTATATTTAGTGAGACTACAATACCTACTTCAATTTGCTTTTCTTTACAGGAGAAGATATCACACTAGATCTACAAGAGAGATCTCAGTCTCCAATGTGTGAAGTTTCAAAATCAGTTGGACAAGCAGCTACTGACAAATTTGAATATGATCCTGATCAAAATGCTGGAGTGAGTATATTAGTGGGATTTTTTAACTCTTCCGATTTGTTCAGTCCATGAATTTGTATTTCTTTTTGTAAATCAGCAGTCTTTGCTAAAAGCAAGGGTTTTCATGTGGACCAGGTTTTCAATGACAAACTTTACTAATATGACAAAAAGTATTTTTCAATGCTGGAAGGTGATGACAACGGTGAATATTTCTTGTGCATAGACACACAATCTCTCTCTTTCTCTCTCTCTCTCTCTCTCTCTCTCTCTCTCTCTCTCTCTCTCTCTCTCTCTCTCTCTCTCTCTCTCTCTCTCTCCCTCTCCCTCTCCCTCTCCCTCTCCCTCTCTCTCTCTGTCTCTCTCTCTCTCTCTCTCTCTCTCTCTCTCTCTCTCTCTCTCTCTCTCTCTCTCTCTCTCTCTCTCTCCCCCTCCCCCCTCTCCCTCTCCCTCTCCCTGAATTGCACCTGCTCTTAGCTTTTTCTTTTTTTTTTTTTCAACCATACCTGCTCACTCATCTGTTGCTTTAAAAACAGTGGTATACTTCACTTAAACTTGAAAAAAATTGATATATTGGATCTTTCTTTGTGTGGCAACCTAACTCAGGGGTAGACAATAATGAGTTTCCCTTTTCCCCTTTTGTCTGTTCTTCTCTTTAAGGAAAATTATATGCCTTATGAAAGAATAGATTGGTTTTCTTATGAAAGAATAGACTGGTTTCCTTGCTGACTCTCTTATGGCTGTTGTTTTGTTACCACCTGTATGTCATTGTTGTATGTGATGATATCTCTTGAGACTTATCATGTCTGTGCTTACGTAGGATGCAAGCTGGCCTACTGCCTCCAATATCACAGAGCCGATGGCTGAGGCGTTCTGCGGAGACGTCATTCTCAATGATATAATTGGAGCTGCATGCAATCAGATTATTCCAGACACTGTTAAGTACGCTGTGCAGGCTTGTGTGAAAGATATTCAAGTAAGTACAGCAGTGGATAGCTTACCGCCAGTGGTAGATCCTCGTTCTCTTCTGTCTGTGTCTTTTCTCTGTCTGTCATCTTAATTACTTTTCACCTGTGTGGCCATTATAGTTCCTATTTGAGTGTTTTTGGGGGGGTTTTTGTTATATTCTTTAAAACTCAGTGCCCGACGCACTGTGGTGAGTTATATGTTGTTTAATGTAAGAAGTGTTAGGTTGAAGAAATTTTTTTTTTCAATGCTTTAGTCAATCTGCCTGGTCATCCATTTTACAAGAAGGAAGTCCTCCTGGATGGAAGAGACACATTCCTACATTTACTTCCCCATATATTCTGGGGTTGAATCTTATCTAAGGAAGTAAATGAAAAGGGATCGAAAAACAGACAGGGTAGGAGGTTATGAATGAGTGAAAGGGAAGTCGTTTACACCCCACTCCATATTTGTCACTTTCTTTTGTTGTGACTCTAGCTAACACAGTCCTACTGCTGATGAATGCACTTGAACTAGAAGCTATGAGCTTTTATTAACCAATGCTGCAGTCATTGCAAGATTTTGTCACATGTAGTAATCAAAATTTCTGGCTCTGAGTGCAGTAGTAGTGCTTATAATTCGTGACCCCTCCTTAGATGTTCCTATTTTGCGGATAATGCCATAAAGATCTATCTCAGTTTATCACAATGTGTGCTGATAATGCCATAAAATTGTATCTCAGCTGACTACAATGTTTTGTGTTCCGAATTCTCAGATATCAGACGATCGTAGCTGGGCACAGAGCGCGCTGTCGACTGTCCTGTCTGTGTGCAGATACGAGCTGTTCAATAATCCAGCTCACTGGGTGAACAGCACAGGAACTCTCTCTATCAACTCTACCTTCATTGGTGGCATGTGCTTCAACCAGTGTTCTCAACATGGCCCTTGTGTTGATGGTATGAATACTTTACTATTTAAGAGCATTTGCACCACATATAAAAATCACAAACATAGCGTACTCTTTCATACAAAAAACACTCGAGCACAGTTCAGTATCAAAATAATTGACAGAGGACTAAATCTCATCTTTTATAGTGACTACTTCATTTAACACTTTGTGATCTCTTGCCGCAATAATGCGATGGGGAAAATTATCCGTTCCTATCACCTGTCACAGTTGTGCGACAGGCCCGAGAACTCCAGTGCAGTCACTCTCCTGGCTGGGTGACCAGATGGGGTATTTTGTACTGCTGGCTGTGTGACTGCAAAGTCTTAAGACTCCATCATAGGTCTTTTTTTTAAATGAAGAATGGTGGAGTCTTACGGTAAGCACTGGATATTATGTGTTACTCACGCCTATATATCTTTAGTGAGGCAAAACTTTCCATCAGCCCGCTGCACAATACAAAGCTTGTTACTTTTACCTTCTTGGTGATCAGATGATACCTCTTTGTGTCCTCTCTTTTTCACCGTTCATCCTGTGCTGTGATGTGTTGGTACAAATGTATAATGAACTGTTATAAACTTCTCAGGATTCATTTACACATTGCTTTTAGATAGCGCGACAAAAAACGACAACAGCAGCTGTAACAGCTATTCAAAAGTTAGATAACTTTTCTTTCAAACGGTCAATGACTCATTCCTAGCAATGCTTGAGAACAGAAGCAGTGCATCATAGAATGGATTCCTTCTTTTTTATTAAAAGATTAGATAATGCCTCTTTCAAATGGTCACTTATTCATTCCATAACAATGTTTGAGAACTGAATCGATGTGTTTTGAAATAGGTTTATTTCTTTTTTTAATCACCCTGTATAAGACAAACATTGCAAAACATAAATGAAGTGTATTGCCTGCATATTGTCCAGTTAAGTTATGAGAGAGAGAGAAAGATCATCTATTTTTATTTGTCTCTGATACCAGGTGTGTGTGATTGTGAAGATGGGTATGGTCTAGCTGACTGCTCAGTGAACACGGCAGATTCACCTGATATATACATGCTGGAAAATGATGGCCTTTGTAACATTCAAGACTCATCACAACGCCCCTGTGACTCAGTTCTTGTGACCGGCAGGGTATATGCATTTTCTGAGCAGCTGAAATGCAGACTACAGCCTATAAAGGTAAAAAGTACAGCTGCTATAGTCAGTCGTCTCAGGTTATCATGGAGAAATTACGAGTATATTAATATGGTTTGACCTGTTTTTGTAATGTTATTGTTTTAACTTAAATGTTGGCAGTTAAAAGGAAATTTATTTGTAAGCTTCTTTTTTTTTTCGACTGATAATAAAAAATGGAATCAATAGATAACACAAGATATTTAATGTATATAATGTAGGAGTGTTGCTGAGTGTACTTATGGGAAAAACAAATGGCCTGTAAAATTTTGTTTTTTTCTGGTAGTTGTTTAACGGGGCTCGCAGCTGCATAAGGTCATATGGGCGTGCGGGACACTTTTAAACGTTTTCAGTTTGGTAGGAATTTTGAATTTTGTGCGGTTGGCGGTGGATGCCTACTCTTATTGGTTTGAGGACCACTATGGGATCTTAAATATGCACAGCTTGCACACGAGATCTCCAAGATTTTTTGCCCTTGTCTGAGATCAGAAGGCTAAGTGTTAGATCTTACCTACCATAAGATCTGGGTTGTAGCTGAAAGACAACTGTAAGAAGGAGCCAAGGAGTAGCAGTAGAAAGGCTACAGAAAGAGTGGGGAGTCCAGAGGAGGAAGCAAAGGGGAGGAGGAAAATATGGAGGAAAAAGCAGATGACAGAACATGGTTTCAGAGCCGGAAAGGATGTGAAAAGAGAAAATTTTCCGTCATTGTCAGGTTTATTTTTATGTAAAATTCTATTAAGTGCATTTTTTTTTCATGGTTGTTCTCAGTCAGTACCATTTTTACCCCTCAGATAACAGAAAGCGACACTGAAGATGATGGCAAGCCCGTCACTGTACAGGCGGAGTACTTCTCTTTCCACGAGATCACATGCCCTTTGCCAGAGGCAAGAAGCTACAGAATACAAGTCACAAACAACAACGTGAACTTCAGTGACAGCTCTACCTTTACTCTTTACCATCCTAGGTGTCATGACTGTAGCTCAAGTGGAGTTTGTAAACTCACGGTAAGATTCCACTAGAAAATGGGTCGTTGCAATGTGTTATAGTACATTTTGGAAGTGGAGCCAGTCATAGAGCCTTGAGGTGTAATTCTCGATATTTTGGAAGGCTGGTGCATTTGTGGCTAATGACGCTTAAGTAGTCAAAGAATGAAGCTTTTGGAAACATCAAGATCTAGGGTTGAAAAAGTTGATGCCTTCAAATAAAATAAATACTGAATTTACTAAGAAAGTTTTATAGAGTGCTCTTTTCATATTGGTTCCCGTAGTAATTACTTTTTCTCTTTATGTCGTTAAGTGGGTAATCCTCAAAATAAAACCAAAATTACTGTGGCCTGTAAATATCATGTGTACTCTCATGATTATAAACTCCATAATTGCTATTGTGTATAAAAAGACAAGTACTCTTTGGTTAACTTATACTTTATAGATGACATCATGTCTGAAGGTATCGGTGTGAGACTACACTATAATCCTGAAAAGCTGCTTATTTTTTAATGCTGACTTACACATATGGAATACAGTGGAGTCTTCTGAAACCGAAATCTTTGGGGCCTCCTGGTTTTCTTCAGTTTAGATGCGTTTTCCGTTTAGAGAGGTTGCTCACATAGAAGAAAAAGTTATGGATTTTATTTTCTTTAGATCAACTGCTGTTTTCGGATTAACCATGTTCGGTTTAAGCAGACTCCACTGTATTTTCTTTTTCTAGGTTTGGTTGTTTTAGCCATTTACATAATATTTGTTCTCTTCTGCTCCTTTCCTGTGATTAAATCTTCTGTCATTTTGTTGATCTGTTAATGAGCAAAGACTTTTTCCCTTCAGTTCGAGAGCTGCTTCATTGACAATGAGTGCTTCTTGTATGGTGAGCCCAACCCTGCAAATGAATCCTTAGTATGTGACAACTACCAGTCTTACGACTCATGGAGTCTGCGGAAAGGTACGCAAAACTTAAATTTCTTATCGATACATGCTCCATTTATTGATATCATCTTAAGTTTTGGTCAAATCCTTTTAAAAAATGAGTTGCTCTGCAGGTTGAAGACCACCTCTGAGATCTAGCAAGGGAGCGCCAAGAAGAAGAAGATCTTAAGTTTTTATGCTATTTTAGGAAGAATGTTGGAGCAATAGGGATAGTGAAGTGTGCTGGGATGAGAGGAGGCTGAGGTTATGAATGCCTAGTGTCAGATGACTACGGAAATGTTATGAAAAGACTTCTCTGTGTTTGTGGGGGTAAAGAAACAATTGCTTATCTTGACTTTAAAAAATAGGACTATATTGCAAAACCCTTATAAACCAATATGAAAATGTTTTCCCACTCTTTCGTTTTTTGTCACAGAGTATCCATATGTGCGAGGAAATCCAGTGTTGTCTTCAAACTTTAATGACTCAACCCGAGAGTTTACATTCTCTTGCGAAGTCACCGTGCAGGAGAGGCAAGGTGTTGAGTACCTGATTGAGTGGCGACATAATGGGACGGGTATTGCAAAAGTCAACATTTCAGAAGTTGGGGTCAACACAACTGTTGCATTTCTGGACATATTGGATATTCCACAGTTTGCCCTTGGTTCTGATGTAAGTCTTCCTCATCATCATAATCATCATCAGTATCAGCATCATCATCAAACACCAGACAATTTTCTCGTTTTATTTTGTTCTTGGCGCATAACAATTAATACCATGTCGACACATTTTCTGTGTAACTCCCAAATGTTCAGCACCAAATAGGGACTAGGGACAAAAAAAAGAAACAATAAAAGTCTTCTCAAGTTTTACATTCCTCATAAGCCGATTGAACCAATTTGTGTGTGTGTGTGATTTGCTTGTTTTGTGTTTTGTTTTCTTCAAAGAATTTCAGTTGAAAAGTCCTATAGAAATCGGAGGGATTTTTTTTTCAGTTTGACCTTCATAGAATATGGATTTTGAAAGCAAGTGTCTTGTTGTTTTAACTCTTTCATTTCATTACGATGTGCCAACTTATTGGCCTAGTGGGTAGTTGGTGGTTGCTCTGGTGTTGTTTGTTCTTTCTTTCCTATAAAACATCTATCATTCTTCTCTTGTGAGACCTCAAATCTTCGGCATATATGTGGCCTAGTTGTGTTGCAAGTGGCGTAAAACACAATTGTTTGCCCATCATCTTCCTCATCACTACAACAAGCCATATCATTGACTCGTATGCCTCTATAAATACAGGAGCAATTCTGGCCCAGACTTTTGGAAATAATATCCATGTTTTGATCAAACTATTCCGTTTTTTTCAGATTCCTATATTAATTCATTTTCTTGAGATAAATAATTTATAATGTAATTTGTTAGTAAACAAATTGGTAAATCAATAGACAAAACTAAACATATGAATAAAACAGGTGCTTGCTAAGGAACAAATTGTGTCCAGGAGGGTAGAAAATTATATAACGAATGAGTCAAGGGTAAAGTGATTTTGTCCTTTTTCCTATTTAACTAGGACTCCTGAAGTCCATTTTATTGAGCGACACTATATCCTTGTGTGAGAAATCTAGCTGATGTCTGAAGATTAAGTTCAGTCTTAATATAATCCATTGTCTGTTTTTCACAGTCACGCTTTTTTGTGCTTTTATCGATGTATGATACTTAAATACAATGGCTGTTTCTGTTACTCTTATCTTAGGTATCCTGTGCTCTGACAGCTTGTTTTGCTGAGAATTGTTCAACTACTGAAAGTCCTCCAGAGGAGAGCAATTCTTTCACAGCTGCAATTAAGGTGAGACTTTAGGTCCAGTCATACTTTTTCAGTATCCATTTATAGCCAATCACTTACATTCAAATTTTGTTCAATGTTTTTCTACTGTGCGCTTTAAGTTTGGGATAAACCTGATTTCCTGATATGTTTGTGTCAAACACTAATAGAATCTTTGATGTGTTGTGTTTGGTTTCTTCACGGATTCTTAGTCTGTTTTTATTCCTGTGAGACCTTTATGTCATTTCAAAGAAAGACCTCTTCATTGTTGGTTTTTTTTAAGGATATCATATTTTTTAAAATTTGTGGTGGTTTTTGATAGACAAGAGCTTCAGTTCACACATCCAATGAACAGAGATTTGATCGGAAAACAAAGTCAGCACTGAGTTAAGACGACTTCCTTCCTCTTTCTTAAGGGGATATGGTTTATATGCCACAGCACACCATATATTGTTAAAGAAATGCGGAAGCTGTGTCATGAAGGACATTAAGACAAAGCAGCCAATGTAAGCTGGGAGAGGATCCAACTCCTTCAACTTTTTAAAGAATTTTCCTGGAGGCTTCTATTGTTATATGCAAATGTCATTTTGAGTGGGTGAATGGCTGATTACCTTTATATATCACCCTGTTTTCTTTTATCTGGATGTGTCAACTGAATTGATGAGATTTCTTTGTCTCAGAAGTTGAAAAATAAAGGTACTCTTCTATTTTGAAATGAATTGTAGATATCATTTTTGTAGTTCTGTATTTGTAAAATGCTTTGCCTTTTTCTTTTTTTACAAAACAGATAACTGATGAGAAAGTGACTGTGACTGAAGGCATGGGTCCAGCTACAATTTCTGCAGAGTCAAATGTTCCACCAAAACTATTGTGCGTTGGTGAAGACCCATTGCTTTGCAATGTTTTTGCAACTGTGCAAACAAATCAGCCAGAACCACTGACTTGTCCCAACAGTGATGCAGAAGTACCACAGTTGATTTTTCCCTTGCTAGAAGATTTCCCAGGTAGGCTAGCTGGGTGGTTGGAAGGCTCCACTGGTCAGTCCAATTCCCTTACTTTCCTTTCATTGTTTCTGTCAAACAGTCTTACTTATTCTGTGAACTAAATGATCATTATTGTGTTAGTGTGTTTCTCTGTTTAGAAATAAACAGGTTATACTGATAGATTAAAACATTCATACTTACTGTCATATCTGCTTCATTCCAGACCAATTTTCCCAAATTTAGGGTGGCCTGGAAAAAAAATCAGCTTAATACCTGAAACACTGATTGTTGTTTGCACCTAGATTTTCAACAAATTTTTATGAACATTTACTTCAGCATTCTAATTTGAGTGTAATGGTGGGTCAGAACGACAGACTGAGAAGTAAAATGTTCTGCAGTAGGGAAAAAACAAGATCAACTGCCTCTGCGTCCCAGTCCCTAATAGAAAGAACTGTCACTAGTTGAGATTACAAGAGAATTGAGTCTAGCAACGGGTGACAGTTTTTGGTAAATCCACTAATTCAGAAAGTTCTCTTGTGAAACTGAACAGATTTCCACCATTGATACCAAGAGTCTAATCTACTCTTTAAAACAAAACAACTGCCCAATAGAACACGCTTCCCTTTAATGCGAGTATCAGAGTTAAGATTTTAAAAACTTGCGTGTGGTGTATAAAAATGTCTTTTGGAAGCACACTGCTGACCTACATACCTTACATTTCACTTAGTTAGTACATCTGTTTATGGGTATTATTATTGATTCAGGTATCACAGAATGCGGTGTGCAGTACAGTGAATGGCCCGGCATTGTTAAAGTGCCAGTCAAAGCTGCACTAGATTCTTTGATTGATGGTGATGTGACAAGGCTTGTGGAAGTAGCTGTTCAGGTCGAGTACAACATGACAGTGGAGGTTTTGTCCGCGATTGGAAAGAAAGAAGTGAGTAGGGCATGTACTAACTGATGAGATCATTTCTTGTCATATTGCTTGTTCATTTTCTTAAAGTCATAAAACAAAAAAAATATTTGTTTTAACTTTTTCAGTACTAGTGTGCAAGGGATTCGACTATGTTACGCTCCTAATTTGATGGTTTTACTTTAAAACGGTTTTAATTCAGTCAAATATTGATTTTTTTTTGTTTGCGTGAGTTGTCAAACTATGTGTAATTCAACAGAGAATCACAATATGGTGAAAATAGGTAGTACATGTAGCACAGGACGAGGTGTAGATCTTGGGTTTGACTAAATCAAGTGGCAATCCGGAATCAGAGAGTTAAAAATATGCGTCTTGCTATTTGACTGATTTACGTCAGATACAGTCCTTGATCAGTTTTAGAAAATGTTCAGTTTACGTCAAATTAAAAGTCTTTATTTTCAAAACATGTCTTAATGACTCTTAAAAGTCTCTGGTATACATGTCCAGTTACATAGACAGGCCCGTTTATTCTAGGCAAGTCAACTATTTTTAAAGAATTTATTAGTTGTTCATTCTTCAAGTTTTAGAGGGACCCAGGCAAGTCTGAAACTTTGAAAAATTAGTATAAACCTTGGACAAGTTTAATGTCAAAGTGTGCAGTGTCCGTTGCTTAGAAGTACTTCCACATTTTAATTTTTTTGCATTGACCTCCATGTAATGACAATGACAATGACAATGACAATCTTTATTCATCTCGCAGGGAGAAATTTGTCTTGGTCGTTAACAATGGCAATAGACGTTACAAAAGTTAGACTTACAGGTGCACTCACGCAAACGCACAACAAGACAGGACATTATGCCAAGTAAATACATGTCTCACGGGCTGGGACAACCCGCTCCGTAACACATTCATTCTCTCTCTCTCTGTTTCATTTGTAGCACTGTGTGTTCAGTAACCTCACTGCAGTTGGTACGAATGAATTTCTATATCTGTCTGTTCTTGCTTTTTTGGAACTGTATCGTTTACTGCGGGTCGATAGTTGAAATTCCGATGTCAGTGGGTGGCTATGGTCACTAAGCATTATTTCCGCCTTTTTTAGAATGTTTGTCTTGTGCAGATATTCAAAGTTACTTAGGTCTCTACCAATTGTTCTTGATGCCTTTTTTATCAACTTATTTAGTTTTATAATGTGCTGCCTTCCCAGATTGCTACCATAGCAAGTGATTCCAAAATTTATCAAAGTTTCTATTGTGGTGGTGTAGAAAATCTGAAGGATTTGTAATAATCTACAATCCCTCGCACCTATGCCAAGAGTCTGTCTGCACTTGATTATTTCAAGGGACAAACAAGAATTTTTACTGATATTCACATTGAATGTTTTGATTCTGTATTATTTGATTCTGTATTTTGTAGGTGCTCATCATTGACAATGATTCCGCAACTCTGTGTGCTTCAGTGAATGACCCGCACATGACAAGTTTTGATGGAAGGTGAGTGGAACTGTCTTCATGTATGTTTACTTGTCCTGACTCATGGTTTTGAGTATTTCTTTCAGTTATTTAGGCTGCATAAATTGACAGAGAAAAGTTTGAAACTTTAGAAACTTAAGTTTGTACTTATGGTACTCTTCATGATTCATGGTTTTTGAGTATTTCTTCAGATATTTACTTAAACTGAGAAAGAAAAGTTTTCAAATTTAGTGACATGAGATGGTACTTTATGCTACTACCTTCATATAGATAGCAAAAATTATCAAAATTTAGTTTTATTTTGTTCATAGGTTTTTAGGGAATCATTGTACATTATGCTGCTCCTGTGAACTTTTTACACATCTATTCACAGAACTTATGATGTGTATTTAGAGGGAGAATTCATCCTGTACCAGCACTCCTCCATGATGTATGAGGTAAGTGATATAATGTTTTAAAACCCTTAGTACTCACAAACATTTTCTACACTGACTGTTCTGTACTGATTTCCCCTCAAGACCTTATAACTGAAGCTGCGACTTCTAAGGAGTCTCCTTTAATGCTCTAGCAACCTTCAAGGATTTTAAAACGTGTGTTTTGTTACACTTTCAACATTTACACATCTGTACTTTTTTTTTTTTTTTTTAATGAAATGCTAAATTAGAGCAAGCCTGGTTTGATGACTTTAACTAATATGACTCTTTATATTCATCCATAATATTTAAGTAGTGTACATGAAATAATAAGAGCTTCTTAATTAAATGAAGAGTGTTTCTTTTTCATTCAAGCTCTTATTTGCTCATTAGGAGTTTATTAATAATAATAGTAAATTGTGTCATATCAAAAACGTTCTAAAAATGTTTGCAGCATTTCTATTTTATGGTTCTGCTTCTTTTTCCAGGTACACAGTTTTTACCGCAAATGTAACAAAAACAGAGCTGCTTGCAACTGTGCAGTCACTGTCAAGTCTGGAGATGATGTCATTTTGATTGATCGCTGCGGGGCGAAAAGTGGAACATCATCTCAGCCCTTGGAAGTTAAGATCCTGAAAAATGGAGAACTGACACCTAATACAAGAGTTGTACAGCTTTTGGAAGGAAGGAAGTACAAGGTTAGGAACGTGTTTGGCTTGTCCTGCTCAGAAAACAATGTGTAATTTGTTCCTTCATTCTGATTAAATATTTATCATCATTACCTCTTCTTCTTCTTTTATGAGTATGTTGATCTCAAGTAATACCTCTTATCTCCAGACCTGATAAGAACATATTATTGTGTTGCAAGTGCCATTAAATTTGTCTGAAAACTAAAACTAAAGATAAGAACTCTTCATTTTTTCCTTTCTATGTACCGAACAGAATGTTGGAATTATAAATAGATGCTAAAAATTCATGTTAAAATGTATACCTTGTGCACTCATCCTTTGCATTTTCAATACCAGATCAATATATATAAGTAGTTGAATGATTGTAATAAAGCTATTTCTTTTGAAGGAGAATACCATTTTCATCATACATAGAAGACATGAATATATTTTCAAAACTCCTTTTTTTGGGTCTTTTTAACCCTTTGAGGCCTTGCTCTTGAGTTTACAGGACTGGGCACCCTAGATCAAAAGGGACGTCCGCAAGATCTTTACTTCTGCACAGAAGGGTTTAAGCTTTTTCTGCTGCTTAATGTGTATAATCATCTTTATTCAATATACCAAACATAAAGACTCTTAGAATGCAATGTGCAAAATGGGAAATGCAGAGACACTGTGCAACAATGAAAGGAACTTACAAGTCTCGATCCTAGGTGAATCGCAGCCTTCTTCTCTTTCTCTTCCCCTGGGAGTTCCCTGGGAGGATAAGCATTACAATTTTTATTTCACTGGTTTTGAACATCTGTGTCTGTCTGTTGCTTTCTTGGTCTTTATCCCGGCTCCTCCCCAAATCCCCCTTCCCCTCCTCCTTTTTCCTCTCCTGTCTATGTTCACATACTTTGACTTTCACTTTTTCATCTGTCCAGGTGATATTACCTACTGGCACTGAAGTAAAAGTGAACGTGGCTAGCGACTTCCTCAATGTCTGGATACAGCCATCTGCTGCTGACTTCAATAGCTCCAGAGGTGAGCCAGTTTGTTCTAGCCAACAGGAAAGAATAATGTGGAGTTTCTCTGATTCAGGGTATTATTTTATCCTCAAGATAATGCTAATTGTCAAATAACTGTCAGATTTTTTACGGTCTTGGGAAAGTTGTCCACAATTATTCAGGAGCAGTATTTATTTTTAAAAATCAAATTCATCTAAGTATATTGAGGGTGCAAAATTCTCTGTATTGGCAACTTGAGTGTGTAATTTATGTATTTTTACATGCAAGCCTTTTCTATTTGCTAGATTATTAGTGAACAGTCTTGTATGAATTTTATGGAAAAAATACTGTTACATTTTTTAATGCTTTACATTTTCACTACAAATATTTCTTGGTATTGCTCTCTACATTTTAAAAAATTGCTATACTCTGCACTTGCCTGTGTGATATTGTGTAAGGCACCTGCATGTCCAGCCTTAAATCTTCTAAGTACCGTTTAAGACAGGAGGCTAGTTTAATAGGCTACATAGAACATCACTCATAACTTCTCATCTGTTTCAGGCTTGTGTGGCACCTACAACAAAGAAAGTGATGATGACCTTACTTTACCGTCTGGCAGTATCTACCCAGGAGATGAACGACAGCCTAATTCCTTCTCACTCAGCTGGAGGTAATTGCCCTATTAACTCTTTTCAATTTTCAATTTAATTTTTAAAGGAGATCAATAAAGATTAAAGATATTTCAGGAATTTTTGACAGGTGGAGGAAGTAACAAGGAAGAAGAGCGGATTCCATACTTTTTGTTGGCTCTCATCTGATGCACAGAGGCTGTCCTATAATTTCATGTTGTATTTAAGAAAGAGATGGAAATTTGTCCTGTAATTTCACATGTATTTAAGAAAGAGATGGAGAAAGTGTCAGACAGCCTCCATCCACAAGTTGTAAATCCTCTCTCAATTGATTTTTTTTCAAGAGGATCATTAAATTGTCACAAATTGTAAGGGGCAAGTACTCAGTAAGTTCCACAGTGTCATATTTGATTGAAGTGAATAGTCATCATAAGTCAAAAAATTTATTTTTTTTTATGGTCAAGTATAACTGAATGGAACCTGGAGAAAAGTCACTGAGAAGGATGTACGGAAAAGTGGGAAGACATGGAATAATATCAAAAAGCTAGCCCAGGATAAGGAAAGGTGGAAAGGGTTTGTTCGTGGTCTATACCCTGATGCAGGGGGAGAAAGGCAATGATGATGATGATGATAACTGCATGACTCAATGGGATAGTTCTTTATTTTGGTTATATTTCCCTTGATTCCATGCCTTTTATGCTTGCCTGTTTAGCCTTTTCGTCATTGTCAATATTTTTACATTTCTAGTACTTATATTAAGATTTTTTTTTTATGTACTAGATTTCTGTACAACTAAATTTCCATTTCAGAGTGAACGCATCCCAGTCCCACTACAGGGGTGTCTGTGCTGAATCTGACGCCCCCTTAAGGAATCTTAGCATTGTTTGTCAGTGTTCAGTGAATGGCACTAGCTGCATTCCTGATCTCGGAGTGTCCAGATGTTTGCCATCAGGGGATAACCCAAATAAGAATGGGCAAGGTGAGATAAAAGTGAAAGAGGATGTTAAGAAGTGATAAAAGCCTTATATCACCTTTTTAAAAGTTACTCATTTGTTTGAGACCTTTGAATTAATGAAAAATTAACATTTAGCAGTTATTCCTTTATTATTGCATATTTTGTAGATTCTGAACAAGTTGTACTTGCATGTTGCTTCCTAGCTGTATGATAAATCATTAGTGATAGTCGTCTATTCAAGCTAGCTTTTGAAAGATGTACACTGGCAATTTGTTCAGTGTATAACAAGCTCTTTAGAATGGTCTTTAAAAATGTCCAGGAAGGTCTACTGTTTATTTCGTATGTATGTATTAATGGGTATCCCAATTTAGACAATGAAATATCTTGTCCGTTTGATATTGTTTGAGCACTTTACTGGCTGCTTGCTCTTTATGCTTCCCAGGAAGCTAAGAATGTTTTCAAGTTTTTAGGGTCTGCTAGGGTAATAGTATAAATTGTAAAATGCCTAAATTTTGCTGATGAACAGGTATATGCGCAATACAAATGTTATTATTATTATTATTAATATTATTTTATTCTGCTACTTTCACAACTTCCAATAAGTAGGCCTAGACTCTGTCTGGGAACTCAGTTAAGCTCTTAAAATTCATGAGGCTTTTAGCGTTTAGCATAATAATTTTCACTTTTGTCAACTTAGATTAGCTGTATGCATTCGTTTGAATCAGATTTGATGGTTCAGATAGCCTATATAGAATAGAACAGAGAGAGTAAGAACTGTCTTAAATGTAATGCATATTCCTTTGTTGTCAGGTGTGGATGTTACAAGCTCTTTGCTGAACAGCAGTGTTCAGTCATCAGGCTGCAATAATCTGGAACAGTTTGAGTATGAAGAAGACTATGTTTCTGGAGTAAGTATCGGGAAACTTATTTTGAGTTGTATCTATAGTTTGTGAACCCACGAAATAGATTAACTTCACGCCACTTTATCTACGCCTGACGTGAACAGAGATGGACAGAGGTTTATGTTTCAGGGTAAATTTGTCTCACAAAATGAACAATTGAGTCATAGGAACTGAAACTTTTTGTGCTTCAGGCTTATATATCATTTTAAGTTCCCATCTACCAAGTACTCACCAAAACATGAAGTTGGTTTATTCTAAAATGATTTCTCAAAACTTCAAAACACACACTCACAAACGCACACATACCCACACACACACACACACGCACACACACACACACACTCACGCACATACACACACATGCACTTTTTTCAGGGTGGGCGGGAATTAGATGGTGAATTGAGCGATGTCTGACTGTATTTGACCTAACACAATAAATAAAATATCTGACTGACAATTAATGTTCAACAGTTTTTAGTGGCCAAGCTGGTAATCGAGGAATTAGTCTGGTAAAACATTGTATACCTGTCTGGTCTTCTGCCACTGGTTTGGCTCCAACAGAAATTCGATTTTTCAGGATTAATAAAGCCTTTGAAATTACATTTCACAGTGCCATGGCAATTGAAAGAGAAATACGGTTGTAATATTTCTTATAAGATTAGGGTAACTCCTTGCTATGACCAAACTACTGAAAGTTTATATTTCCTTGTCTCCAGAACTTCTCATGGCCAACACCATCTGGATGGGAAGAGGAAAATGCAACAGATTTCTGCGTGAAGTTTTTGATGAAGTCTGAAATTGGTTTCAAGTGTGCCAACAAATTCAGCGTTGACTTCAACAGAACAGTGAGAGGATGTGTCAGTGACATTCAGGTACAGCTCTTCCTTGATTGTTCTTTGGTAAAACCTTCCAAGTGTTGTTTTGATATATTGAAATCAAGTGTTTTTATTTTCTTTTATTAAATATGCTTTGAATAGTATAACCTTTAAAAATAACAGCATGTTGTTGTTTTCAAACCCGTTTAGCTGCGAGCATTTCACTCTTGGCAGTGCAATGCCTCCCTCAAGAAATCACATGTCCTTGTCATCTGGTCAACGCCAGAGTAGAGCAGGCGTTATAAGTCTGTAGGTGTGTGTAGGAGTCTGCGTAGAAGAACTGCCAGGTTTGGGCAGTGAAGGAGAAGATGTTCAACAGTCTCCTTGTGGTAGTCACAGTGTCTGCAATGGGGTTCCCCCTTGGGGTTAATTCTGTTAATGTGCTTGTTGGTGTGTGTATGTGCCATGTGCGGGCTCTGAAGACCAATGTCTGATTGGTGGCTCTGCCTAAGAGGCTCGAAAGGTCTTTGAGTTTGGGTTTGACCATGTACCTGAAGAGAGATTTTCCTGTTTCTGCGTTGGCCCATCTGTTTAGCCACTCATCTCTGCAAATATCAGCATAATACGGTAGAAACTGTCTGTAAGTCGGCCATCCATTATCAAAGAGAAAAGTGGCTGTGTCACACAGTGTTATTGCAATGTAAAAAATACCAAAGGAAAGGAATAAGAAGTAGCCATTTGTTCAGATGATTGTCTTGTACAGGTGGCAGTAAGAGCAGGACTGTTCTCAGTATCATATTATATTATGGATTTAATACCTCCTTCTATTCAGAATGTTGAGGAAGCGCCCAGACCTCCAAATTAATGTCTTTATTCAGCAGAACCAAGCCAAGCGGATTAACACCATGGACAACACCCCCTCCCCCCCCCCTCCGATTTAAGTTCAGGAATGCCCATTTGGGGATAAAAATGAGTCACTCGCTTCTTAGGGAAGCATGATACCAACTAAACTGAAAGCATTCTTATGATATTTGCACATTCAGTGTACAAAAAGGAGATTCACTGAAATAACATTCATTCAAGATTCACTCAAAGATGCAGTTTGAAAAAAGTGAATTACCAGGTACTAGTATTTTTAAACATATTTTTGCAGATAATGGATGACACTGTGTATGCCATTCAAGCACTGACAAGCCTTTTGGAACAGTGTCTTAGCAGCATCTCACGTACTGTCGAGTTCTGGATTGATATGAAACCAGACACAGAATTTCTCAATCTTTTGTGCCCAGAAGATTGTAATGGCAATGGAAAGTGTACTAATGGTATGTAGTATCGTTTGTATTATGTATAGTAATTTTTTAGAAATCCTGTAGAGTGAGAATTTCCTCTAGTCTACTTCAAGAATGGAAAGAGATGACATTTATGATTTATTCTATCTCTCAAGAGTGCAGTTATTATGTACAAAATAAAATACTGGGGAGATTTAAATATCATGTCATTAACAGGAACACATGCTTTTGAATACCAAAGAATTGTTATGGGTTTTAGTTGTTGGCATTTTTGGTTAAGTGTGTTGTAAAAACAACAAACAGAGACATTTCCACGGGTTGTAAGTATGAAACTTCTTTTTTTTTAATAGGAAATAAAATACCAGAAAATTTCTATTGACAGAAATGACAGTGTAAAGATACATTTCTCACTCTTCAGTTTTATTAGTCCTTCTGGTTTCAGACTGAAACTTTTTGATGGCAGAATAAAGCAATATCTTTTTTTGGACAGTATTATTTGTTTGCTTCTTTAAGTTCTCGTAGTTAGATTCCCTACAAAGTAGCCTGTTAAAAACAATGCAAACAATGGGATGTATATTTTCACCAACCTGTGTACTCATTTAAAAGCTCCCATACACTTATCCGTGCAATGCACACATGTGCACATACAGAAGCACTGATTCACATTCCTTCTCATATATTTCATAGAAGTCGGGCATGTGGCCATTCAAGATTATTTCAGTGGAGTCTGCTTAAATTAAATACAGTTCATCTGAAAATAGCAGTAAAAAGAAAAGAAAATCCCTACATTAAAAAAAATTATATTTGAGCGACATCTCTAAACCCAAACCCGGCTAAAATGAAGAAAATCCAGTTGTCCTGCAGGTCTCATTTTTTTTGTTGGGAAATGAAAAAATTATTTTTTTAATGTACTTCATGGCAGCATATACTGACAAAGCATGTATAATTCGCCTAATTGTATCAATGTTGCAGGTTTGTGTGTTTGTGAAAAGGACTATGGAGGAGTAGATTGCTCTGTGGATCTGACAGTTGCTCCAGACCTGGCTGTGCTGTTGCCCTCGGTTTCATGTGACGTCAAAGATGAAGACTGCTCGGAAATTATTCTTATTGGAGGACCTTTCGTCAACTCAAACAGCCTGATTTGCATATTCCAACAAATTGATGTGAGTTTGAGCCCATGTCAATGTTAGAAGTTCTTCTTGTATGAAGTTTGAGCTATAGATATTAAAAGGGGATACAGTTTAGCATGCGCATAGTGAAGAAGTACATAATGAAGCGTGCACATGGCAAACAGATTTTCAGGTCTTTAAAATCGTTCTTTTACAAGTCATGTTCTGTTTATTTAAAACAGGTGAAGGCCTATAACAAAATTGGTACACAACAAAAAGATTTCCACACCCCATCAATTTCTCTATGCGCGTTGTAAACTGTTCCTCAATAAACAAGGCCCTAACTGCCAGCAACACAAAGCATCATTTTCATTATATGTCACTACTTGAGATTTTATGTTTTAACTTGTGACAATGTAGAAGTTGTACAGTGTGAACATAGAGGTTTCAAAGTTCACAGGTCTGAATACTATTAAGCGCTGGATTTCCCTTCGCATTAGGCTTGAATATTTTTTTAATTACTTTTTTATTCTCCTGTGAGCTGCAAATTTCACATATTTCATTGTCTAACCAGTTATTTTTGTTTTCTTTTTGTTTCAGTACTTTGATGGAATTTCTTACTCCGAGAGAGAAAATGGGACGTACTTGGTGCAAGCATCTTTCACTACTTACGAAAGGATTGAATGCAGACTTCCTTTTATTGGGAGTTTCACTGTCAAAGTCGAGAACTCTCTGGGTGTTGTCAGCCAAACCATAGTGCGTCAAGTCTATAACTCAGAATGTTTTAGCTCATGTGACGACAAAAGATGTGTACTTGAGGTACGTGTAATATACATTCCACCTGCTTATTGTAAGACTCTGCCATACGCTATTTTGAAAATTGTTCAGGAGAAGTAAAAAGCTGATTCATTGATTTATTACCTTTTTGTATGAAGCAGCTACTTAACCAGTAATTGTAGAGAGCTTCTCTTTTTACACAGTGTGTCCCACGATGCTGTTTTCAATTACATGTTAAAAAAATGGTTTTCGCAAAAAGTGTTGTGTGACAGAGTCTTACAATGAACCATTGATTTGATGTCCTCAACTAATTTCTTAGACCTTATGTAGACTGAGGACCACATTTGTAATTTCTGTGTGCTTTTCTTAAAGAGGGATTGAAATTTCAAGCTGTGTCCATAAAAAAAGCAATAGGTATAAAGCAACACAATTACTTTCACTGTCTTCTCACTCTCAAAAAGGGATAAAATATAGTTAGCCTATATTACATATAAGGGAGGAATTGAAAAAAATTAAGAGTCACTTTTCAATCTTGAAGTTGACTTCTCTTTTGAGGAAAACCAGTCTTAGAGTTGAGCTGTTCGTTGAATATGGACCTTTTCATTGACATGAATGTAGACAGGGCTTAAGTATTCTGGAACTTCTTTTTTTGTTGTTGAATCAGCTCTGCACTGATGCCTGTTGTGTCACAATTAAGCACTTGGCCCCCGCATACAGAAGACCTGAGTTCAATTTCCGTGTGAGGAGACTTTTGATTGAGTATCTCGGTCTTTATGCTGTGATGTTGTATCTCTTTCTGCCTGCATTGGCCCTGACAGACAGGATCAAAGTGGTCTAAATTGTGTCAATGGGGGCATAAAATCATTGACATTAAAGAACTTTTTAAAAATTAAGTTCTGGGCCATGCCTGCTCTCCAGTTGCTATGAGAGATCTTGGGGTTTTTTTGTGCAGGTAAATTATTGGATTGAGTTAACAATGTTTATCAGGCTAGTCAGCCCATTGCTAGAAACTTACAAAAATTATTGCTTAGATTCTGGCTCAGGTTGAAAATAGAATCCCAGCTTATAAACTATTTAATGTTGTCTTGTGCCTACGTAACTTTTTTCCACTGAATCAAGTCTTGTATAGATTCTGCAGTCTGTTTAAATATCTCAACAGCCAAAATACTGTTTCATTGACAACGAATGCTATCGAGTCAACGAAATCAACTCTGATGATGTAGACCTGGTGTGTGACCCACAGAAGAGTTTGTCTCACTGGACGGACAGAAATGGTAATTTCATTTATTTATCCCTTAAGTTTTTAATATGATTTTTCTTACCATTCACATTTACAATTTGTTGCAAAAATTAGTATCTGAGAAGTAAACAAGATTGCTTCAATATCTTCAAGGGTAAAATAATCCCTGAAGTCCTTGACATGAACCAGTGCAACGTATTAATGTCAATTTTTTTTTCTGAATCATTTGAATTAAGCTTGACTTTATAATGACCAGTCAGTATTGAGATTGATTGAAATAATTATGTTTACCTTCTAAATTCTGGGACTTTGTGCCTTACCTATCCCTTGTTTTTGTTTTTTCCCTTGTTTCTGTATTGAAGTTTTATTTCGTATTTATGTTTTTGTTCTCTTTATATTGACTTAATAAGACAACAGTATTAATTTGATTTAACTGTCTTATACTCAGCTTGTGGTCATTTCCTCTTCGAATGAAAACTTACTTCTCTCTCTTTCTTCTGGAAACTTCAGAATATCCCAGGCTGGATGCACTACCAGAAATAGAAACACGCTTTGACTTCAATACCTCAATGTTCTACTTGGGGTGTGACTGGTCTGGTTTCACTGATAATGACACCACTTTGACAGTGTTTGCTCAGTGGTATCAAGAAGATGAATTCATTGCAGAGGAAGAAATAGAACGTAATGTCACTAGCGCAGAAATTTCTCATGTCAACTTCACTGGACTGGCTTATGGAAAGAAGGTGAGGCCAAAAAAAAAATACAGATGACATGTAAGAAGCTTACAAAATGTTTGTTTCAGTATATTTTGCAAGTTTTACAATGTGTCTGCCTTGAATTATCAGCTTTTTTTCCCTGTGAATAATGAGTTACATTCTCCAGCTTCTACAGAGACGCAGTGACATAATTATATTCATTGCTCTTTATGAAAGTAAGTAGGTTAAGCATTTTACGAAATATTGTCTGAAGGAGCCTTGAAGCAACTTGAAGTGGAATTGCAATACAGAACATGCAAATTAGACTCTCTTCCTTTTAAGTCTTTTATGGTTCCTTGAAACAGTCAGATATGGCTGTGTATGACTGTCATCGACTGATATGAGCTGAGTATGAAACTCCTTCCTTGAATACTATAAGTTTTATAAATTAGCTTAAAACTTAATTTGGCACAGATGAACTACATATGCCATAATAACCAATTGGCAAGTTAGATTTGTGATACTTATAAGAATATTCTATTGGTAACTTTTTGATTTTCAAATACGATTTCTGAAAAGGAAACCAAAAGTATCTCATCATCAAGTGCCAGATCTGTGACAGACATCAGCGATCATGGTTCTCCCTTACTTCCTTTGCTCGGATGCTCTCAAAAAAGCTACTTTATCCTGATCTTTCCTCATCACCTATCTGTTTAGGCTCTCCCAGTAGGTTGCTCTGGGTCTGCCTCTGCCCCATTTACCTTCAATTATGCCAGTGATAGCTAAGTTTTCAAGGCCTTTTGTCTATTCAAGTGTCCCAGAAACTGCATTTGTTTTTTCCTGACTTTTTTTTACCAGCAGTGGCCCATGTGGGCTTCTTCAAGTACTGCCTCATTTGATTTCTTTTCCTTCCAAGAAATGTTCAGCTGTCTCCAAGGAAACCACATTTCTGTTACTTCTATTTTCTTTTCGCTTGAACGAGTTAGGCTCAAAAGAATCAATTGTCTTTGAGAGTGACATCAGCACACTTAGGTCACGACATTATGTACTGTTTTCAGCTCTCCAGATATCAATGAAAAGCATCTCTCTGATCCTTCCTGCCTAATGTACAAAGTTCATGTAAGAAGATACAGTATAACACGGATAGCTCAAATTCATCAGGACTGGCTTCCGTAGTTCGAGGGATCCGTAGTTCGAGAGATATCTTACAAAGATAGAGAAGAAAGAAAAATGGGACCACAGGCCCAGTTTGACGGATGCGTGATTCCGAGTCTTCTGTGTTCAACCTATCCGTGTTATACTGTAGTTCTTTTTTGCTAAAGCACACCAGTTTGATACTGGAGTAATCTTTCTGAACAATTTGGCTGATTTCTTTTTACTGTATTTGACATTCATGAGAAAATACTTTTGGAAAAGACAAGTGATGAGAAGAAGCTGCTCTTTTCCTCTTGCAAAGATACAACAGTATCTCTGTTCAAACCTTCTCAACTCAAACAAACAAACAGACGTACACACAGAAACACGAGTGCTCTTACTCACACATGTATTAACACATGTGCACGTACATGCATGCATGTGGGTGGTTGGCAGGTGCTTTGATGTGGTTTGCTCCGTCTTTTTTATCAAACAACTATAGTCCTTATCTCTCCTCTTTCCTTTTTTGTGTTTGTTACTCTCTTGTAACACCTCTATTCTTCGGCAATTATATTATCTTATTGTGTTGCAAGCACCGTAAATGTCTTAAAACTCTTACTAAAACTAAACATGCTTGTGGACATACATGTTCACTTTTAGAAGGACAAATGCATGTACATCTGCAGGTACTATTATGCGTACATTTTTTATTGAAATTTGCACTTACAAAAGTAGGTGCAACCTTTCACTCAAAAATGTAGTTACCATAATAATTTTTCTGACTTTTCCTGGTGTAGGTGTATTGTGGGTTGGTTGCCTGCATAACCACCAGATGCAACGAGACAAGGAGTCCCTTGATCAAAAGTGAGGATTTTGTGCTTGAGATCAAGGTAAGCTATTGCTTTTGGTTGTTGTTTTTTTATGTAGTCCACTGTCATTTGAATTTTACAGTAGGGTTTTTTTTGTTTCCCTCTTGTACATGATTAATTCACATGTCAATGAGAAAGCACTTGCAGGCTTGCCAGCTGTCCCGAATTTCCCGGGATTGTCCTGAATTCGCCTGTTGGGATTTTGAGAGCCCTATCACATATACTACCCCAAGACCAATCCCATTTGATGTAATTTTGCTCTTCGGTAGGTAATCTGATGTTAAAAGGTTTGGTGTCCCTTATTGGGTTTTTAGAAATTTGGCAAGCCTGCACTTGTGATTTTCATAGAAATGGGCAGCTTCAGCAAAGCCTGGGATATCTCTGACTTGAAGTATTTACCTTTCTTTTCTCTAAGAAATCCAAAAAGAAATGAAAGGGGACAAAATTGTGGTAAGCTGTTTAGGGCCATCGGACTAAACTTGAATTGCAAAAAAATTTGCTCTCTATGTGCCAGAAAATTGTGTGGGGTTTTTGTTGGGGGGTTTTTTTTTTAGCCTTCCCTTTTTACTGAGACTGTATGCAATTGATAGCTGATGTGCATTTTTCCTTATTGTGACTCCAATGCTCTTAAATTCTCAATTTTTGAAAAAATTTGCCTTTTTATTATTTTCTTTTGGCAGATCGTGAATCCATCTGTAGAAATTCAAGAAGGAGAAGACAAAGCCATCAGGGTGACCTCTACTTTCCCACCAGCTGTATTCTGTGATGTCGACACGAATGTTTCCTGCAGCATTTTCATAGGCTTTGAGGTCCAACACTCTAAAGATGATATCGTCTGTCCTGTCACCAATGAGACAGTTCCCCAACTAGTTTTCTGGGGACTTTTGGACAACTCTGCCGTGTCATGTGGTGTAGTGCTCACTAACGAGAACTGGCAGACTGCTCTGTCAGTTCTTGTCAGGGCTGTGGTGGACGGAAAGACAGATGGTGATCAGGAACGGAGCGTCAATGTCACTGCAGTGCTCAGTCACACAATTACAGTGTCCCTGCAGACATTCACTGTAAGCAATTTTTGCTAGGGCAATTTTTGTACTTGAAAAGTAGTCGTACTTGTTGGCAGCTTCGTTATTCATGTATGTTGGATACTTTCAATTTACTTTGGGGCAAGGACTTTACTTAAATTTCAAATAGTAAAACTTTTACCCGAGTAGGATAAAGACATGAATACTTTTGAGGTGTTCATAACTGATGCTGCTTGAAAGCGGCCAAGTCGATGTCAGGAGGTTATAGGTTAAATTAACTTCTTCTAACTAAGCAAAGATGCTGTCCCTGTGTGGATCAACTTGACAGAAGAAAAATGTAAATAATTTCCAATGTCCAAATCATCCGAGTTTGTAGTATATGTAGTAAAACATGTGAAACAGAGCGTCACTGATGCACATTATAATTTTCATCTTGTGCCATGAGTAAATACTGTACTCTAATCAACAGTAGTGGGCATCTAACCAAAAGAACCAGCTAGCCAAAAGTAGTTGGGGCTCTCGTGGCCTAGAGGTTAAGGTGTTGGCCTCTCATTCAAAGGTCCCGGGTTCGAATCCGGGTAGCGACCGAAAAATTTTCTTCTCTAAAATTGTCTCCTTTCACCTCCTTTCCTGCTCTCTAGCAATGTTCTGTTGCCTGCTTTCATTTCCACTTTCTGCCCCCACCCCCTCACCTCCTTTGCCCCCTCCTCTGGGCTCCTGACTGTTTCTGCAGCCTTTCTACTGCTACTCCTTGGCTCCTCCTTACTGCTGTCTTTCTGCCACACCCCTGATCTTCTGGTAGGAAAGATCTACACCTAGCCTTCTCGGACAAGGGCGAAAAATCTCGGAGGGCCCGTGTGCAAGTTGCGCACGTTAAAGATCCCTTGGTGGTCTAAAATCGATAAGAGTAGGCTTCGGCTGCCACCCGGGCAAAATTCAAAATTTCCTACCAACTGAAAATATTAGGAGTGTCCCGCGCGCTCATATGACCTATGCAGTTGCGAGCGTCGTAAAACACTTTACAAAAACAAAAAACAAAAACAAAAGTAGTTGTCAGCAGAGCCTTTGATTGAAAAAGAAAATTGTAATCAGACTTTATACCCATACTAGTCACTGTTAGTCTAATACTTTGACACAGAAGGAATGTATACTTCGTCATTCATGATGCCTAACATCTTTTTTCTGGTTTTCTCAAAAGGTGAAAGTCATTGATTCTGACCAGGTTGCAGTATGTCAGTCCATCAATGATCCTCACATGACTACATTTGATGGAAGGTAGGCAGGCCTATTAGTTTATACATTGTACAGCTAGGATATCGGCGTCAGTTATACTGTGATAAAGCTGTTTTAACTTGTGATCATGAGTGGCTGGGAGTTTGTGTTGTGTCTTTGGGAAAAGTTTCAAGCACAAGTCAGGTGCCCTCACCTTCTCATGGAGAGTTGAGCCCCCAAAAGTATATCAAGTAACCTGTAACTTTTTTGTCTCTTATTTTATGGAAAGTAAGATATGCTTTAGGACCTATGACAGTAAGCTTAAATTATACTCTTTACTGTATAGCTCAGCAGTGAAAGCTGTGGTCCTTCCTCCTCCCCTCGAAGAATGATGAATAAAGTCAAAGGAATCGAATACAAAAACAAGATAAAACGGTTACTTGCAGATATTGAGAGACGAATGTGTGTACATACAAGCTCACACTTCATGCATACATGTATACATGCATGTGCTTGCACACATGTGTTTTTAAAAAAACATAACATTAAAACTGTTGCATACATTTTGAATTAAATTACTAAACTAAACTGTATAGAAGTTATGAATTTCACTCTGAAGAATGTATAATACAACAATTATAACAACAACAAAAATTATTTTGCTCCTAAAATCATTATAAACTACATTTTCTCTATTCTTTTTTAGCATTGTTGATAAAACTATGTCGTGTTTCTGACAATAATAAAATATTTTTACCCAGGTGATTACATTTCCTTCTTGTCTTGAATATTAACTTAACCTTTAATATCTTTTACAGGTACTACAACAACTTCAATGTTGGAGAATTCATTCTTTACAGGCACACTACTCTTCCATATGAGGTGAGAAATTTTTTTTTAATGAGGTCAGAGAAACTTCTGAAAATAAGTTGACTTCCTTCAGGTTTGTGACCTCTTTGTGTGACAAGTGCTAAAAAAATACTAAGAATTGTTGAATGTGAATGTTGGTCCCTTAGTCTATCGATGAAGCCATTTTGTAAATATGTGATACAGGTTATGTACAGTTAACACTTTGTCAAATTTTGTATTAGTGTAGAAATATTTTGGGTATGGTATAGGTTGATTCCTTCAATCAACTTTGTAATCGTTCAAGAGGTGGAATCAATGTCCATATTTCATATGACCCTGTCAAGTGAGTGTGAAGTCTTGAAAACTCCCCATATACTCTTTAAGTTCATAAATGCCTTACTCAGGATTTGACCCAGGACCATCCACAATGAGGTCAAGCATGATTGCAACTGAGCTATTCGCATGCCATGTTTTATCTTTTTGTATATTTTAAATAGAGATTTATACAACCTCGCCCAATATATCAATATATATAAGTACCACTTACACACTTTGTTTGTAACCTTGGAATGTTCATATGTTGGATAAATTTTCTTCTGTATCCACTGTTTTCTAATACTAGTGTTTTATTTTTATTTTCCCAAAAGGTTCGCTCGTATTTCCGTAAGTGCAACAAAAATCGTGCGTCTTGCAACTGCGCTGTAGTGGTACGTGCTGGAGACGATACCATCAGAGTGGACAGATGTGGCCGTGAGAAAGACCAGAACGGGAAAGAAAGTCCACTTGATGTTGGCCTGTACCTCCGAGGACAGATGACCTCAGGTCTTTCAATAGTTCAGTACAATGACGGCAAGAAGTATGAGGTAACTCGCTGCTTTGTATGCTCTTATTGAACCCCAGTGAGACTACTTCAACTGCATTTGTGGCAAATTGAAACTTTAGTTTTGTCATTATTTAAAGACACCATGTCTTTAAACATTTTGCCAGTCTAGGTATTTCTGATTTCTGTCTTTTCTTGAAAAGTCTCATAGACTGTAATAAATATTATTTTCAGCACCATGAATACCTTTTGTGCCTTTTCTGATTATCAAAATGCTGTAGGGAACTTATGATGTTTTTAATGTTAATTATTAAACATATTTCAGATGTTATTTATGTTTCATATCACATAAATAAATAAAATATTGGATCAGCAATATCTCAACTTCAGGACTAGCGACATCTGACTGATTTTTTTCTGCGACGCCTCACATTTTAGTGAATGTGCAGTTTTGTCTGCAAATCTGTCCTTCCATTTACAAGTTAAAGGCATTATAGAATATTTTCTAAGCTTCCAAATTCCCTTACACACATCTCGTTAAGATTTTGTCTTGCTCAGTATGTAAAACTGTTAAAACTGTGGTGTTGGTGGCCTAGCGGTAAGGCTACCACACTCGTAATCGTGAGGTTGTGGGGTCGGGGGTTCGAGCAGCGGGGCCGACGTTGTGTCCTTGAGAAAGGCACTTTACACAAATTTTCCTCACTTCTCCCAGGTGGAAATGGGTACCCGGCCATAGCCAGCGAAAGATCTTGTCAGTATGTTAGTGTTTTAGCGCCTATAAATGGCTGCTTGCACTGTATGCTTTTTAGGAAGTTGACCTTGTTTCAGAATGCTCTCAGGTCTGCTGGGGTAATAGTATAAATTGTGAAGCGCATAGAGCCTGCTGTTGAGCGGGGATTTGCGCTATACAAATGCTATCTATTATTATCTATTATACTTTACTATACATGTTTTGAACAAAGCCGACCAACAAAGCTAGTCCACATAGCCACATACAACCCACAGAGCCAACCCACAAAGCCAACCCACAAAGCCAACCCACATAGCCATATCTAACCGTCAAAGCCAACCCACAAAGCCAACCCACATAGCAATATCTAACCGTCAAAGCCAACCCACATAGCCATATCTAACCGTCAAAGCCAACCCACAAAGCCAACCCACAAAGCCAACCCACAAAGTCAACCCACAAAGCCAACCCACAAAGCCAACCCACAAAGCCAACCCACAAAGCCAACCCACAAAGCCATGTCTAACCGTCAAAGCCAACCCACAAAGCCAACCCAAAAGCCAACCCAAAAAGCCATGTCTAACCCTCAAAGCCATGTCCAACCCACAAAGTCATATCCAAATTCACAAAGCCAACCAACATAAGCTTGTTCCAAACCACAAAGCCAGTCCACAAATTCATGTCCAACTCATAAAGCCAGCCCTAATAGGTATGTTCCAAACCACATAACTATGTTTTAACCCACAAAGCTAGCCCGCATATCCATGTCCAATTCACAGAGCCTATCCACATAACTGTGTTCCAACCCACAAAGCCAGCCCATATAACTATGTCCAACCTACAAAGCCAGGTCCAACCCACATAGAAATGTGCAACTTACATATCCATGGGCCTACTCAGATACCCAGTTACTTACAGAATAAAAATGTTGCCAAATCTGTTGCGAAATACTATCTAACATTCGAATTGCTTCCCACAGATATTCTTACCCTCGAACACAAAAGTTGTTGTTGTTGTGGATAGCAAATACATCAATGTGGTTATTCAAGCTTCATCTTTTGATTTCGGGAACACTGAAGGTGAGTGCAGTGCATTCGAACTTTCTTCCGATAAATTGTTATCAAGGAACTTTACAAAATGATTTAATTATTATGTCCTTGAAGCCTGGGATAAGTTAACTCAAATTGTTGTCTTTCAACTGAACCAGTGCTTCAAGATTTTATCTTGGTATGGCTATTTTCCCAGCCGCTGTGTTGCTTGTATCTTTTGGCTCTTGCCACAATGTCATTTTAAGTTGTTTTCGATAAATGTATAAGGGGTTATCAATAGTGAGAGTAAGAGGGAAAAAAGTAGTTGTTTGCAGTTTTTGTTGGCTGGGCCATGAGAAAGATAGATGACAGAAAATTTTATGAGCAGGCTCATCTGCGGGTTCTCTGAGTCCGTGAAAGACTCAAGTGAGCTACAATGCTATAGGTGGTAACTAAGACTAAAATTAGTTTGATTTTGTTTTTTATTGTATAGTCTTCAAAGCTTACTTGTTTGCATTTCATCATTCTTTTTAACCATCTTCCCATCTGCTAGGATTATGTGGCACTTATGATGGTGACAAGAAGAATGACCTGACCTCCAGCACAGGAGTCCTTGTTGATGGCTCAAGGGTGGACGACTTTTCTCTTAGCTGGAGGTAATCAGTATTGATAAAGTAGGGCCCTCTACCAACACTGAGTAATTATTTTTACCAAAGGTTTTTAGCAGTTTTAAAGACAGCTTAATTTGTATGCTTAATTTGTTGGGATTTTACTAAAATACATCATAGATACTTCTGTACTTTTACTTTGTTGTTTCTGTCTGTATGTCCTACTTTTTCCCTGACCAATATTTCTATTATTGTGTCAAGGTGCTTCTCTTTACACAATCAAACAGACAAGAAACATGAATACCCTTGGTTCTTTAAAGACAGGACAGCTAAAAACTTTCATAATAAGTAGGGACAAGAGCAGAACAATTTTGTTAAGTATTTGTACTCTACAATTTCCAAAGGATAACAATTCTGTTCAGTTATTGACCTGGTGAGAGGAGATCCCACAAAAAATGTCTCTCAATATATTGCATATTGTATCAGAACTCTTAATGCTTTGGTATATCTCATACCCTTAGTTTGCAGAAGAGTTGCGAACTGACCTACTCACACTAGTAAATCAGTATAAATGTAGAGACAGATTGTGTATGGATGCTGAGTGTGGCAATGAGGATGATTTACCAAGTTTACTTGGATTGTTCTCTAGGTTCCAGTGGAAATGATGAATTTGAGTTTGAAAAATTGCTTAAGTGCATGAATAATAGCTTTCTGTAATTTATAAATGTTGATTTACTGTCAGCTGCTTTTAGGAAAGCTGGGTACAGTAAAGTTTTTTAGTACCAGAACTGAATTCTCCTTGGTATTTTGAATACTTTTCCAAATGTTTATATTTGATGCGTCAAATTGTCAAATACCTAATAGTTTTGACGTTGAATATTATTATTTCCATGTTTTTTTATATAGAGTGGAGCAAAAAGATTCCATTTATAGTGGCTTCTGTGGTCAAGACTTTGCTGTTGGATCTACTCAGACCTTCTGTTCCTGTGGAGTTGTTAGTGGTACAGATTGTGGAGTCAGTCACGTTTCAAGTTGTCAGGAAGGTCTCAGGGTTATCTCTGGAGGTGAGAATGGCTGAAACTGATTGTGATACTTTGCATAATACATACATGTTTATTATGATTTTAAAAGTATATGTGAAGGAAGTGTGCTGGCAATCCATGAATGAAGATGCCTGCCGAAAATAGACACCTCAAATCTACAGATTTTAAACTGGTGCCATTTCCTTCAAGTTAAACATGTCTTTTATCATTTCATATAATAAATTGTTCAAGCCTAAACTGTAAGTTTCATCTGTCTGTCTGTGTCCTTGGGCTAAAGTCTAAAATTTATTTTATCAGCATACCTCACACATAGTCTCTTTTTCTGCATCTGTTAAAACAATTACATTTATTTTAGGTTTCAGACCATCTCAAGTATGTTATTTTCCTATTTTAAATGTAGATGAAATAAAGCATAACTTTCAGTCTTAATTTCTCAAGTAGGCATTGCACTATAATTGTCTAGAGGACTAATTTTGCTGCTTTTTGTCTTCAGGAACTGACATAACAATGTCATTGAAGACAGGGGCGATTCGACCGCCATGTGGCTTCCAGTTAGAGTTTGAATATGACACTGCTTACATCCCCAAGGTGAGTGGCATGTCTAATTTATGATGTGCCAGTGGGACAGTGCATATATGGTTCTCATAAATATTTGGAATCTGCAATCTTAATCAAATAACGTTCAAATGCTCTTTTCGTTTCATGGGGACATATAAGAGGAATTTACCGGTTCAAATTCTGAAGACCATCAAAACTTCACCGTGAATTTTTTTCTTATGACAGCCTCCATCATGGCCAACTCCCAGTGGGTTTAATCTGACAACAGCCACAGAGTTCTGTGAGAAGTATATTCAAGCCAGCATTTCTGCACAAGCATGCCTTGGTGCTGTCAGAGACTTAAACCTAGAGTTCGTCTTGAAAGGATGTGTGGAAGACATTCAGGTAAGAAATGAGTTATGAACACTTAAATGAAGAATTTTGCTAGAATGGCTTTGTCAAATAGTAGATGTCTTTGTTCTTTTGTTTGTATCCTCGTTTTGATTTATATACCTACAACAAGGCATTTAAAGAAGTAGAACTCATGATGTGCAAGTGGGTGGTTGGCGGGTGCTCTGTGGTTTGCTCCTTCTTTCCCACCAAACATCTATCGTCCTGATCTCTCTTTCTTTTTTGTTTTTATAACTCTCTTCTAATACCTCAATTCTTCTGCACTTATATGACCTTATTGTGGTGAAAGTGCTGTAAAACTCTTACTAAAACTAAACTGGTGTGCTAAGAGTACAAAGAGGATAAAGGAATTTTTGTGTGTTTGTGTATGTGTTTTGAATACATATGTTCCGCTAAATTTTGATGCTTTATTGCACATATGTGTTTGTACATATGTGCGTGCATGCATGTGTGGTTTTGGGGTTTTTTCATACCAAAATACTATTGTTTTCCCATTTGTTTATTTTTTGTGTGTGTGTATTTCGAGTACATTTGCACACCAATGCAGTATTTTGAAAGAAAACTTTGTTTCTTAAATTAAATGTGGGTACTTAATGTGACAAGTTGAAATGCTTTGTATTCAGCTCACAAATATCCATTTCGTCAATTCTTCTTTAACAATAAAATGTTTCAAAACAACTCTCCGTATTCAGGCCCTGCATCAAAATCAGTGTTTTGTCAATTGCTTGATCATGGTTTTGGAACGTATGTATTTTGAGACAGAATTGAGGGGGAAAAATCAGGTCTTTTACTTACACGAAGCTGTTTATTTTAGCTTAGATTTTTTTATTAACATATTTGCCTGTAGCAAATTCTGCAACTTTAACCTACACTCCTAGAAAAACCTTTTTGAAAGCGTCAAGAACAGTCTTTTCAGGGAAACCAGGCCCTATCCTTCATACGGGAGTCTGTACTAATGAGAATGCTGTATATTCACGCTAAACAGCAACTCTGAACCTATTATTTTTTTTGTCTATGATTCATTTTCTTTTTCAACTGTAATTATTGTATTTTCAGATATTGGACAGCACTGAGTTTGCTGCATCTGCAGTAGAAAATCTGAATATGCGTTGCCTTACTCATGTCCAAGTGAACATAAGGTAAGGGAAGCAGCAACCCAAAATTTTGGTTTTGAGAGACTGAAATTTTAGATGAAATAAATGTTCAAAGTCAAAATTTTATTTCCCAAAGGGGGGATATTAACATGTTCTTATGCGCAGCAGAATTGTAAATGGGATGATTTAGCAATGTCATGCTCATACTGTGCCGGAACAACATAGAGAGAACTGCTGCTTTTTCTTTCCTTGACCTTACTATCGTCATTTTTCCTCTACTTCTTTTTTATGTTTGTCACTCTCTTGTAAACTGCCATTTCCAGGGTACCTCGATAGTCGAAGCAGACTTTGTGCTGTTGAGGCTAGAGAGGTGAACAGAGTAAGCCTGATTCCCCGTTTGGACTTCTCTGTTGACATCCTCTCCTTGGCGCTCATATGACATTGTGCAGTTGCAAGCGTCGTAAAACCTTACTAAAACAAACTTTTATTTTAATTATCACACATTGAGCCTACAAGGGGCTGTTTATTTTAACTTCATGCTTTTTATCAACATAATTTTCTGTGGCTAGTACTGTAACTTTAACCCATCGAAACTTTTTTTGAGGGCTTTAAGAACAGCCTCTGCCTTACCCAATAACAGAATTTTCAGTAGTTTAAGACTGCTGATCCTTGGGGTCAGAGTGCTCTTATGGGGGGGTCAAATCAGTATGAAATGTTGACCGGCTTCTTTGTGCAATCATCACAGTGTTGCACCATCTGAAAACATTTTTGTGCGGGGCTTTTAGATGTTGATGCACCCCAGAAAAAAAAGTTAGGAAAAGAAGTGCCCTCATTCTGCAGTTAAAGCTCATTTCAGGTCACGCAGTGGCAAATACATACCACTGAGAACCAATAAAGAAAGATACAAAAGAAGTTTCCTACAATCTGTGACAATTTTAAGGCTGCTGTTGAAATGAATATAACCTGTATTGGTGTGTGTCAATTTTTTTATGTATAGGCCTACATAATAATATAATAAATTATGATAAGATGTCACTTTATTGTCCCAGTGGGAAATCATTCGAATTTATCAGTATAACTTTCAAGGTCTGTAATTTCTGGAAGCAGTTTGAGAGATGCATCAGGTGTGATATGTTTTGTTTTTGTCAGATTAATTTTTCTCTTCATAATTGAATTTTTTTTAAAGTAATTTATAATTTAAACTCTATGTATATCAACTCTTGTTTTTTACCATTGAGACAATAAAGTATCATGCTATTTTATCTTAAGTTTATTATCTTATCTTACCTTATCCTACTAGTCCCATGTTTCTCTTCCAAAGTTTTCCGCCCGAAAGTATAGTTGATATTACTGTGATTATAAAGAAATGACTACTGTGGTTCTATGGTGTACTCATCTATTTCGGGGATCTGATGCTCTGAGGGATGAATCATTTAGTCGAACTGGCCTCCTTCCTAAAACAATCACTTGTACAAATGACCACTTCTCACCTCTCCCCTTGCATTTTTTAAATATTATAATGACTCTGTCCAAGACATCCACCAGTCTTAGACAACCACTTTACTCCTCAACAATGGGTGGCTGTCTGTGTTGCACAATTTTCACTGTGGTTTGTACCTTCTGTGCCTTGCAATTGTCTGCCTGTAGCTTGTTCCTCGTGGGTTTCATTGTCTGTGTCCAAAGCATGCTCTGTATTTATTCTGAATTATTTTGTTTTGCTTTTGCAGTTATTGGGTGACCATTGAAAGTGGAGTTGTTATCAACCCTGTTGTGTTTGACTCCCTTTGCCCTGCTGATTGCAATAACAATGGAAATTGTTCCAAAGGTGAGCTTCGGTGTGTATATATATATATATATATATGTAAAGAGTAAATTTGTATCAAGTGTTCCAAAGGTGAGCTTCGGTGTGTATATATATATATATGTGTAAAGAGTAAATTTGTATCAATTGTTCCAAAGGTGAGCTTCGGTGTGTATATATATATATATATATGTAAAGAGTAAATTTGTATCAATTGTTCCAAAGGTGAGCTTCGGTGTGTATATATATATATATATGTAAAGAGTAAATTTGTATCAAGTGTTCCAAAGGTGAGTTTCAGTGTATATATATATGTAAAGAGTAAATTTGTATCAAGTGTTCCAAAGGTGAGCTTCGGTGTGTATATATATATATATATGTAAAGAGTAAATTTGTATCAATTGTTCCAAAGGTGAGCTTCGGTGTATATATATATATATATGTAAAGAGTAAATTTGTATCAATTGTTCCAAAGGTGAGCTTCGGTGTGTATATATATATATATATATATGTAAAGAGTAAATTTGTATCAAGTGTTCCAAAGGTGAGTTTCAGTGTATATATATATGTAAAGAGTAAATTTGTATCAAGTGTTCCAAAGGTGAGTTTCAGTGTATATATATATATATGTAAAGAGTAAATTTGTATCAAGTGTTCCAAAGGTGAGTTTCAGTGTATATATATATGTAAAGAGTAAATTTGTATCAAGTGTTTTCATGGGCAAGAAGAGAAATGGTAAGGGGAGGTTGCTTTTTTATTGGCATGCGTGTGTAGAAAAAAGGAATCAGGAATTTATGTGACTGGAACTTCTGTCATAGCGGTACGTAGATGTCTGCTATGTACCATTTTTACTGTAAGTGTACCCACCAGTCTTTTATTGTCATATCCAGCGGATAAAAGAAAAAAAATCTCCTATGACAATCTTTTTTATTGATCATGCTTTACAAAGTCAAAATTAGCTCTGTGTACTGAATGAACTGGGTTTGTCAACGAGAGATCTCCTCAATGAGGCAAATGGAGAAAATTTTCGACATCTTCTGTGCTGCTTCCCTCAACGATGCAAGTTAATGTACAAATGATAGTGATAGTGACTGAAAGGCGCAGTCAATTAAACTGGGTAGGATAAGTTAGGGTTTTTGGGGAATCCATTTCCCATTGAAATAATTCACTGTTTACATTTAGTTTTTACAGTTCAGGAAAGGGAGTGTAAATGAACATGACATAGTGATTTAGCTTGATGACAAAAAATTGCTTTCCACATTTAGAGATGCAGATTTTTCACCTATTATTTGTTTACATTTTACTTTTAAAGTTCAGAAAAGAGAATGTAAGTGAACTTAACATGGTGATTAAGATTGAAGGTCAAATGCTGCTTTTCAAAAGAAGAAATAAAGATCTCATGTTTTGATGTTTTGCATTCTTACAGGAGTCTGTATATGTGATGCTGGCTTTGGTGGAACAGCATGCGACATTGACCTGACCTCACCGCCAAAATTAACAAACACCCCGGAAATCCAAATATGTGATAGCAAGAATTCCACATGTCCCAATGAAATCCTCATTTTTGGTGAAAACTTCCTGAACTCGGAACAACTCACTTGCCACTTCAAGGAAATCACGGTAATGTTGTTAAAGGTTCTATGCCATTGTATTTGTGAGACAGCATGGTGAAATCAGGGGCTCGTCAAGACAATGAAATCAAAGAAACCTGCGTTTTTCTGGGCATTGGGCAATTTTCTTCAAATTTTCTTTTTTTGGCTCAACAGCTTTTGTGTCCTTTAAAAAACAAATTTCTGTTTGGATATTACTGAAAAATTTTGATAAAAGGCACAAATAATAAAGATTTCCAGTTTTTAAAGACACTCAAGCTTTGTGAGTCACCAAACTTTGGCTGACATTTTCTCCCTAATTTTTCCCTTTCACACCAGGCAACCCCCCACCTCATTCAATAGCAAATGTCTCAACTTCTATTCAAAATAGATTGTTGCTGTTTTTGCCAAATGCAAGACAATTGAACAAGTTTTAAGACAATA
>NW_004797272.1:4532263-4534763 GCF_000002075.1 Aplysia californica | reverse complement strand
ATTCATAACGTGACTGGTCAAGGAATTGGAAAGTCATTGAGACAAAATTAATCAAAACACTTTTTTTACTTCTACATTTGTAAAACATCGTTCCTGTCATATTTTTTCAACAGCAAATCCAACAGTGAGAAAGCCCACAATTTCAACTTCAACTCTTGAGAACTCTCCATACTTTGAAATACAGTGTTCTCTGGGTGCTGACGAAGGTAAGAATTCCTTTTGTTGAATTCACTCACTGCTATTTCGTTCAAATGTATTCTTTGCATTATGTGTCCCAAATCTTTGATTGTGGTTGGTTGGTGGGTACTCTGGTGTGGTTTGCTTCTTCTTTCCTATCAAACATCTATCGTCCATATCTCTCTCCTCCTCCTTCTTTGTGTTTCTTATTCTCTTGTAACACCTCTAATCTTTGGCACTTTTAAGACCTGAATGTGTTGCAAGTGCTGTAAAACTCTTTCTGAAAGCTATTTAAAAAAAGCAAAATCGTGATAAGTTTACTGGCTGTGCACTTGAATGGAGATTCCTGTCAATTTTGCTTGATGGAATGCCTCACATCTGCCTGGCTCCTGTTTCTCTCAGTTCTTTCACAATGACAATGGCTATTTTTGTTTTACAATGTTTGTTTCCATCCTGACTTCTTTATTCTTATCTTCTGCATAGTTGTGCAGATATCTACCTGTCTGTGTGTCAGCACCTCTCCACCCCCGTCCCCTCCCCTCCCACCCCACCTTTTCTTTATCTATTTTTCTTTATTTCTTTCTGTTTGTCTGTTTGTTTTTCTTGCCCCACTCTCTCTCCCTCTCCCTCTCCCTCTCCCTCCGTCTCTCTCTCTCCCTCTCTCTCTCTCTCTCTCTCTCTCTCTCTCTCTCTCTCTCTCTCTCTCTCTCTCTCTCTCTCTCTCTCTCTCTCTCTCTCTCTCTCTCTCCCCCCCCCTGCTCTTCCTCTCCCTGCACATCCACCACCCTTTCTCTGTCATAATTCTGCCTCTTTCCCAACTGAACAATCTTTAAATCATAGAAATATGTTCTCCGTTTATTGTAGATAACAGCGTTGCATGCAAAGATGGTGTTGCTTACGAAGTCAAATGGGAGACGAGCACTGGAATTCATCTTACTGAAGACAACTTCAAATGTGGCTCAAAGGCCCGCTTTAGTAGGCAGGACTTACAAGGAGACTTTGAGCTCGGCGATTACGTGAGTCCCTTTATTCCCTGTCTTCTTACTTTTTTTTTTTGATTGGTGGTGGTGAATAAAGGCAAGTCACTGGTGTCTGTGGCACAGCTGTTACAGGTTTTTCACGATAACAATTACAATCTTTATTAATCTCTCAGTGAGAAATTTGCCTTTTGTCTTTCACACCGCAAATACTGCAAACAGTAGATGGGAGTTCAGTTTTAGAGTGTGGAAGTTTTTCATTGAGTTTCTTGTTTGTCTGTTAGGATATTGTATTCCACTCAGCCTAGGTTTGCAGTGAATGCCAAGATTTTAGTTCTTCTGTGGGGGGTTTTTTGGTTAAAAGATGCCATGCTATTAGTCCCACGTTAATTGCAGTTGGGTTGTTTTTTTCTGAAATCAGTATGAAGTATGGTTAAAGTGGCATATATGATCATTCTTTGATTGAACTTTGAGCAGTGCTATATTTTTTTAACTACACTATGCCTGTTTTTGGTTTTTTCTACTGCAGGTTGTTTGTGCCGTCAGAGCTTGTATTGCCCTCAGCTGCAACGGTACATACTCTGAATGGAGATACAGTGATCAAGTATCATCAGCAATCCAAGTAAGGGCAGTGATATCACTAAAACATCTTTTGACTTCTTATCTTCTCAGTTTGTGTGGGCCAGTTTTTATTCTGCGATTAAAACATTTGGCTCTGCTTTCCGTCACAGATTTTGTTCGAGTTAAATGCTTGCTAAGTTTAGAGGATTAGAATACCTTTACAATGTCAAACACTTCTGCACACCATTATTTTGTAGAAGTTTATCATTAATGTCAATGTATATGAGTGTGTAAAGGGTGTTTGTCTAAAGACTAACCTTCTCCAACCCCTATTCTATGCTACAAATCAGTGTTCATAGTTGACTTTTTAAGTGCACATTATTAAGAAAGACACAATAGCCAAGTTCCCCCCACCCCCAAAAAAAAAACAACTAATAAAAGTGGTAACTTTTTCTAATTGTGAGACTGTTAAGCATTTACTGTCATTGTTGTAAGAAAAAGTAGCTTCTCCAAATTTGATTGGGTCACTCTGTAAAGCAGGGCAAATAAAGTTAAGGATTTTCTGTTCAACAATAATGATATATAGATTTGTCATGATGGATATAGAGGTAAAGATGAAATGGTAAGCACTTCTAAAAAAATATCTAGGTCTCACCAGATCTCCCTATATACATATGTATATATGTGAGGCATCGTGGTGAAATCAGGCGCTCGTCAAATTAATGAAATCAAAGATACCTGAATTTTCCCGACAGTTTGGCAATTTTTATCAAATTTTTGGTTTT
>NW_004797272.1:4524865-4531810 GCF_000002075.1 Aplysia californica | reverse complement strand
ACCTCCTTCAATTGCATATATCTTGACTTTTATTCAAGTTAATTGATTATTTTTTAATCAAATGATAGACAAATGAACAAACTTTAAAATAATACCAATAACTCCACATGCCCAAAAATTGACGAGCGCCTGATTCCATATATATATATAGGGGGGGCTCTCATTCATTAGGTTCAAAACCTGACAGCACTGGAAAATTTTCTTTTTTAAAATGTTCTCCTTTCACCTCCTTTCCTGCTCTCTTACCATGTTCTGTCATCTGCTTTCGTCTCCACTTTCTGTCCCCACCCCCATTTGCCCCCTCCTTTGGGCTCCTGACACTTTTTTTACATGCATGTGTGCCCACATGCGTGCGTGTGTATAAATTGAATGTGTGTATCCTTTTCTTCTGATCAGATTAAAGAGAATGAGCTTGAGGTGACAGAGGAGGCAGAGACTGTCAAGATCCACTTGACGTCTCCTTTCCCTCCTGGTTTCTTCTGTACCAATTTCAGCAATTGGGACATCTGCAGCATTGATATCCAGATACAAACTGAGCAAAGTCATGTGCTGCACTGTGATGGGAGTCAAGTTGTAAGCAGTGTTGTAGGCCCTAATATTATCTCTGAGATAAAACTTTTGAACTTATTCCGGTGAAGCAAACTATTTGAACATTTTATGTAATACACTTTTATGAGGCCATTAACGTTTTAGATCATTTGATTATGAAAGTAAGACCCGTGGATCTTTCTATGATAGGAAACTTAGGATACTGTGGGGAAAGGTGTTTACACTCCTCACAAAACTGTTTTTGTACTGGAAGAATCATTATCTGACACCTTAAGGTGTTATCTCTGGCTCAGAGATACACTCTGTCATACTTAAAGTATGTTCATGCATTGATGTTATCGGTCCACGTTGTTCTTTGTCCACCCTTAGCCCTTTTGCCCCACATCTTGCTTTCAAACATTTCCTTCACAATAGTCTGGTGATACCAAAGTATTTTCATTTTGTTATGCAGAGTTTGCCTTGTGTGGAGAATCTGACACTCCCCATTTTTAGTCTTTTTTGCTGTCCAGCTGTGTTAGCACCAACATCTCAAATGCAGATATTCTGTTTTCTCCTTCCTTTGTTGAAGTCCAGGAAGAATCGTTAGGCTTTTACTGTTCTCTGAATTTTCATGTGTGAGGCTGAAGAACTACAACAACAAAAATCTTGTTTAATTTTTTGCTATTGACCCACAGAGAAGGGTTAGCTTTTATCTTTCATAACGGTAAACCTGATTGCATCGTCTTTCCTCCCTCATGTATGAGAATTCAAAAGAGCATTACGTCCAATGTTGCTGTTGCTGTTTCCCCCGCTTATTGATGTGAATTATAGTTTCATAACAATACATTTTCTTGTATTTTTTTTAAAACAACAGGTCTCTTTTTCAATTTCAGCCTCAAGTAGTCGTTAAGCAGGTTGGAAATGATGGTGATGAAGTGCTACAATGTGGAAGACGGATCAACCAAGATACCTGGATGACTTCATTTGTTTTTGAAATTAAGGCAGTGCAAGACAATTTAGTTGAGCCGGATCAGAAGCTAATGCTGAATATCACTGCTGATGTTCTCCTAGATGAAGATGTACATTCTTCGCAGAGTGTTGGCCTACTCAATGTAAGTATATTTATTCATTTTGCTGATAGCTGAGAAATTTTAGATGTACAAAAGAATTAATTTCTTTTGGAGGATGGCCTGTTTAACTCTAATGTTGTGCTTAAGGGACCTAATCTATCAAACCAACGTGTGGTTGAGTATTCCTTTTATTAATTGGTTTCGTAGCTATCGTTTAGTTAGTGTTGATACTGAAAACAACTTGCCATCATAATGATACCCTTGCAAGAGCAAAAATCTTCCTTGTGAAACTGATGTCAATGTCCCTTTGAATCATGGACACAAAAAATAAGGGATATTTGATCTGTACTTTTAATATATTAGATGCCTTCTAAAGTAGATAGTGAATCTTATTTCAAGATATCATTGCGCTCTCATGAACTCTGTTGAACTGTTGGTATGGAGACAGACTGGGATTGTTTGAGATAGTACATCAGGATATATTCCATCATTTTTGCATCGTTTCACTAGAAAATATGGCGATTGATTAAGAAATGCTGATCTGTGATAGTTCTTTAAACCGAAAGTTTAATAGAACTTGAACTGGGTTGGTTTGTTTTATGCCTTTTAGGATGGGCCTTATGAATGCAGTGAACTCTATAGAAGTTGTTTTTTTTGTTTTTTTCAGCTGACAGTGCTGGATAATGACAAAGTCAGTCAGTGTGCTTTTGGTGTGCACATGTCAACATTTGATTCCAAGTATGTATTACATAAGTGCATTGAAAATTTTTAGTTTTTCCAGCTCATTGCCTAGCTCTGCTAGTAGTTTCTATGTGTGAGAACTTGTGTAGGTCTGTGAGATGTGTGTGTGTGTGTGTGTGTGTGTGTGTGTGTGTGTGAATGTGTTGTTAAATGGTCTCACATTGTACATTTTCCATCTCTCCATTTGTCAGTTGTGTTGAATAATATTTCTGCACTGTACAGTGCTTAGAGCATTCTATGGATTAGGCACTATATCGATTCTCATATTATTATTATTACTATTATTATTATTGTTGTTGTTGTTGTTGTTACTATTATTTTTGTTAATATTTTTTAAGAATGAACATTAAACCTAACAGCCCATGAATTGTAACTCCACCAGTTCCATGTATAGCAGTTATGAGTAGGCCTATAAAGTGAAAATAAGCAATGTGGGGAGAGTGACTGCGCTAAACAGCAATCAGTTATAAGCGGGTGGTTGAATGGTGCTCTGGTGTGTTTGCTACTTCATTCCTATCAAAGATCTATCGTTCTTATCTCCCTCCTTCTTTTTTGTGTTTGTTACTCTCTTGTAACACAACTATTCCTCAGCACTTATATGACCTTCTTGTGTTAAACCAGTGCTATAAAACTCTTACTAAAAAAATCAATTATAAATTGTATGCTGACATTCCTTCATGTAATTAGCACGTAAGAGAGTTCTGTTTATTTAGTCTTCCTTTCTCATGCATAAAAAAAGAGGAAAACAGCATAAATAACTGTTGCTACCCAGGCTTTTGCGGAAGATGTATATATCTGCTCTAAAATGTATGCTGTCCAAAACTAGAGAGTCATGGTTTTGTTTTTTGTGGCTAAAGGTTTAAAGACTCTTCTGAATTACTTCAGAGCAAAGGGTAGAATAATTCAGCAGAACTTCTCAAATAGTACAAAGTGTTCCGATCAAAGAATGGAATGGAATTGGTATTATAAAATGTTTGAAACTTTTCAAAATACAGAAGAAAAAGGATTACAACCTGAGACAGCATTGAGTGGAAAGTGGAATGTGAGACCTCTATGTATAATACTTCCATATTGTAATCTTAATAAGAATAAATAGCTTGTTTAGCACATATCCCTGCTCTACGCGCTTTACACTGTAATCATACGTTACAAAAGAGGCTTCCTGCAATTTATTCTTGGCCTTTTGCTTACTCTGCAGGTACTTCAACAACTACAGAAGAGGAGAGTTCATTGTCTACAGACATACATCTATGCCGTTTGAGGTAATTTTTACTTGAAGAGGATGTGGATAGTGAAGCTTCAATGAAGATGAGTCTTTTTTTTATCATCCATTTTCTTCCTTTTAGCCCCTCTGTTTCTCTGTGTCTTTTCCCTCATCTTATTTTTATCAACTTTTTTGTTCCTTAGAATGTGAGTGTTGTCACCTTTGGGCATAGACAGTAAGAATGTCATGTTGTGTCATGTGTGTGCAACACTATTAATTGTGGCAGTTCTGTGCTTATATGGTAAGTCTGTCTTTTTTTGCAAATGAAACAAAGGGGATCAGAAAGAGGTGTTTCACAAATTCACACTTATGCAAGGTTTTGTCTTTACTCATAAATGGACTGTACTGCCTAAGGGACTCTGAACCTGGATATACATTTTTTTCTGTTAAGTTCAGTTTTATAATTTTTTACTTTTTTATGTTCGTGTGCTCTTCCTCCTCATTTTTCTTCTTTCTACTTCTTCTTGTTGTTCCTCCTCCTCCTCTTCCTTCTCCTCCTCCTGCACATCATCCTCCTCCTCATCCTCTTCCTTTTTCTCCTCCTCCTCCATCAAGAGCTACTTTTATTCTGTACATGTTCACAGGTGAGGACTCTGCAACAATCATGTGACAGCAACCAGACGTGCACCTGTGCTGTGATGGTACTGTCAGGGAATGACGTTGTTGTTCTGGACCGATGTGATGGCGGAGCTGCAGGTGCGCTAGACACTCGTCTCTACCTGAATGGAGATCTCACGGAAGACACAAGAGTGATACAGTTTGTTGATGGAGGCAGATACAGAGTATGTACTTTTTTTTATGAATATCTCATTCAAAATGTTAAATTTGGGCAGAAGCATAAATCAATTTTCTTCTTTAGGTTGCAGATCTAAAACATACATCAGCGATAATGGTTCACCCTTTATTTTTCTGCTGGGGTGCACTCAAAATGTCTATATTACTATATGTCTAAATCTGATGAAAATTGCCAAGCTGTCAGAAAAATACCCATTTCTTTGATTTTATTATTTTGATGAGCACCTGATTTCACCACGATGCCTCACATATATCACTCAACATTTTTCACAAACATTTAACCTTTCTGTTGATCTAGACTCACTCAACCCACACATACATATGTGCCAAGACGTGGTGGAATCAGGCACTCGTCAATTTTTGGGTATATGGGGTTATTGGTATCATCCTAAAGCCTGTTCATTTGCCTTCCTTTTGGTGAAAAAAAGTATTGATCTATGTTGAATAGAAGGCGAGATATTTGCAATTGAAGGAGGTCATTGCCGTCTTGTTTCAGAGGTAAAATTATCGAGGAAATGACTGCCAAAGTAAACTTCCATAGCCTAAGAGTCTTTGGAAATTGAAAATTTAAATTTTTTTGTGCCTTTCATCAATGTTTTTCTGTAAAATCCACACAGAAATGTGTTTCTAAATGGACATAAAAGATGTTGAGCCAAAAAAAAAAATTTAGAAAAGAATTGCCCATCGGCCAAAAAGGTGCCGATTTCTTTGATTTCATTATATTGACGAGCGCCTGATTTCACCATAATGCCTCTCATATTATTATACTCCATGGGTATATATTGGATTATAAAAAGAAAAACACAGAAAAGGATGTTTTTGTAACAAAGACCAGTAAAAACTATTTGAACTTTCTTTCTAGATTGTCTTGCCGACCATGACCTACATTGATGTGAGCTTGGCCTCTCTTGCTTCTGATTTTTACTTGGAAGGTGTTATTCATAGTTCTGCCAAAGACTTTGCACAAGTAGATGGTTAGTATGCTTTAAATGTTCTCTAGAATGTTATTTAGTTATTGTTACTTGTAGGATTTTTGTTTGTCTCTTTGATGCAGTGACTTCTGTATGACTTGCTCCTTTAGATCCCTGTAGTGTGCTTAAGTTCTAAGTAATAACAATGATTGTAATTATAATTAGTAGATTTCTACAGTATCCTGTCAGGTTCATAAAATCATTCATTTATACTCTTGTTAACACATGCATACAGTCACCCATACACGATTAAAACTCACCCACTCACACGCTGCTCATACACACAGATGCGCGCATGCAGGCACTTATACACACACACGCTTACTGGTCTTTTAATGTCTCAGCTTTCTTTTGTGCCATTTTGTGTAGATATGTACTACCAGCTCACACCCCTCCTATCTCATCCAAAAAAGTAAAGTAAAGTAAGTACACCAACGTCCCATTTCTAATTGAATTAGAGATTTAATTTATGCTAACTGTTTTTATTAGAGAAAACAAATTTTCAACTGTGTTTACAACTAGAGCGTCTCAGTAACAACTTGTTCCATATTTCCCTTGAAAACTAGAGTACTCGCTCTGACCTCTGTTTAAAAAATCTCATTTCCTCATTTTCTTTGATCATTTTTTCTTCAGGCCTGTGTGGTAACAATGATGATTCTGACAGAAATGATTTTTTCAAAATGGACAACAGCACTTCTAATGATACCAGGGCAACCCCTGATGCCTTTATTGAACACTGGAGGTATACATCACAGTTCATAATCTGCAATACTTGAATGTTAACCTCAGGATGTTCCTTTATCAGATATTTTTATTTTTTTATTTCTCTTGTTGTGATTTTGATTTCCAACTATCAATACATGGAATGACTTGCTTTCTTGTTTTGCATCAAGTATATAAAAGGGTATATGAAAGTGGGTGGTTGGCGGGTGCTCTGGTGTGGTTTGCTTCTTCTTTCCTGTCAAACATCTATCGTCCTTATCTCCCCTTCTTCTTTTTTGTGTTTGTTACTCTCTTGTAACACCTCTAATCTTCTGGAGCTCATATGACCTTGTGCAGTTGCGAGTGCCGTAAAACCTCTACTAAAACGAACTAGGGTATATGAAAGATCTGCCTTTTGTCAGTGATGGAAGTCTTTTTTTTTTTTTTAATATATATTCAAATGTTTGCAGAGATAGGAGGTACATGGGGCTTGAAATACCCAAAAGGGTAACCGAATATATAACATATTTTAAATGAGATAAGGGAGTGACAATTGGCAATAAAGTTGTCATTAACTTGCTGCCAGCGTGTTTTTACACAACATTCGAGAGTTAAGGGCCTGGAACATTATGTGTTGCTTTCGACTGCTACTACAGTTCCGACTGATATAGTGGCCAGTTATAAATGGCTATTGTTAGGGGACCGTACGCCCCAATAGCGCTTGGCGCTAGGGGACCGTACGCCCCCATAGTGTTTGGCGCTAGGGAACCGTACGTCCTCTGCGCTGAGGCTTGGTGTTACGGGACCGTGCGCAGATACGTGCACGCATCCAAAAATACTGGAGGAAAACGGCCAGTTTAACGAAGTTCCTGAC
>NW_004797272.1:4508402-4524765 GCF_000002075.1 Aplysia californica | reverse complement strand
GATAGGAGGTACATGGGGCTTGAAATACCCAAAAGGGTAACCGAATATATAACATATTTTAAATGAGATAAGGGAGTGACAATTGGCAATAAAGTTGTCATTAACTTGCTGCCAGCGTGTTTTTACACAACATTCGAGAGTTAAGGGCCTGGAACATTATGTGTTGCTTTCGACCGCTACTACAGTTGCGACTAATATTGTGGCCAGTTATAAATTATTCAAGAAAGGCATATGTTCTTGTTGACTATTTGTTAATATATGTAAAGGAATAAAGTCAAGACTACAGAATTTACTTTCAGAGAATAATTATATGAAACAATATGTAAATTACATGTGTAACAACACAGTGGAATCAGGGGCTCATCAATTTTTAGGCGTGTGAAGTTATTAGTATCTTCTTAAAGTTTGTTTAATTGTCTTGCTTTTAATTAATTTTTTTTTAAAGCCCATGTGTATTGAACAGAGGTCAAGATATTTGCAATTGAAGGAGGTGAGGTCGCCTAGTTTCAGAGGTAAAATAAATACCATTAGTTTTTTGTTTTTTTAACTTGCAGTATAGCTCGCATTACGGTTTATAACCTCATTAATTACCCTTCATTCATGTTTATTTTTGTTTGTTTTTTGTAGAGCTGAAAAGTCGTTCCTAAATGGCCTGTGCGTGGAAGCTGGTGTAAACTATGCCGTCCCAGGGAAAGAAAGCTATTGTCAGTGTGTAAACAGAACCCAACCGGTGTGTGGCAAGGATGTGGACGTCTTTTTGTGTGGAGTGGCGCCTGTGGGTATGAACAGCATTGCAGTCCAAACAGGTTTGTTTTCTTTATATATTTATACTGGAAATCGGTAATTCTAATAGTGCGCCGTTGCACTGTGATGCTGTCCTTTTAGACAATGGAAAAAAATCTGCTGCTCTGTATTTTAAATAACAGATCTGTTTATGCAAATACGGAAACATTCACACGTGGGGACAAATAATAACACTTATCACCAAATATAAACCTGCCAGGGATAAAAGTTTTCACAGCTGCGGTGTAAAGGTATACCATTGAAGATTTTGTTCTACATCTTGTCTGTAACAGCAAGATTGTTATTCTAACGAACCCTATATCTTAGCTATCATGCAGCTGACCATTTGTGTCCTGACATGGTGGAATCAGGCACTCATCAATTTTTGGATATGCAAAGTCACTGTGATGATCTTAAAGCTTGTTTGTCGTGCTCTTCATAAAAATAATATCTATCTATCAAGTTATTTGCAATTGAAGGAGGTTTAGAGTGGCATGGAGTGAGAGGTAAAAGTAGCAAGAAAATGGCCATAAAAGTTTAATGACTTCCAAAGCTTGTGTGTCCTTGGAAACTGCAAATATATATTTTTTGTGCCTTTCATCAGCAATTTTTAAAGTAAAATCCACACATAGAAATGTGTTCTTAAAGGGATGTAAAAGTTGCTGAGGCAACAAAAGAAAAAAGAATATAAAAATTGCAAATATCAGTTTCTTTGATTTAATTATTTTGACATGCGCCTGATTTCACCAAAATGTCATACATTTTGTTTATAACTCCAGGCACAGATGTCACTGAGAAACTCCTGCGCTTGGGCAGACCTTCTAGTGGATGCTGTCAACAAACTAAGGAATATGACTACAGCACTGGCACAGATTTTGAACCACCGGTAATTTTATTATTGTTTCAACTGTGCTGGTAAACATTCTAGCAATCATTCAAGTTTGTTTTATATGGTCTTAGGTATATAAGGGGTAGCCTGATTAATTTTTTTTGATACTTTGAATTTTTGTCCATGTTACCCTGTTACTGAAAACACTTTTGACACTGCAAAAGAGTTGTTTCTCAAATAACGTTAGTGAAATACGAAAACATACCACCCCTTTTTGTTCACATGCTTTTTGCATAACATGGCAAGGCTCTGAAAGCCCAGTTATCTTAATACGATGGAGTGATACCACTTAATCTTTCAGCCACCTTTTAATAACTCTAACGTTTCATTAATTCATTCTCCTAACAAACTTGTAATATTTTCACTGTTGTATTGTGGAGAATGTGGCGACTGTTTTCTTTTTTACCTATCATTTTTACAAATCTTTTCAGCAATTGTCCTGGCCTACGAGCAGCAAGAATTTGACTGAATCTCTAGCCCGTGATTCTTGCACCAAAGCCTTGAATGAAAGCCAGATTATGAGTGTGTGCTCTGGATACCTTCATGATTCCAAAGACATTGAAAGAATAGTTCAACAGTGTGTGGATGATATCCAGGTAAAGCTCTTAATCCAAAAATAATTCAATAGTATTTGAATGATATCCAGGTAGAGCTTTTTAGGGGGGCTCTCGTGGCCTAGAGGTTAAGGTGTTGGCCTCTCATTCAAAAGGTCTCGGGTTCAAATCCGGGTAGCGACCGAAAAATTTTCTACTCTAAAATTGTCTCCTTTCACCTCCTTTCCTGCACTCTAGCAATGTTCTGTTGTCTGCTTTCGTTTCCACTTTCTGCCCCCACCCCTTCACCTCATTTGTCCCCTCCTCTGGGCTCCTGACTCTTTCTGCAGCCTTTCTACTACTACTCATTGGCTCCTCCTAACTGCTGTCTTTCTGCCACACCCTTGATCTTCTGGTAGGAAAGATCTACACCTAGCCTTCTCGGACAAGGGTGAAAAATCTCAGAGGGCCCGTGTGCAAGTTGCGCACATTAAAGATCTCTTGGTGGTCTAAAATCGATAAGAGTAGGCTTCGGCCGCCACTCGGGCTAAATTCAAAATTTCCTACCAACTGAAAATATTAGGTGTGTCCCGCGCGCTCATATGACTTTGTTCAGTTGTGAGCGCCGTAAAAACATTTTACCAAAACAAAGAGTTTTTTAGCCCAAAATAGTTCAGCAATTTGTGGATGATATCTTAGGTAAAGGTCTTGATCCAAAAAATAGTCAAACAATATGTCACTGATATCCAGGTAGAGTTTTTTTTAAATGATACAATAGCTTAGTAGTAAATGGATTATCCAGGTAGAATACATATTCCTTGACCAGTGATAAACATGGCTGAAAATGGAGCATATTCTGGAGTTGAAAAAGATGCCTCCTCCTTCAGTTATGGGGAAGAGGACAACAGTTTGTACTTTGTCCTTTCATATCTTTAATTGTCTTTCTCTCCTCTATTCCTCTCTTTTTCTTGTTTTTTGCCTTTTTCTGCATCCTTGATATTCAATCATTATTTTTGTTTGTTAATATGACCTTCCAAACCACATGCTATATAAACTCAGAAACAGACATTACTTAGTCAGGATGGGTCTCGTTCATTCTGTTATAAATGTTTATATTACACATAAGCTTTAAATTTTGTGGTTTTATAGAATATATTTGTAGACTTTTTAAAGAGGAGTTGGTGTGCTGAATGTTTTATGTACAAATCAACTGCTTAGTGTCAGTCTTCGCTGTACACCATTTTGAAAAGTGATGTATGACTGAATCTAACACGGAGCAGTCTATTTGTAGACCTTTTTTAGAGAGGAGATGGTGTGGTGAATGAATGTCTTCTTATGTACCTATGTTTGCTACTTGAAATGTATGCAGATCTCAGAAGATGAAACCAGAGTGGAAGGCTACATGTCCTCAGTACTGTGGGCTTGTATAGATGCCGTCTCATCCCAAGTGGAACACTGGACTGATGTCGATGGTTACTTGGCTCCTTCAGACATTGACGTCTGCTACAACAATTGCTCCCGTGAAGGAAGTTGCCTCAAAGGTTGGACTGAATTTTTAATTATATTTTTGAATATTTTGGTCAGAATAGTATATTTAGTCAGACTGGAGTTAAAAGTACCTTTAATAATACTGAATATGAAGGTAAAGTGTTTGTAGTTGTATGTTAGCAAGAAGCTGTAGCATATCTTCTGTAAAAAGTTTTAAAAATCGTTAAATTGCTCACAACCTCTTTATTTGGAGCATATTTTCAGGACAAGATGTAAGATGTAACTGTTTCCTTTCTAACCTCAGGCAATCTGTCAAAACCAGAAGATCCTAATGTCTTTCTCATATTTCTTTATACCTGCTTCTCACCACATTCAATTCCTCGGAAGTAAAGGCGCAAACACAGCTTGCACATTCACACACACACAAATACACAAATGTGCACATACACACATTCTCACATATACACGCACACGCACACAAACACACACACACACACACACACACACACACACACACACACGCACATGCATGCACACTCCTGCGCTCATGACCTTATATAGTTGCAAGCACTGTGAAATTTTTATCAAACTGAAAACACACACACACACAAACACACATGCATGCGAGTGCACACGCACACACACACACACACACTCACACACACACACACACACACACTCACACACACACACACACACACGCGCGCGCGCGCGCACACACACACACACGTGCGCACACACACACACAAATGTGCACCATTGACACAGGAGTTTGATTTGTTTTGTTCTCCAACAGGAAGCTGTCTGTGCAACGACGGCTTTGGCTCAGCAGACTGCTCTGTCAATATGGCCAGTCCTCCTACCTTGCTTTCCATTCTGGGTGGAAAAATATGCGATGTCAAGTCCCTTGCCGATTGCACTTCAGTTGTTCTTTTTGGAACCGGATTTGCCGACACTCAAAACCTGACTTGTCACTTCAATGAAAATGTAAGACATTTTAGAATTTTGTGTGGAACACTCAGCGGCTTTCTCAACCGAATGTCAACTGCTTAGAGTCAGACTCAACCATCTGCTATTTTATAAAGTGACATAGGACGGAGTTGTACACTGAGCAGTCTGTACATATATTTGCAAAATCCCATGTTCTTAAACTAGTCATTAGGACTGTATCTTTTATGATAATACTTGTTACCTTTAAAAAAAAATTCCAACAAAATGTTTTAAAACACTCTTATTTTGGCACATAACTCTCTTATTTCACTGTTTTTAAAAACAAAACGCAATATGCGCTTCTACCTTGTTTTCACAAAATACATTTTATGAAAGCTGACCAGTGAAAAACAAGGAAACTGATGACACCCTCCTGTCACACCCACTGCTGGCTATTCCTCATGTTTGTTACTTATGCCAGTTTTAATAAAGTGTGTGTTTGTGTGGGAATCTGTGTGTGTGTGTCTGTGTGTTTGAGAGAGACAGACAGACAGACACACAGACAGACACACAGACGAACGGACAGATGGGCAGACGGACAGACGGACAGACAAAATGATATAGATATCGTTTTACTTCATTTTTTTGTCCTGTGTTGGTATCTCATTGTCAGCTTCAGCATGTTAAGCAGCTCACAGTGCAAAGAGATAGTGTATGTATTTAAGTGTGTGTGTGTGTTTGTGTGCGAGTGTGTATGTGTGTGGGAGATAGAAAGAGTGAGAGAAAGGAGAGAATGTGTTGAATTTTTTTACATTACTGTTTTTGTCCTTTGTAGCTCTAATGCGTTATAGCAACCTATTATACCAAGACGCGTGTGTATGTGTGTGTGTGTGTGTTTGTGTGTGAGTGTGTTTGTATTGAGAAAGAGAGAGAGACTGAGACAGACAGAGAAAGAGAGAAAAACAGTAAAAGTATGCTGGTATCTGATTATCTTCTACTTTAGCGTATTAAAGCCGCTTATTATACCAAGACAAACTTTCTTCGTGGTGGGGCCTACTGGTCAGTAAAGTGCATCTTAATTGTCTTATACTTTACCACTTGGTAAAAATGTTCTAAGTCACTTTGCAGACAAGCATAGCATATACTTTGGGATAGTGCATGTGAAGAAGGTTTGAAACCCGACCCCTGTTATGAGATGTTTTGTAACTAACTGCTGAGCCAAAAACATCCTCATCATCTTCTCTTATGATCTTTACAACAATTAGTTTCATGTGTTCAACTAGTAGCAGGAAGCGATCAAAAACTATTTGTGGAAAAACAACACAATATTAAATAAGGCGTTTTGTGAAAAAACAACACAGTGCATATATTGTATTTTGTTAAAAAACGACACAGTGCATATATGGTATTTTGTGAAAAAACAACACTGCATATATGGCATTTTGTGAACAAACAACACTGCATATATGGCATTTTGTGAACAAACAACACTGCATATATGGTATTTTGTGAAAAAACAACACTGCATATATGGCATTTTGTGAACAAACAACATTGCATATATGGTATTTTGTGAAAAAACAACACTGCATATATGGCATTTTGTGAAAAAACAACACTGCATATATGGCATTTTGTGGACAAACAACACCTATAAGGCATCTTGTGTAAAAAAAAAATTCAGTGCATGTAAAATATTTTGCGGAAAAAAATGATTACTGAATCCTCTAATAACACTTCTCCTCATCATTTTTTTCTTCAGGGCACAGTATCAACAAGCAGTGCCATTTTCATCGCATCCAACAAGATCGTATGCAGCAAAACACTGACAAGCTCTGCGGAAATTTCTGTGAGCTTGGATGGCTTCACAACGAGCAACCAGCTTACCAGGACTTTGTACGACGGCTCCTGTGAGATGTGTGATGACTCTGGATGCACAAGAAGGGTAATGTCCAGCGGATATGTAAATTCTCCCTTGGGACTTTCCAATACATGAAGCTGCAGCGAACACCTAGCACATCTTTGTGATTCGCCCAAATATAGACGTATTTCCGTCATCTATTTTTGTCGTCTTCCGCGGTTTCCCCCAAGACTCTTGAGTTTCCCTCGCCAGTAACTTTTACTGTAGACTAGATTCTAGATCTCACTGTGTTTGTTTGCTTTTGGGGGGTTTTTTGTATTAATTTTATGTTACCTTTTAAAAACAACCTCAGCCATTCTCGTTCCATAAATTAACCTTCTCCTCAAAGTTGTGCACACACACACACACAAGCGCGTGCGCACACACACACACACACACACACACACACACACACACCTGCGCGCACACACAGCCCAAACAGTCGGCGATGAAACCTAGATCTAGAGTGCCTGAAGCGGCAAAGTGGGTCCGCCACGGTGAGACCTCGTCAACTGGCGAGGGAAGCCCCAGAAGACGATAAAAATAGATGGCTGAAATACGTCATCACAGAGATGTGCTAGGTGCTCACTGCAGCTTCATGTCTTTCCAATATGTTTCATTGCTGTTAATATAGTAGTAGCTGATAAGTTAATCTATCTGCTGTATTCAGGTGATGAAGAAGCAGGAAGTGATGGTGAAAAGGACACTTCACACAATATACATGCACTCTTATACAAACCTTTTCCCCCAACCTAATACTTATACTATGCAGAAACTATTTCTGACAGAGGATACGTGAAAGTTTGAGGGTCTTGTACTTCAACCATTTTCTTTTAGCCTTTTCCCTGAACAGGGTTTATTCTTGGCTCAGGGGAGCCACACTCTAGGGTGGGACAAAACTGGGTAACCACCATCCAAAAGGGAAATTGTTCAAAACTAATAGTAAGAATGTGTATACTGATTTTAGTGTCTATTTCAGGACAATTTGTGTTCCATCAATGGTGCTTGCTACTCATGTGGGTCTGTATTTGAAGACGATGTTACCAGGTTCTGCTTGCCATCCAATGCAACAGACAGGTGGAGTTTGATATCTGGTGAGACAATTCATACTACTCTTTCTTGTCCTTCGTGTTGTCCAATGTTGCATCACTTATGCTCTGAAAGATTTGCTTGTGGGTGGTTAGCATGTGCTCTGATTTGGTTTGCTCCTTCTTTCCTATTAAAAATCTATTGTCCTTACCCTTACCTTTCCTCCCTCTTTTTTTGTGTTTGTTACTCCCTTGTAAAACTTCTAATATTTAGCACTCATATGACCTAATTATGTTGCAAGCGCCATAAACCACTTACTAAAACAAAAGATTTGCTTATTAATAGTGCAATATATTGTCATATAATTGTTTGACCAAAAGCTTAAATAAATGAATACTGGTACAATTTGTCTTAATGGATTTATATCTTCTAACCGTTGTGATGGTCCATGCCAACATTTATCTGACTTAACTTATATCTTCTAACAGATGTCTTTGCCAAGCGCTACAAGTTCCTGAATGTCCAGGGCTCAATTTTGGAAACCAGCGTTAGCAATATTGCAGTAACTGGTGATGTCAAACTGGTCACTGGTTATGGTGGCGCAAAATACGCTCAGTTTTCAGAAAGTGGACAATCGCTGACAGTTCGAAAGTCTGATCTTAGCCTTTTGGAGACCAGCTCCTGCACCTTGGGATTTACTCTTCGCTTTTATGTGAAGTTCACGTCCATCTGTGAAGATGGGTATGTGTTGAGAACCTGGAGAAAAGCGAATGAGAGTGGTTTGTCTGTATCTATTTGTGATGGCAGCGCAAGGATAAGTGTACGGACAAGAAACAAAGAAATGTCTGTCAGAACTGGTGCTGTCAAAATGAACAGGTAAGTCCTCTGTCTTCTTTATAAAGTTTGAATGTATTATTCATAACCGTTGCTAGGGTCCGCCTTTCTTTTTTGACTCTTTAAAGACACATTTTGACTTTAAAATTTTCGACATAAAGCTCAAAAGTCATCTTTTTATACCTTTTTGTGAGTTACAATGCTGTGCCAACAAAAATTCTAGATAAATAAAAAAGAAATATGAAAGATAAAAAATAGTAAAGGTAAGCATGTAAGAAGGTGTTGGGTTTTCACTTCATTCCTGATGCTTGATGTATCCACAGAACAGTATGGCCTTTTGTCATGCGGAGTAGAACAGAATTTGAATTCTTTATCTATCTGTATTTTCAGCTATATTGAGGCTGAAATCAGCTGGTCAGACAGTCTTGGTCTCAGTGTTGTATGGGATGGAAAAACATATGCCACAACTCGTTACACCGTGCTCAATCATGAAACAGGCACTGGCTCCGATTTGGTTCTTGGATCTAGTGGCACAGAAACATGCTGGCTGGGCATGGTTCTTGGAGGTTTGGAGATATTCACTGCCCCAAAGCCTGTTCTTGAGTCAATTGGAATCATTACAGGTAACCGCTAAGAATAGATTTTGTCATAGAAAAGTGCTCTATTACAGTAACTGCATTTGAGCGTAAATAATAGTGTCTTTTATTGTATTCCTTTTTGTCATTTGTAAATCTATTACCTGCTTCATAGCTTGTACATTGTTGAAAATGTTCACTTTTACTAAAAAATAGTATTGATAAACATAATGATTTAACAGCTGAGTATCTGTTTCTGCTGGGGAGTTGGGGGAGGGAGATAAACAAAAAGTTTTGTCAAAGCTAATGTTAAACACATTCTTTTACCACATTTTAGCATCGTGTTGTTTGAGAATTCAAGAGCTTAAGCTTATTATCTTTCTTCATTTTGCAGAACTACCTACTCTACCTGCAAGGCCCACAGTGGAAATATTCTATGAGGCTGTCAATGCTACAACAACTTTCTCTTGTTCATTTGAGAGCCTTGGAAGAGGAGACGTCAGATACAAAGTCGAATGGTTTGTTGACGACATGTCAGTGAAGCAGATCCAGCTAGGAAGTTCCCAGATCGAAGATGTCATTGGAGAGAGCGAATTTGAAAATGCCACATTTGGTTCGAAGGTAAAAGTTATAGGTTACATCAACACAATTTGCTGGTGTTGTGTTGAAACTGACCACAGAAATAGTTGTGTTTTCCATAGCTTTAACAGTCTTATAATAATGATAATAATAATAATGATAATAAAAACTAAAATAACAATAACAACAACAATAATAATAATAATAGTAATAATAACGATTGCGTTTATATTGCGTACATCAACACTGCAGCATGCTCTTTGCACTTTTTGACTATTAATATTACCCCAGCAGACCCCAAAACATTCAGAAACATTCTCAGCTTCCTGGGAAGCATACAGTGCAAGCAGCGGATTACATCACTAAAACACTACCAAACTGACTAGATCTTTCGCTGTCTTTAGCTGTTTACCTATTCCCACCTAGGTGAAGTGAGAAAAATTTTAAGATGTTCAACGTGTGCGTGGTTCATGCAGTATGCTTTTCTAAATAGTACTGCTTCTGTTTAAAAATGTAAGCAATAAGAGGGGTGTCAGAATTGTCACTAAGCTGATTTTATTCTATTGCAGATCATGTGCTCTGTTACCCCATGCTACGTTTTCAATTGTGATGATCTGAGCGGACCCACCTTCAGTGCTTCTTATGAGATCACAGTTACAGTGAGTATAAACTTCTAGCTTTCTTTTTTTAACTTTCATACTTGAATGCCGTACAGTTAGTCACTTTGAAAAGTTATTTATTTTAACATTACACAAAACAAATTGACCCGGTTTCTATGGCGGGGCGGTTAGATGCTTTGCTTTAGCACGCAGAAGATGTGAGTACAATTCCCATATAGGGAAGTCTTTCGTTGAGCATTTCCCTTTGTCTGCTAGGACATTGTATCCCTCTCAGCGTGGGTTGGCCCTACCGGCAAGGTCAAAGCAGCCTATCTCTTTAAAGATCTGAACTGTCTTTATAGGGGCGTATATCATCTCTACGATTTACATTTGTTAATAACAAAACAAAGTACATGTGTCAAGCAAGTAATTGAAGGTTATTTTTGTTTTCTTTCCTCTTTATTTTTGAGAGTACTCGTATTAAGGGAGTTGAGGGGGGAGGGGGGGGGGATAACTGAGGAATAGGACCTTGCAAAGTTCAGTTGACACATTTGTTTAAATTTCTGCCCATGACTGGATTGCATGTAATAATATCAAGAAGCTATCCAAGGATAGAGAAATGTAGAAAGTGTTTTTTTGTGGCCTATACCGTCAGACTTGTGGATTAAAAAAATTACATGGTCTAAATTTGCTCAAAATAAAAGGTTTGCAATAATAATGTACTTAGACATATTTTGAGGGAAGGAATATTTGCTTGTTGTTTGAAAGGTCAAACATATGTCTTCTTTACTTTCTTTCTTTTGTTTCTGTATTTCTATCTTGCCTTTTCCTAGCAGCACTTGTTAACCATTATTGAGTCAATGTGCTTCCCTTGAACTCAAGCAAAAAGAGATACAGTCAAACCTGTGTAAGACGGCCACCCATTGTCAAGGAGAAAAGTGACCGTATAAGACAGGTGGCCGTCTTAGGCAGGACTGATCAAGAAGAAGAAAAGAAGAAAACAAATTATTCCTATCAGAGGTCACAATCGAAAGTGGCCGCATTGTTGTTTTTGTTGTTGTTGGTGGTGGTGGTTTGTATTTTGTTTGTAATTTTTATTTTGTTGCTGATTTCGCAAAAGGGTGACAATAAAACGAAATGTATCAGACAAGGAAGACCGAGTGCGAAGTAAAAACAAACTCCTGGGTCGCCACCACTCGGAGAACGAGCGACGTTTCTGTCACAAGTTCATGTTGACGTCCTTTGTTACTTTGTTACAGACTGGGTAAACAGTGACCACTCATCTCGCTTACGATTTGTGTTTAAGTTCTGGGCGGGGCTTATGGGTTATGAGGGATCACACGCTTACCTCACCAGCAGCTGAAAATTGGTAGCTATTGGTCAACAGTAGGAGGGGCCTATGCAACATGATCGGTTGGAGGGACTACCAAACAACAGCGACAGGGGATTGAATTATGACGGCTTGCCCACAACGCCAGGGGCCAAAGCACAATTTATGACTAAACGAAATGGAGTCACTAAGGTGGCCGTCTTAGACGGGTGTTATTGCTTAGTGTGATAGGGGTTGTGTGTTGAAATAAGGTGACCGCGGCCGCGTTGGACAGGTGCCCGTTTTACACAGTTAAATTATATAGAAAAAATGCAAGGGGGGAAACGGAAAGTGGCCGTTTGTACAGGTGGCCGTCTTATAGAGGTGGCCGTCAGGGCAGGTTCCACTGTATTTAAAAAAGAAATCTTCTTTTCCTTCATGTTTCTCTTTTTCAGAGTGGGTGGTTGGCAGACGCTCCTTCTTTCCTATCAAACATCTATCTTCATTGTCTCTCCTCCTTCTTTCATTTGTTTGCTACTCTTTAGTTGTTGTTATCGATCCAGTCTACTCTCTAGTAACACCTTTAATCTTCAGCACTTATGTGGCGTTATTGTGTTGCAAGTGCCCTGACACTGTCACTAAAACAAAAACTAAACTCATTTTCAGATTGTTCAAAGTCAGATCACAGTCACAGAAGGCGCGGGTTCCTCTGCAATCAAAGTCATCCCAACAGTTCCGCCTTATATGCTGTGCAAGTCATTTGTAACTGTGTCATCTGAAACGACTCTTCAAGTCTCCTCAGCCATTGGTACATTCAGTGGCGAACAGATATGCCCACAAGGCAATGCTCTTCGGCAGGTTGTAGTGGGAGGTGGTAATACTGCAGGGTGTAGCAGTTCAGTCAGTAGTCAAGACTGGCAGAGTGGAGCTGCTGTGCCTATTGTGGCTACCGTTGACCTGGTGAAAGATGGAGATGTCAGGGGAAATGTCAACATCACCGCTAGCGTGGAATGCGAAGGGAAACTGGAAATACTCATCTCCAAGACTGTCGAGGTGAGATTTTTCAAGTCGTTTCTTTCATTCTTTACAGCCTTCTAGTTTTTAAAAAAATAGTTATTTATGCCCTTTACAAGCATGGCAAGTATACCAGAGGTACCTTTTTGGTCCATTTACCTTGAGGGAATGAGTTCTTTAACTGCAAATGCAGTCAAAGGAAAAAGGAACCCTAGACTAACAGTCATTGTGGCTAATTGAATTTGTAGCTCCACCCACCAGCGTATGATTTAGTAATCGATAAATAAACATTGAGTAATCTGGTTTAATAATTGGTAATATGACCAAAGACAGCCTTTGTCCCTGGTGTCTCAAGGACAGGGGTTGTAGGTTCAAGGATGAATGTAACATAAACAAAGGCATGATGAAATAGATCTTGGCGGACACATTGTTGAGTGATGGGGGGGGAAAAGGAACTGGGGGAGAAGAGGGATAGCTATTGGCTGTGGGCAAACTCTTGCAAAAACATGAGAAACAGACAGGGTGTGTCACAAGCCTTTGAATCTGATTGTACATCTTTGATATTTGATATAATACAGTCAACATGTATCAAAATAATATACATTGGTATCAACAGTTTTGTCAACATTGTCTAAAATATGACATTTTTCCAAGCATTAGTATGTCTTTTATGTACGATAAATGCTTGGAATCTTTTTTTTTCTTTACAGGTCACTGTTATTGACAAAGATATAGGGAAGCAGTGTCAATCTGTCAATGATCCACACATACAAACCTTTGACGGAGTGTAAGTTTGTTGTCATATCAGAGACTTGATTTATTGTTTGTATTTACAAAATGAATCGTGGGTAGTTGAAGGGCGCCACTGATAGATCGCATTTCTTTACTCTCCATCTGTTGTTTCTGTCTGTCTGTCTCTCTTATTTTTTCCCAGCACTTAATAATCATTATTGTATCAATGTGCTTCTCTTTACTAAACAAAATGGCAAACAAAATTAATGTTTTTGTCCTACAGAATTATGAAAATAAGACTATTGTAAGAAAGGCTAGTGAAAAGTATTTTGCATGATTATTTCGTTTTGTTTTTCAGTATGCTACTTCTAGAACACCAGAATGTATCACTGCTCTCTCACTGATCCCATAATCCACGAGGATTGTAGGGGCACTGTATGACAGAGAGCCTCGTCAGGTGCCTCCACTTTTCAGGTTTTTCTTGCGAACGCCTCTGAGTTTGGGCGGAGGATTTCCCTGTCCACTCCGCAATGTTGTCAGTCCACCTCTTCCTTTTTCTTCCTCTCCTTCTCCTCCCCTGCACAGTTTCCTGAAGAATGGTCTTGGATAGGCCACATGATGTTTTTACGTGGCCTTACCATTTCAGTTTTCTTCACTTCACAGTAGACAGCAAGTCTAAATAATAACCCATGTATTGTTTCATTCTACTGCGCACTTCTTCATTTGTCACATGGTCAGTGTATGAGATGCCAAAGAGTCGTCTAAAGCTGGTAGAATGTATATCAAATGCTTAATCTAAGAGTACCGTCTGCGGCTTTTGTCGCCAGGCCGTAGTATGCACTCATTACTTTAGTCACCAACTCAACCAGCCGCACTAAATATTAAACAATGAACAGAGCCACTGCACTGAAGAAAATACCGAAGGAAGTCACTCTATATGATAGCTGAATGTTTGATGAAAGTCTGTGAATTTTTTTAAAGTGTGTTTCTTGGGCTGCGAAGGTATTTTTTTAATTTAAAAAAAATTCTATTATAGCTTCTTCGTTCTAAACTGGTGCAGTACTGGAGGGTTTTTCACTATATGAACCTCCAGTACTGTAAATGTTACTCAATGACTTATTGAGATGACGGTGAAGATAATAACTTCAATGTGACTTTTTCTTTTGATCTGTAGGTCTTATGACAACTTTAAAGAAGGTGAATTCACACTCTATCAGCACACTGAGCTGCCATATGCCGTTCATACCTTCTATCGCCGGTGCAACCGAGGCATTGCCTCCTGTAACTGTGCCGTTGCTGTGAGAGTGGAAGATGATGTCATTTTGATTGACAAGTGTGGACCTGGACGAAATATTAAGAAAAGGGCCAGTACAGTTAAACTGATCAGAAACGGTGATGTCAACCCAGGTTTTAAACTTCAGAGATATGACCAAGGAAACCAGTATCACGTAAGAATGTCTATATGTTGATTTTGTTCACATTAAAATTTCAGAAATGCTATTGATTCTCTGTTGGATGAAATTGATAATGTATCTTTATATGCTTGTACGAGACCAAATATATATAGTAAATATCGTATAAACCCATAAGCTCACGTGCAAATATGCTCTTATGCACATATACTCACACATACAATCATGCTGCATGTACCAGCATGGTCCAATTACCTCTCCATTGAGAAATATTGTTTACATACATAATTGAAAAGAAGCATATGTGTGAAACGGAGCTTATATTTTTGGTTTGTCATTGTTATGTGCCAATGATTTTGGTGGGATTTCAAAATAACTGTAATCGATTATTATCGCAATTACTCATGCATTGTTTCACTATGGTTCATTTCTACTAAATCTGACTAGTTGTAGATTGTTATATTCATAATCATAAATTTTGTTGGCACTTTTTAAAGTAATTATTTCCTCAAAATCTGTTCCCAGATCATCATGCCATCGGGGACTACAGTCATAGTGGAGAGTAGCAGAAATGGGCAGTTCTTGAATGTGTGGGTTACAGTCTCATCAGCAGATTATGGGCACACAATGGGTACGTGTTGGTCCATTATTTAACTCTAAGCAGCAAGAATTTGTTTCGTGGGTTTTCCTGAACTGCCAGAATTAAGACTGTGCCGTCATTCAGAATTCACGTAAGTTCTTGTATCACCAACAATTTTGGATTTAGATCTTTCTCGTTCACAATGCCAGAAAATTTACCATCAGCAACATCAGGGGAATGAATAGTAAGAATAACTGCAAAAAAAAGCAAGTGTATTGCAGAGGGATTTAATTAACAATCTTGATTTTTAAAATGACTCGTATTCTAGAACCAAATTTGTAGATAATACAATGCACTGCCACTTGAAGATATGCCTTCAAGTGTCAAAATTTATTTTGTGTTTGTGTGTGTATCTGTGTATGTGTGAGAGAAAGAGAAAGGGGGAGAGAGAGAGAGAGCGAGAGATTGTGTGTGTGTGTGTGTGTGATTTTTCAGAGTCTTGCATCAAGCCATCGAAATATACACCACCTCACCCTCGTAAATCTCCCCAGGGAACACATTTAAGGCGTATGACTTTTCAAAACCCTAATGAGGCATTCTTGAACTTTGGCTGTTGGGCGGATTGTCAAGACTTGATTCACTTAGCTCGCTCTCATCAGAGATGGATGTTAAATTTGGAGTTCTCACCTCTTGAAAAGTTGTAATGTTGAAAGAGGGGGAAAGTCCATACAGCTACCAATCTCCTCCCTATTCTTCCTCCTCGACTGGCATAGCCAACACCGTGATCTCTACCCTCACCATTGTTATTCCCTTTCAGAATCCCTTTTCACTAACTACCCCCTTCTTCTACTTCTCCCTCTCCCCACCACAACCCCACCCCCTCGTCCCAGGGTCCAATCAAACCTGACTCGCTGTAATCTTCCGGATATCCTTACAGACCCCACGGTTTCAATAATTATACAGATCAGTTGTTTGCTACTCACAGTAATGTAGAAAAAAGTGAGAGAGACTCCAGTTTTTGATAGCGGGTGAGGTTTCGAAACTTCCAGGTAATTTTCTTTCCATGCAATTATAAAAACACCCCATGATTATTTGTGTGTAAGCAGCAGTATCGTGTATGCAAATGTGTGAGTTTGTGAATGTGTGTGTGTGTGTGTGTGTGTGTGTGTGTGTGTGT
>NW_004797272.1:4495200-4508302 GCF_000002075.1 Aplysia californica | reverse complement strand
CCCACCCCCTCCACCTCCCACCCCCACCACATCCTCCAACTACACTTGAACGTGTCCAAGAGACCACCATTTGTCAAGGAGAAAAGTGGTCATCTTAGACAGGTGGTCCTCTTGAACAGTGTTATTATAATATAGAAAACATGTTGGAGTGAGAGGGGGAAATGGTTATTTTGGACAGGTAATCGTTAGGACAGGTTCAACTGTAGTCAAATAAGCTTTCTTTGTCTTGTTCCTTTTTGCAGGATTGTGTGGATCCTACGATGATGATAAGTCCAATGAGTTTTTCAACCTGGATGGAATTGACCTGAAAATAGGTGGTAAACAACAGAAACAGTTCTCTGAATACTGGAGGTAAGAAATATCAGTCTGTTAGGCTATTTCAAGATTGTTCATTCATTGTTCATTGTTTCAGGAAGCAACATCCCTGCACTCCGGACATGTCCATTGATGCTCCGTTGCTCTCTCCAAAATGTTGCGGAGGGTCCTTCTACTGATTGTGCCAGTGCACATCTGGTTGAACATTCTTCTGTTCTTTCCTGCAAGGATGCCAGATTTTCTGCTTCTTTTTTGTATTCCCAAAAGCATCATCCTCTCCACGGCAGTACTGGCCTCTGCCTCTCTATCTTCCTCCTCAATCAGCTGGCAAGAGAGACATTTCAGGATCTCAACCCTATCTGGTTGAACTGTATTGATAACTAAGGTGGCCTCACCAGCCAATCTGTTGGCTTTTTCATTTCCCCTAACAGCTGCATGGCCAGGGCAGAAAATCCATGTGAGCGATTGTATAGGCGTTGGTTCGATAGCTTGAATCCATTCTGTTCTCAGGAAACCTTTTTCGATCCTTCTGAGGGTACTCATGGAATCAGTGATAAGAACAGCATGGGTTGTGTGGGGGCGATCTTGGGTCATCCAATCAAGTGCTTTCGTGATGGCTTCAATTTCCATTCGCATACTTGATGTAGCCCTGCTGTAGGCTCCAGATGCACTGTGTATGATTTTACTGTTGACGAATGCAACAAATCCCCATCCACTTCTCTGGCTATCTCTTTTCACTGAACCATCTGTATAAATTATAGGATCCCCTGCTTTTGAGTTTGTGTCGACAATCTCGTTGATATCGCTCTCGTTGATGGTGGCAGCAATATTTCTTCTGTCTCTGCCCATGCTTATTTTTACCTTGGTGAGGTCCCTGTATTCTCCTGTCACCTGTTCCCATTCTTCGCCTAGTGGTAAGCTTTCAGGTACACAGATTTTTCTCAGGGAATCCTCTGCTTACGCCATCCAAGATTTTCCTCTCTTGATTCTGCCTCTCCTGTTGTCATGAAGTGCTTTGTGAAGTGGATGATCCTTCTTGCCCATTACACTGAGATACATCTTTGTCTGGGCTATCCTATGGCGTACTCTGATCCCACTTAAACCTAGAAACCTTTCAAGAGGTCACTCTTTGGCACTAGCTGTTCTGTTTTAAGCAGGAAACACTTTACCTTTCAGGGAGCTATTTGTAAACAATTGTTCATTTTGACTGCTCATGTAAGACTCCATCAGGGCGCTGCACAGTTGTGACCAGCTCAAAAAGACACCGTAACAGTTATAAGTTTAACAAAAGAGTAGACTGGCTGTTCAGGAAAAATTCAAACTAATGTATACTCTCACTGGAGATACTCTAATCTAAATAGAAGTAAAATTTGCCTTGAAATTGGAATAGATGCCTGCTAAGAAGGCAACGTGAACTGCTTTTTAGAAGGAAACCAGGCAAGATGCATGGAAATTAGATTAGTTGCTCTGTATTAAGATTACCCTTGTCATTTTGCGGGAGAACAGAGAAGATGAAAATGAAAAAAACTGGAAAGATTCAGATGGATGTCAAAAATATATCCAGACTTATTGGATAGCCTTTCATAACAGAGTACGTGGGTTTATGAGATAGCCTTTCATAATAGAGTACCTGGGTTTATGGGATAGTTTCTTATAGCGGAGTACTTGGCTTTTTCTTTGGAATATCACCCTTCAACACTTAGGTTATTACTGAGCTACTCAAAATTTAATTTTTCCACAAAGAATATTGTTGTTCATTCTGATGTAAACATGAACTGTATGTTTCAGAGTGAAAAAAGAACAATCAATTTATTCTGGCTTCTGCCCGGAGGACATTGAAGATCGTACAAGTTTTGAGTACTGCAATTGTGTAGCAGGGGCTGCACCAACCTGTGGAAGTGACTTGAACCTTGTGGCCTGCAAAAAGGATTCAGTTCTCGAAACGTCAATCATCAAAATATGTAAGATATATGTTAGTTAATTGTCAGGGGGTCCTTCAAGCCATGTTACTGGATTGCTTAAGTTTATTATTTTACTAGGCCATTCTTTCAAGTGCCTGCTTTGATGAGTAGACTATGAAGTGCACTGAATTGCAATTGAGATTAAGACATTTTTCAAAACGTCTTTAATTGACACCTGGATGTAGAGTCAAATGGGTTTTGGTGAAGATACAAAGCATCAAAGAATTTGATTTTACTTTCCCAAATATTTTGGAGTACCACTAGCCACAACACTAATGCCTCTCTAGAGGTTGAATATATGCTCGGATGTTTGGGACTATTCTTCTTTTGGTCTTAGGGTTAAAGAAAAGTTAAACCCCCATTTCAAACTGCTTGACTTAATGCTCAACATCTGGGGTTGTTCAGTGGGTCACAATTAGGTTACAGCTATGCCTTACAGGAACAGAAACCAGCAAACCACACAGTGTAATTATTGGGATCCTCGAAGACGTTTGGGGAGGGAGGGGGAGGTAAAATTAAACATTACTGGTTCTTAGAAAGGGTGGATGATGTCAAGGTCCATGAATACAGACATGCTAATAAATACTTTGTGATACATGTAATTTTCACATTTCTGTGATGCAAGGTGGCGACCGAAAGAAAAGGAAATAACCGTTTTATGTGTGTTACTATGTTGTAGATGAAGATATCACAGCTGAGTTGGTAGCATCTTCTGAAGAGCCAGAGCATTGCTTTGATCCTTTGGCAGAACTCATAGAATTTGAGTTCAATATCAACTACACCTTTGAGTTTACGGTAAGTGATGGTGGATTTTATGGTAAGTGATGGGAGATTATCTTCTATGGGCCTACTAACTTGAGTTAAAAACGTACGTTTTGAATAAATTTTTTCCTAGAATGCATTGGTATTCAAGTACAGATGGTCATGTACTCATTGATTTACCAAGTTTACATTCTAGCTCCTCTGAATCATGGTAAAAAATAGACAAAGTGCATTAGAATTATAGAGGTTTTTTACATCATTCCTGGAACTGAAATTGCTGGCTATATTGATGAAAATCTATCTGAGGGCTTTTTCTAAGTAGATTCTTATTTATGTTGTGTAGAGAGGCTAGGGAAAGGCAGAAAAATGTTTCATTACTTTATTTTTCAAATACGAGTCGGCAGAAATGATCGTAAAGAGCATGTACAATTCATTCATGATCGGCTTCCAAATCCCAAGGTTTTTGAGCATCATTTACTCATGAAACATTTTTTGTCAACATTTAAATAGCAAAACGTCTCTCATGCTTTAAGTTTTAATTCAGTGGCCTATTTACACATATTTACTTCTGCCATCTCTGCAGGCCTACCCAGAATTTTGGCACCATGTCCTTCCCTTCCTTTTTCTACAAATCTCACAATTTGTTTTAATTTGGTTTCATTTTTATGGCCACAATGTGGTGCTCTGTCTTGATGACTGTCAGCTTGCCTAAGTTATTTTATTTTTTCTAATGCCCTTTGAGCATGTCTGGTATTGCCACAAATTTTGCATTCAAGATTTTTACATTAAGGTATAGATCTAGGTGTTTCTGTAGTTTTTAGACTTATTTTTACAACTTTATTATGTTTGTCTTTGTATTAAATACTATCAAATTCGGATTTCAAGCAAATATTTCCGTATGTCTGCCACTCATTTTTAAAATTTTTTTTTTTCCTTTCATATACTATTGTAAAACGTAAGTGTTGTAATACCACCAACAAATAATTTGATTTATCCTAATGGAATTGTTTCAGAATGTCTTCTGGCCAACACCTAGTGGTATAGAATATGAACATGCAAAAGATCTGTGTGGATCAGCACTGATGAGCTCAAGTCTGAGTGCTGCTGGTTGCGGTATTGACTTCACAGTCGATGTGGAAAGTGCCATTGAGTTTTGTATCAACGACATCAAAGTAAGTGCTATCAAGACTGGTCATTACTGTCATGTGTGTACATCTATAGGTTGGACTTAATTGGCCAACTGTGTTATAACATCTCAAGGCCGTAACGTGACCTTTTTGATAATAAAGGACAACTTCCGTTACTACTCATTCTCAGAGAGGTCTTGTGTTTGTTTGTGAGCACGTTTCATAATTATACATCAAGCTATAAGCATAACCAAGAACGTCGTAACAATTACTGTGTAAAAAGGTGATGGTGGCTAAAGTGGTTTATAGCAGACTGGACAACAGAATTGCTTCTTTGACTGTTGCATAAATGTGTCGTGTTTTAGTCAGCATGCTTTTTCCTCAGTTTGTAGCCTATGAATTGCATCTTTGGTTTATTTACTTTTGGAAATCCTTTCATAAGTTCAAAGTAAACCTAAGTAGCTGACCTTGTTGCTTACTTCACCAAACAAACCAAGCAAGATTCTTCTATTTGTGTTTGTTTTATTTGTCTTGCCTGCTGGCTACAACACGCTTACAACAGTGTAATGCTCTTTTCACAACCCTGGCGCCTTCTTACATCTGTCAGATGACATTTTGTGGGGATTTGTATGGGCCTCACCAGAGGTGAGTGGGTGGTTGGCAGGTGCTCTGGTGTGGTTTGCTCCTTCTTTCCTATCAAACATCTATCGTCCTTATCTCCCCTTCTTCTTTTTTATGTTTGTTACTCTCTTGTAACACCTCTAATCTTCTGGCGCTCATATGGCCTTATACAGTTGTGAATGCCGTAAAACCTCTACAAAAGCTAAGAAACACCAGAGGTGTTGGCAGACTATGACTTTGCGAATAGTTCGTCCACAGCCTCAGGTTTGCTAACAATTGCTGATACAGACTGCACAAGTTAATCATGCAACTTGTTTCATTTCTACTTGGCTATGTTTTCATAATGGTCCCTTCTAACTCTGTTGAACACAATCTTGAATATACATCTCCAGTATTGCTCACTTCTTCACAATGTGGGTAACATCAAAGGATCAAGCATTAAGAAACATATAAATGTTTTGGGAAGTAACAAATCTTTTCAGTTTACTTGTCAATATTTCTGTGGAAAAGCATTTGCTATTTTGTTAAGTTCACTTGCATTGTTATCATATCAGCATACATTTGACTCAAGGAAGATTTTCTTGTTTCCAGATGACGGATGACACCAGCTGGACTGTCACAATGTTGAACAATATTCGTATCCAGTGCATTACTCAGATCACTTTAAATGTCACCCAGCAGATCATACCCTTCTGTCCAAATGAATGCAGTGGTGTTGGAACTTGTTTCAAAAGTAAGTTCTTTTAATTGAAGTTCTCATCACTCCCTATTTTGATGGTGGGTGAATGAGCTTAGGGAAAAAAGCATATTATGGGAAAAAGAACTAAGTATTGCATAGGCCTATACATGAAGCAGTTCTCTTCTTTCATAGCCTGATTTGGAATAAATTGTAAATTGTGAGATTGCTTGAAAGCTGGAAGGGAAAGGGGGGGAGGGGGTTTAAAAGTTTAAAAGGCATAACCTCATAAATAGTGGTAAAAAAAAAAATCAAGGATTCGCTATGTCTCTCTTTGGTCTGACAACATTGTTATTTAGACATGCTTCCACAGTATAAGACCATTAAGAAAGAAGCTGACCATTCAGTCAAAATGGTTGTTTTCAGTCTTTTTGCCCCACTTAAAAATTGTTCTGTGTCTAATTTCAAACGCTGGAAAGTTAGCTTTAAACTGCCATCAAGTCAACTGGGAGGGAAGGAAAATGTAGAGGGCATGGCCATAGATTTATAAATATATCCAGCACTGAAGTACTCCCAGAATTAGAATGCACATACCAAGTACCTCTTGTGACTCAAAAAAATAATATACATAACTGTCAACCACTACGTAAAAAGTGTATTAAATATATTTTTGAGGGTCTGAGCATGGCACTCCATTTTTGGTCCAGAAAATGCATGTTCTGTTTTCCTGCTCAGGGGCTTGCTGATGCGGAAGAAAAATTATGAACTTTCAAGACTAGATTTGCAAATAATTATGAGAACAAAGCCCATAGTCAATTAAAGAGGTCTTCTTCAATAGGTCTTCTTTGAATAGCTTGAATTTATTGAATGCAGAAAAGTGTGTGAAGGGTTTGGAGAGGGGTAAGTTATAGAGGAGTTGAGAATCAGTACTGTTAGTTTGCTTTTGATGCAAGAATTATAAGAAACATAATTTTGAATGTGACCTTCACTCTGTTTCAGATTATGTGTGCTTCTGCGGCCCTGATTATGGTGGCTTCGACTGCTCAATCAACCTGATGGTTCCTCCCATCCTGTTTGAGATTGTTGGTGGAAATCTGTGTGATCACAGACTTGATCCAGATGGTTGCAAGCAAATAACTGTCACAGGTTCCAAGTTCTCCCAAACTGTGTCTACTTTAAATGTGTTGCAGTGTCACCTTAAGCGTCTTGTGGTAAGAATTCTGTATAATCAAATCTCACTGTAAGTAGTGTGCAGAGTCAGGTTTTTTTACCCTCATAGCTCGGTGTTCATATACATTCAGACAGTGAGGAGTATTTTTTTTCTTGGAGAAAAAAAATGTTCATGCAGTTCTGTGAAAGATACTCAAAAGTCCTAAGTTGACTTGTTCAAGCCTTCCTGACTAACATGTTAGGGCTGTGACACCCCATGCCATGACTCAGCAAGAAAACTACCCAACTATTAACTCTTTCCGGACGTATCGCCGATATATCGGCTGCGATAGGGTGCCTCAATATTGTTTCGTTTTATCACGATCCATCAGTTATAATTACTTTTTATTGCTATTGAAAAACTCAGAAAGGATTTATAAAACGAAAACATGTAGTTTCACTTTGTCAAAGCGTGGGTTTTGGGGAAAAACGAGTGAATTAGTTCTTGCGTTCTTGCATCAACAAAATGATGTAACCAGACTCAGTATAAATACCATAACTCAACAAAAATTGGAATATTGCTTTCAAATAAAAAGCTGTGCATTCAGAAATTTATGGATTATGCTCTTGCCCTGTATATGATAAGATACCTATGCTGATTTGCTTCCACATGTTTGGTGAATGTAATTTTTTCCGTCAAAATTTATTTTTCTCACCGTCATTGCCATTTCTAACCCTTGTAATGCGTACTTATGTTCAAAATTAATCCTTGTTTCATACTGGGATGTATTCCTCATTCAATTTCTTTCAATTTGATATGTCATATGTTACGTTTTTGAGTGATGGTTATGCTTCTATGAAGTTATTTTGTACACCACCTGCATAGCCAAATCGAGCCAAAAGTTAATTATGTCTAGACCCCCAAAAAAACTACGTCCAGAAAAAGTTAATGTCTGTGATTGTGTATTGTAACATAAATATAATAATGATAATAATAATTAAAATAATTATAATCAGAAAAATAATAATAAAGATCACTTCTATAGCACCCATTCCCTAATGAATCTGGGCGCTTCACAATAAAATGAAATTTAAACCAATTCTTCATGCGTACCGACCTATTCAACATACCGCAATTCTTTCAAATACTTAGGATTACACCCTCCTCATAATCTGATAAGGAATACATACACAAAAAGACAATCACTGGCTACTGATCGCACTTGCTATGGGAGAAGTATCAAACTTGTAACATGTTATATGAGTTCTATTCCTTCTATGGTGAGCTAAAAGTGATTTGTGAAATTCCTCTCACAACAGCTGTTTAACATTTAGCGTTTGATAAGATATGAGATTTAGATCAAGTGATATCTTTTTTTTTCACTGTATTATTATTTAAAAAGTTGAGTGGCTTTCATTGTGCAGAAACTTACAAACATCTTTAGACTGCTGATGTATGCTATGTGCTAAGTCCTTAAGGCAATGTTTACTGTGTTAGAGTACACAAATCACTATTCATGAATGCATTATTTTTGTTTTACTAATGATTGTAAAAATTCATAATGTGGAAAATCAAAAAAGCCATGTATGTTTATGGTTGTTTGTGTCTGGGTTTTACATTTTGTGTGCGTTTAAAAGGTATCAAATCAAGACGTAACCAAAATTTAATATTTATCAAGTCAGGTGGTGGGCGGTCTTTTGAAATGTCAGCGTTCTGGAGGTGCCTTTTCTTTTTGTTTCAGGTCGGTGCCACAGACGTTTCTGTTGACGTCACCAAGACTGAGATCGTATTTGAAGCCACCTTTATCAGCCTTGAAGAAGTGCGATGTAATGTTGATCAGCCTGGCAGTTGGGAAGTGTCGATCAGTAACAAGGAGGGCTATGTCAGCTTACCTCTAGTATTCATTTCGTTCGACTCAAACTGTCAAGTTTGCAGTTTGACTGGATGTACCATAAGGGTCAGTGAAGAAAGTGGAATTTTGTTCAGTTTTCGCAGATGAACGTTATCTTTGTTGAGACTTAAACTTGTGCATCGTTTTACTTTAATTGGATTTGATTTTTACTGCAGATCATGTTTGAATATAGGTCGAACAAATATTTTAGCGTTAATAATATGTTTACTTTTTCAGTGCCCAGAATAGTTTTCTGTAGTTCCAGGATTGGCTTCCAACTTCAAATTTGTTTGAATTACTTTTTCAAGACTTTTCATGCAAAGTAATACACCAAAGGTATGTTAGTTTGCAAATTTATTGAAAATTGTATTTCTACTTTTTTTTTTTTTTTTTTTTTTTATAGTAGAGGGTTTTACAGCGCTCGCAACTGCATAAAGTCATATTAACGCCAAGGGGTGGGTGTCAACAGAGAAGTCTTTTCAGGGAATCAGACTTAGACTGCTCACCTCTCTAGCTTCAACAGCACAAGGTCTGCTTCGACTATCAAGGCACCCCAAAATAGCAGGTCAAAAGGGAGTGACAAACATACAAAAGAAGTAGAGGAAAATTACAATAGTAAGGATCAGGAAAGAAAAAGCAGTTCCCTGTTGTAGATCAGACACAGTTATGAGCATGACATGAGTCAGCCCATTTACGATTCCGCTATGCTTGAACGAGATATGTCTCCCCTTTGGGAATGGCCTAAAGACACTTCAGTCAGTGGCACTGCCTCGGGGAGCTATATTTATTAAAATCCACCTTGTAGAGGTAGAGTACGTAGCAATGCTATGGCTTTTGAGCGATTGTTGACTGCTTTCAGTTTAATGGTTCTTTCAAGACCCAGCAAGAATGCATTATTAATTTTTGTTAACAGGATGACGTCTGTAACATTGGTGGTGAATGCTATGAAAACGGGGCCACAAAGCCAGATGACAACACTCAGATTTGCAACACCAAAGTTTCAAATGTGGGGTGGACTCAAGTAACTGGTAAGTTTATTATACAGTTAGATAGTATACTACCAAGTCACTTTCTTATTTTTAAATAACAGAAAAATGCCTCAAAATGTTATATAAAACACTGTTTTCGCAATGTTTCTTCAAGGGTAAAAGTCTACAATGACTTACTTTTCAATTTTTTCACCTTAAAAAATGTCCTTGATTACTTACTAAGAAACTTTAAAATGATAGGACACCAGTATGGCCCTCCTTTCTGTTTTTACAGAAACACTAAACACAATAAAAGATTAACCTTTTTCCTTTACCTCTTCACTGCCGGCTATGAGCTATATAGCTGTGCCGGGGAAAATTGCTCCTATTACTACTAGCGTCACATAGAGCCCCTAACTCAGAAACTCCATTGAAATCGTTATCATCACTGTCACAGTCATTCATAATTTCGTCTAGAACTTCTGCAGCTGATAAGGAAGATCGATTGGCTGGTCTGTTGGATGCCATTGCGAAAAGAAAAGAAAAAAAAATCAGAAACACAACTCAGAACGTCAATGCTTCACTTCTTCAGAACCAAAAAAATAGCGCTCAGATTCACAGGAGGCTATTGTAATATCAGTGAGGATTAGTTTTGACACAGTTTTGTCCCTTTAAAAAGGGGAAAATTACCTCTAAAACGACTGCTTCAGGGCCTGCCGAATCAGCACCCCCATGGCACGGGGGAAGCATTTTTGGCCCCGTGCGAGCAGTGAAGGGGTAAAATCCAGTCCTTTTTACTGCCGGTTGGAGTTCTTTATAACTTGATAGCAATTTTTAGAGCTATTACAATAGATTTTCCAAATTTTTGTTAACAAATTGGGAGATTTTGGTGCCAAAATCTTTGCCCATGATACTGTAACTCTTATAGACTACTATTATACGTTAAATAAAGGTATATAGAAATATTAGTGCTTGAATTGAAAATACATAATTAATTTGTCATCCTGATTTTTGTCTTCCTTTATTTTTTGGACATGGCCTGTTGATGTCTTGATTTTTGTTGCCATTTTAAGCATGTTTCCTGTAAAATTAAATTATAACTCGTCATCTGACATCATTGTTCAAAATAATACTAAATATATTTATGTGAGTTAGAAATATCTTTTTAAACAGTCTGTAGAAAATTTCTAAGAGGAAAAAATGGAATCATGGCAAAGTGTGGCTAACCTTTATTTATCTCTGCTCATGCTTATGTGTCTCTTTCACAGTACCCAATATTCTAGAGTTGATCCAGCGTTACATCTTCATCCGTATTGAAGGCAACTTCCTGGTGACACCCACGTTCCAGTTACAGGTTTTTGGCACGCCTACACTTATTGATGGTCCTGCAGGAGGGAACGCCATTTTGTTTAATGGCATCAACGAATACCTCAGTCTTATGGACCTAACAGGTATGTTTGTACAGTGATCTGTTTTCATGACCTCTAATCATCTTCATCATCGTCATCTGCCTCTTTACCCACTCTGTTATTAGGTAGCCTATAGGCTGCCAAAAAAAGCTCTCCGTCCGTCTCTGCTCTGGGCGATCTTCTCCTCCTCCAGCCAGCTGTTCCACATGTGCCTGAGACCTGCCTCCAGATTTCATTCCCAGGTGGATCTTGTCCTTCCTCTCTTCCTCCTCCCCTAAGGATTCCCTCTTAGTCTTTGCCTTATCATATTGTGGATTGGCTTCATAAGTATATGCCCAATTCACTCCATCTTCTTTTCCTGATCTCCCTTTCAGTTAGCTATTGTTTGGTTATGATCTCTAGTACAAAATCATATATCATGCATGATTCAATCCAACCAACAATCCATTCCATTACTTAGTTCTGTCAAGAACAGCCCAAATTGTTTCAAGTCACTATATCAGTCAAATAATGATATGGAGGAATAGCTTGTGGTTTTGGCATAACACATTTATGAGGATATAAGTCTGTTGCATAATTATGATTTATCAGTTACACTCATCACTGTTTATACTGTCAACTTAATTTTTATAGAAAAAAAAAGATTTTAAAAACTGGGAGGCATTTTGTTTCAAACTAAGTCTGTGGAAAGCTTAGGGGTTTTTTAAATGTAGAAATGTTTATTTTCTAAGAATGTATGGTCCGTAGTAGTAATTAAAAGTTGAGATCCACAATCTAATTTATTGAAGATGGATAATGTTCTTTTTCATCTGCAATCACTTTGTTGCAGCTCAATTTTATTGTCTTTATTTCTGCTGAAAGGATACAATATAATATTGTCTATTCAATAATTCTCTTTTCTAAATTTTCCTTATTTTAGGAACTTGCTTAGGGGACCTGTCAAAGTGCATATATGGGCTTACGATTAAATTTTCCCTGGCCATCAATGAGTTCCGCAATGATATGTACATATTGTCATGCGGAGGAGACACTAAGGACACCTCAGGCTTATCCATATGGTGGAAAGGCAGCCATCTAAGAGCTCGAGTGAGAACAGAGACGAAGGAATGGAAAGTGAGTATGCTCGGACTGAAGAGATACTTGCTTTACTTTACTTTTCCGATCCAGTGGCCATCTGAGTTCAAACAGAAGAGATCAAGTTAAAGCAATGGATAATTGTATGAAAGGGGTGGATAATTGTATTTTATCATGCTCATTTCTTCAAGTCACTTAAAAACTAGATGTGTGTACATTGTGCTCATTAAAGTGAATATGCAGTCCCCCCCCCCCCCCCCATCCACTGACAGTGATCTCCCTGTTAGTCCCAGTATGTCTGACCACACAACTTCCCATAATCTGTATAATCTGTCGTAAGCGTCTCAATTAAATCTCTAGTTGTAGTCATATTGTCCTTTCCCTATTCTTCAATGAACTGTTCTCTTAATGGTTTAAAAGCTTTTTTTTGCTTTCTTTCCTTCTCTCTTTTTTAATTACATTACTTTACCAACCTCTTGTTTGACTCTTACCATTTGCATTTTTTTTTTAAAGCATCCACTGACTTTTCTCCTTTTCTGAGTCCTTAGTCCTTATTTTATTTTTTCCGTGTCTTCCATTTATTTGATTTTTGCTTTGACTTTCATTCATTTTTCATCATTTTTAATTTTACAATCATGTATGTTTTCATCCCGTTTTGACTGGTCATTCAGGAAATATCTCCGTGTAAAGTGGGTAATGCCCATGATATTTTGTGTTAATTTGTATTGTAACAGAGGCTTCTCCTTTGTTTTCTTTATTCTCCAGTCAGTCAGCTCCTTCTGTCATCTTGAAGTTTATTCACATGATTTTTCAGCTTCTCAAATTTAGTTGCTTATAAGGAGATTAAAAAGCATCAAAGATACTCCTCCATTAGTGTTCAGCCTCAGTCTCGGATATGAAACTAGTGGTTTGGGGGGAGGAGGTTAAATGTTTATGAAATGTTCTCTTTTGCAATAAAAGATTAATTTCATGCTTACTTAACTTTTATATATTATGGGGGGTCTGTTCGTTACTTGCACTACACCTTGCCACGTTCAGTGTGATTTTGTTCATAACGTGATATATTTTTTTTTTTATTTGAAGAAGTTATCTTCAAAGTGCTGTCTGTGTGACTATGGGTAGCTTGTTTAAGGGAGAGTCCGGGGGGG
>NW_004797272.1:4492935-4495100 GCF_000002075.1 Aplysia californica | reverse complement strand
TGACCCCGAGCCGGGGAGCTCCGGCGTGCTGCTGAGTCACGCGAACTAAAAGTAACAGAATCGGGCGAAAAGTGACGCCGTGAGGTGGATCTTGTCCTTCCTCTCTTCCTCCTCACCTGAGCATTCCCTCTTAGTCTTTGCCTTATCATATTGTGGATTGGCTTCATAAGTATATGCCCAATTCACTCCATCTTCTTTTCCTGATCTCCCTTTCAGTTAGCTATTGTTTGGTTATGATCTCTAGTAAAAAATCATATATCATGCATGATTCAATCCAACCAACAATCCATTCCATTACTTATAATTAGTTCTGTCAAGAACAGCCCAAATTGTTTCAAGTCACTATATCAGTCAAATAATGATATGGAGGAATAGCTTGTGGTTTTGGCATAACACATTTATGAGGATATAAGTCTGTTGCATAATTATGATTTATCAGTTACACTCATCACTGTATATACTGTCAACTTAATTTTTATAGAAAAAAAAAGATTTTAAAAACTGGGAGGCATTTTGTTTCAAACTAAGTCTGTGGAAAGCTTAGGGGGTTTTTTTATGTAGAAATGTTTATTTTCTAAGAATGTATGGTCCGTAGTAATAATTAAAAGTTGAGATCCACAATTCTTTTTCATCTTCAATCACTTTGTCGCAGCTCAACTTTATTGTCTTTATTTCTGCTGAAAGGATACAATATAATATTGTCTATTTTAGGAACTTGCTTAGGGGACCTGTCAAAGTGCATATATGGGCTTACGATTAAATTTTCCCTGGCCATCAATGAGTTCCGCAATGATATGTACATATTGTCATGCGGAGGAGACACTAAGGACACCTCTGGCTTATCCATATGGTGGAAAGGCAGCCATCTAAGAGCTCGAGTGAGAACAGAGACGAAGGAATGGAAAGTGAGTATGCTCGGACTGAAGAGATACTTGCTTTACTTTACTTTTCTGATCCAGTGGCCATCTGAGTTCAAACAGAAGAGATCAAGTTAAAGCAATGGATAATTGTATGAAAGGGGCGGATAATTGTATTTTATCATGCTCATTTCTTCAAGTCACTTAAAAACTAGATGTGTGTACATTGTGCTCATTAAAGTGAATATGCAGTCCCCCCCCCCCCCCTCCCCCGTTCAATTAAATCTCTTGTTGTAGTCATATTGTCCTTTCCCTATTCTTCAATGAACTGTTCTCTTAATGGTTTAAAAGCTTTTTTTTGCTTTCTTTCCTTCTCTCTTTTTTAATTACATTACTTTACCAACCTCTTGTTTGACTCTTACCATTTGCATTTTTTTTTTAAAGCATCCACTGACTTTTCTCCTTTTCTGAGTCCTTAGTCCTTATTTTATTTTTTCCGTGTCTTCCATTTATTTGATTTTTGCTTTGACTTTCATTCATTTTTCATCATTTTTAATTTTACAATCATGTATGTTTTCATCCCGTTTTGACTGGTCATTCAGGAAATATCTCCGTGTAAAGTGGGTAATGCCCATGATATTTTGTGTTAATTTGTATTGTAACAGAGGCTTCTCCTTTGTTTTCTTTATTTTCCAGTCAGTCAGCTCCTTCTGTCATCTTGAAGTTTATTCACATGATTTTTCAGCTTCTCAAATTTAGTTGCTTATAAGGAGATTAAAAAGCATCAAAGATACTCCTCCATTAGTGTTCAGCCTCAGTCTCGGATATGAAACTAGTGGTTTGGGGGGAGGGGGTTAAATGTTTATGAAATGTTCTCTTTTGCAATAAAAGATTAATTTCATGCTTACTTAACTTTTATATATTATGGGGGGTCTGTTCGTTACTTGCACTACACCTTGCCACGTTCAGTGTGATTTTGTTCATAACGTGATATATTTTTTTTTTTATTTGAAGAAGTTATCTTCAAAGTGCTGTCTGTGTGACTATGGGTAGCTTGTTTAAGAGAGAGTTCGGGGGGAGGGGGGGGGGGGGGGGGGCTCCCCTAAGGGGGGGGATATGGTTCCACCCTCTTTTTCGAAAAAAAATAGATGTGGGTGAACAGGGGGAAAAAAAATTTTATGAAACTTTTTTTTTCAAAAAAAAAGAAAAATTTCCGCTTTCTTTATTTTTTATATTTTAGGGGGGGTTTTTGTTTTTTCCCCCCCCCCCTCCCCCTTCCGGGGGGTTTTTTTTAAAACAAAAAAATTT
>NW_004797272.1:4472106-4492737 GCF_000002075.1 Aplysia californica | reverse complement strand
GGGGTTCCAATAAGAGGAGCAATTAGAACGAATTGAAAATCAACTCACCAAATTTGTAAATTTTCAGCCGATGCCACTTTCTTCATGTTTAACATGTCTTTTATCCATTCGTATAATAAATTGTACAAACCCAACCTATGAATTTGACGTACCATATCTGTCTATGTCCATCGGGTTGGAATTTGTCAGCACTAGCACACTTCACAAATACTAGTGGTCCTCTACATGATAGACTGCATAATACCCTTGGATTTCTGTTTCTTCTCCCTTTTTTTTCTTCAGCTAGAACAACATCCTTTGACTGTGTTCAAACTGTTTGTTCCTTGGGAAGATTTCTTAAAATGTGAACGTTTTTTTTTTTTGTTGCCACATGCATGAGAGAAGTTGGTCACCTTGCCTGTGTGGATGGTTGGCGGGCACTCTGATATGGTTTGCTCCTTCTTTCCTATAAAACATCCATCATTCTTATCTCTCCTTCTTTTTTGTGTTTGTTACTCTCCTGTAACATTTCTAATCTTCGGCACTTATATGATCTTATTGTGTTCCAAGTGCAGTAAAGCTCATTCTAAAACTAAACCTAACCATGCCTGTCACAGTGGTGCAATGTGTAAAAAATGTGGTTCTAGTTAGCGTTGAAGAAAATTAATGTGTGTCCATTTTCCTTTTAAAATCGGAGTAGTTCTGATGAAATAGTTTCTATCTTCTAATACAGGTGAAAGGCAAATATAAGAAGAAGGAACTGGTCGGAGTATTCGTTGAAGTGGAGCTCTCTTGGAATATAGAACAAGGTCTTGTCCTGCTGCTTGATGGACATGAAGTTGATCATGATCGGAAGTTCAAGAAAAAGTCGAACAAAGTTACACCTACAGGAACTTGCTATTTTGCTCGACCTATTGGACAAGATGTGTATTCCCCTATTGCTATAGCCGACCTCAGCTATATATTTGCCTTCAACAAGATAATCGAAGACTTGGGAATTACATTTGGTAAGATGGTTTGATGTGATATAGTATGCTACAAAAAAAATGGATTCTTTAAAGCTAAAGATTATGCTAGGAGTTTTGTTTTTTTTCCTAAGAAAAATGTAGCTATTAAAAACCGCGTGCTGAAAGATTTCTAGTCATTGAGACTGGAATGTTACTTTATTAAAGTTGGAAATACAATGTCAGTGTCTGATAGTAGTCTAGCAGAGAGGACTGGAATCTGGTATGAGTGACTGATTATAGAAAAATTTTCTTTTTAAGTATTATAAGGGACTCAAAAAGGTCTTTTTTTTCCACTCAGAGGGGTTTTGAACTAGTTGCTATTCATTTTTTTTCAAAAGTTTTTGAAAAAAGAGTAGTATGTCAAGTTTTTATCATGTTGCTGGAACCGTAGTCACATTAAGATTCTTTTCACTTGGATGTCACAAACTACTTCATGTTGTTCTATTTCCCTTGCTGTTGAAAAGTCATGTTTTTAAGCTACACTTTATTATGTCACAAGTATTTCTAATGCAGATCTTTCATTTTAGTGGTGCTTCTTTCTTTTTTTTAATGTATGAAACTGTTCTGTCAATGCACACTTTACTGACTTTCCCTTTCTTTCATCAACATTTTATTTGTACTCATACTCTTTCTGAATATTTCCAGAACTTCCAAAGTTCCCCTCAAGCCCTGAGCTGAAGGTGCTGACCAATTCCAGTACAGAGAAAGTTGAATTTGAATGCTCTGTTACAAAGCTTACAAGGACAGATGTTTCATACTTCATCAGCTTTTACTTTGGCAAAAAGAATCTTTTGGATCAGGTAAATGATGTATCCTAATATTTTTGCTTTTGAGATCTGTGGGGAGTGGGGGTCGGGTCCAGTCCAGAGCAGGGTCAGATCTTGCCTTCTTTCAAGTTATAAATTGCTACAAATACTCTTTTGTTGATGAGAACATGTTTTGTTTGCTTTTTCTTTAGCGCTACGTAGTACTTGAGGCAGGCTGGTGTATTTTACTACCTTCATCGTCTCTTGGTGCACAACAATAATCGATGACTTTGGTCATCATTTTTGTCGCTCATTTTTGTAATAGTTGCTGATGATAGTGTATGGGGTAGTGTGCGATATAAATGCAATCTATTATTATTTTCATTTTTGTTATTATTGTTGAATACTGTTCTATCCACAATCAGCTTTTTGTCCAAGTGGGGGGTATTGAATATTGCTACTAGGAACACAGTATCTAAAAGGTGGGAGAGCAGTTCTTTCAATTATTATCTGATATTGAAATAATGCCTTCAGATCTTGCACAGGTTATGTGAAACGCTTTAACATATTGTTTACAAAGCCTTCTATATGATTTGTTTCAAATGACTGACCTGATATTCCATCCTGATTTGGTCCAGACACCTCAAGAAATTGGTGACAAGTTGGTGGCTTCCATGTCAGAGGACTATATTGACCTTCTCCGATTCTCGGATAAGATTTACTGCACAGTGTCTGCTTGTATCTCCTCTGCCTGCAACAGTACAAGAGGGCCAAGTAAAGAAAGCAGCAAACTAGTAGCTGGAGTTGAGGTTAGTTCTTTGACTATTTATTGATAACAATTGATATTGATATCTCATCAAGGAATACATTTTGATTTCCATTGAGTATGGTTGCATTAGCTTAAGTGAGGAAATAATGCGGCTTCATTCAACGACACTCGGTGACACTAAAATTAGTGATCACTCAACACCTGATGGGAAGACGAAGGATGAGAATAAACAAAAATATAAATTATCCTAAAGAGTTTGTTGCTCTGTATAGACCCTATTATTTGTTTATGTAGAGGTTCACTTGTTTATAATGGTGAAGACATAAACATTCCTAGTGTACAATTGAGCCCAAGGAAGTGGATGGTTGACACGTGCACTGGTGCAGTTAGCTCTTTCTTTTCAATTGAACATCTGTCATCATCATCTCTCCTCCTTCTTTTTTGTGTTTGTTTACTCACTTGTAACACCTATAATTTTTGCCACTTAATATGACTTAATTGTGTTGCAAGTGCCGTAAAACTTTTACTAAAACCAGTTCAAGGAAAATCACATTGTTGCCCACCACAGGGCAGTGCTCTTTCCTGAGCCTGAACTTTGGGGGGGGGGGGGGGAGTTAATGTGTCTTGTTCACAGACACACCCTGGTGGCCTTTCATGTAAATGCTGCCTCACCAGCACTGCTTAACAATAAGACTTTGCTCATGAGATGTAATCCGCCAGTATTCACATAATTTTTCCAGTTAAGCCATCAAATAAAATGCCCCATCCCCATGGAGTCAACAGGGTGGTAATGAAATCCCATGCTATAAATCACAATCATTTGTTAAACAAGCAGTAAATAATGTTGATAATTATAACGTGTCAATCTTTTGTTAGAAGAGCCCATAATTTTTTTAAGTTGGTCATTTTTATAAAGCTTGATGTTTTAGTTTTGTTTGGACTGCAAGTCTGTCTTCATGTACCTTCCTGAACCACTCAACTTTATTGCACTTTTATTTCTTCTTAGTGTGGACGTTAACTATCCTTACCTTTAAAAAAATCAGTTCTTGTAAGTTTTGCACCTCTCAGTACTTTCACAAAACACTACAAAATATTTGACAACTGCTGGTGCATCCTGAGCATGTTCATCCAAATAAATAGACATTTGTTTTGGATCAAAGCAAAAGGACAGATTCTATACTGCCATTCACAATCATCAAGTACCAGATCTGTGACAGACATCGACGATCATGGTTCTCCATTCATTCCTGTTCTCTGATGCTCTCAAAAAGGCCACATTGCCCTGTCACCCATCTGTTTAAGTTCTCCAAATAGGTTGCTCTGGGCCTTCCTCTGCCTCGTTTGCCTTGAGTTTTGCCAGTGAGAGCTTGATATTCAAGGCTTTTCTGTCTATTTAGGTGTCCCAAAATCTGGATTTGTCTTTTCCTGATTGTTTTTATCAGCGAGCGGCCCATCTGGGCTTCTTCAAGTACTTTCTCATTTGATTTCTTTTCCTTCCAAGATGTTCTCAGCTAAGAAACCACATTTCTGTTGCTTCGGTTTTATTTTCACTGCCTTAAGTGATTGTCCAGCATTCATAGCCGTATAGAAGGGTTGACCATTCATAGCATTTCAGAACTTTCATTTTGGTAGTCATTGAGATGTTTCTATTTCTCAGGATTAGCCTCATTCTATTGAAACCATCTATAGCCATGTAATTCTTCATTTTATTTCTGTGGAACATTTGGCATCTGATGTTATTATATACCCTAGATATTTAAACGGCCATTATAATTGCAATAAAAATAAAGAAGTGTTTTGTCACAAACCATTATGTTCTATTGGAACTGGGAACATTTGGAATACCTTCCAAAAGGAATGCATATTATGTCATCAGAGAGACAGTTTTAAGGAAAATTTAAAGACATTTATTCAATACTATCCTCTCTCAATAAATATTGTATGTGAGCATGTGTCTGGGTTTGGGAGTAGTATGTGTGAGTGTGTGTGTGTGTGTGTGTGTGTGTGTGTGTGTGTGTGTGTGGTTGCATGTGATCAGTAGCAATGTAGAGTCCATCATTATTATTATTATCATCATCATTATTATTATCATTATTGCTGTTGTTATTATCATTATTACATGTTCATGTGTATTTCTCTTCTATTCCTCAACAAATTAGATTATCACTGGAGAAGTTGAAATCTACGAAGGCAGCTACAGTGGAGGCATTTCAGTCAAGACTGTTCTTCCTCCTCGACTGTATTGTCTGCCGGAAGATCGGGATCGGGATTGTCGCATCACTATCATCACCCAGTTGCTGGAGCATAACAAAGAAGTGACTTGTCCGAACGGCAAAAAGATCTCTCAGATCTCCTTCCCTGTGTCCAGCACAAACAACATAAACGACGCCGCCTGCAGTCACAGAATCACAATGCTCACTTGGAAGAAAGCTCTCTTGATACCGTTGCAAGGAAACATTGACCAGATCAAAGATGGGGATCAAAAGAGGACTGTTCGACTGATTGGAAAGATCATAGCTGCTGGACTTGAATTTGACACGCTCCTTATTGGTGAAGTGAAGGTATATATTTTATTTTTTTTTATAGATAAAGGTGAAAGCATTTTGTTACTTTTGATCACAATGCTCTTCAAAATTCTTGCCCCTTTCTGATTAAAGACAGTTATTATATTTTCAATCTATTATCATAATGAAGGTTTTAACTCTGTACAAATGTTAGTTAAATATTTTCAAAGTTTTTGTTTCAGGATTGATGGTAAGCTAGAGTGCCTAGTATGCTACAGCAGCACAAAGCAATATACTAGCTGAAATTACTTCCAAACTGTTTTGTTTAAAACCAATGTTGAAAATAGGTCATCCCATACAGTTGCATGTGATGCTCGAATTAATTAATTACTAGTGACTTCAAAAACACCTTCTCAGGGTTCCTTTCAGAGTACGTTTCACACTTTGTTTGTTGTAAGTAGGCCTATAAGGGTATCATTTTAACACCCCTATTAGGTTATTTAAGAGGTGGGACCTCCGAATTAAATGTCTGCCTCCTATAGAACCAAGCCAAATGGGCTGAGAGCTTTGAAAACTCCACAAAATAGCTAGAGTTTAAGAACGCCCAATATGGGATTCAGACCAAGGCCATCCGCCCCATAGTCAAGAATGATAGGAACTGAGCTAATGGGGTGCCCTTTTTCCTTGTATTTAGGTAACCGTCAAGGACAAAGATGGTGACCGGAAGAAGTGTAATTCAGTAGGAGATCCTCATATAAGGACTTTTGATGGAAAGTGAGTATGTTTTTACAATGTGTTTGTAGGGCCCTTTTATCTCTTTAAATTAACTACAATTTCTTGTCCCAATATATGCCTGTTTTTATGATTGCTTCGGACATAAAACATTCGTATATTATAGTATAATACGCTCAATTGTTCATTTTCTTTTTTTTTTTTGCTCGCATTTCTTTCTCCTTAATTTATCTGTACTGTAGAAAATATTTGGTATAGCATTAGGTTTAGCATTCTTGTAAACACTGAAATTGTGGGTGGTTAGCGGTTGTTCTGGTGTGGTTTTTCTCCTTCTTTCCGACCAAAAATCTATCGTCTTTACCTCTCTTCCTTTTTTTTGTTTGTTACTCTCTTGTAACGCATCTGATCTTGGGCACTTATACGACCTTTTTATGTTGCAAGTGCCATAAAACTCTTACTAAAACTTAAACTAAAAAACGCTGAAATTTAAAGTAATAGCCAGACTGGGGAAGGAAGCAGCATCCGTCTCCAGTAGGACTGATCCAATTGGATGGTGGAGAGTCTTGAAATATCCCATGCAACCCAAGTACAAGAACCCTCAGTAGGGGATCCACACCTTGATAATGTTCTCAGTTGCCTGGCATGATACCAGCTGAGCTATTACTTGGTCTCGTCAGTACCCGGCTTTCGACAGCAAAAGATGGTGTCAGTTTCTAAGTGTTTTAGCACTTAATCTGCTGCTTGCATTGTATTATGCTTCCCGAGAAGCTAAGAATGTCCCTAAGTGTTCTTGGATCCACCAGGGGGGTAATAATAGTTGTGAAGAACTTGGAGAATGTTGTAGAGCATGACATGTACTATATAAATGTATTATTATTGTTGTTGTTACTGTTATTATTATTATTATTATTATTATTATTATTATTATTTATTATCATTATTATTGTTATTATTATTTTCATTACTGTGACACCAAAATGGAGCAGTGCATTTTGAGAACAAATTAGAAAGATTTCAAATTGTTATGCATTAACTTATATAATTTTGTTACTGCAATTTGTTGATGGGGAGCTGAATATATGTTTAGGTTTTAATGTTTTTTGCTCATTCTTCAGGAAATATGACAACTACTTCGAAGGCGAGTTTGTCTTGTACAAGCACACAACGTTGCCATATGAGGTAATTATAATTCTTTTCTCTCATTGATTAGCGTTCTTATGCGAGTTTTTCCTTTTTTTCTTAGTCTGCGTTTGATTATTATCCTGTCCCCATTTGATAACTTAAGGCTCTGCTAACCTTAATAATAATATGTCTAATATTATTGTCAAGAGCTACATTGTAATGAAAGTTTTTATGGGTTTTTTCAAAATGTTATTTGTAACCACATGAAGGATACTTTTGCATTTGTATTTTTTGCAGTCACAGTGGCTCTAAAAGGTAATGAAGAGGGGGAGGGGGGGATTAGAGGGTGGCAGTAGAAGGTCCCACTTCCTTTGTTTCCCTCTTTTTCTGTCTCTATTTCTTTCTTATTCCCTGCACTAATGGGCTGTTATCATGCCTATGACCTTCTCTTTACTCATATTGAATCAGACAAAGTTGATACAAATGTGTGTTTTCTTTTCTGGTTTCTGAACAGCTGCTTTGATCAATCAGAAAAGCAGACCATGACAAAATATGAAATGTTTTTTTATCAAACTTTACTATTTCATGGGATCAGAACTTTTTCAGAGAGATTATTGGAAAGTGTTTAATTACAGGTTTGTCTGGATCTGGAACTTTGTAATCATGTTTCGTCTACCCCCCCCCTCCCACACACACACACACACATGTTCTCACACACATATTTACTCTCACTCCCACCCCATTCTCTCACACATATTTACCACCCCACCCCCCAACCCCAACTCTCTCTCTTTATATCCAGTGTCACACATGAATGATCAATTCTCACAATGCAAAAGTAAACTGTTTCTGAGACCCTTTTGAGTATAATTGCTTTTTTTTAATACTATATTCATTGTGGGTGGTTGGCAGTTGCTCTGGTGTGCTTTGCTTCTTCTTTCCTATCAAACATCTATCGTCCTTTTCTCCCCTTCTTCTTTTTTATGTTTGTTACTCTCTTGTAGCACCTCTAATCTTCTGGCGCTCATATGACCTTAATTATGCAGTTGCGAGGGTCGTAAAACCTCGGCTAAAACTAAAACTTATGTTCATTATTTTTTTGAAATATTGAAGGAGTGCCTCTCATCCCCAGGTTCGTGCCTTCCAGCGCAGCTGTAATGGTAAGGCAGCATGTAACTGTGGAGTGGCTATTAAGTCTGGAGATGATGTCATTGTGCTGGACAGATGTGGATTCAAAAGAGGTGGACCCAGCATTCCTCTGAAGCCCCAAGTCTACTACAATAATGAATTGACTCCGGGCACAAAGATTGACCGCGAAAAAGATGATGCATACAAGGTATTCAAAATTGCTCTGATACTTTCTTGGGTAGTGAGGTTTTTTTAAACTGTTTTGTTTGGGGGTTTTTTATCTGTTATTGAAAAAAGACTGAATATTCTCCACTTTTTTTTGCAATAGCTTTCAATTCTTGAACACAACTTCTTTCACTCGCAGAGACAATTTAATTGAAACTATTAAGATTGATCTTTAAACTGAATATCATTATAATAAATACAAGCTTGAGGAATGTAAAACTGAACTTTCTTTTCTACGTCCTATACAACAGGTGACCCTCCCTACTGGTATGACGATAGAGGTGCGCCCAAGTACCATGGGTAGAAGAAATAAAAAAGTGGACATTGTTTTGATCTACATACAAGCATCTGCATTTGACTTTGAAAGCACTGAAGGTGAGCTGAAATAGATGATGTATGAATTAAGCAAATAATGTTTTCAATAGGAAAAGAATAGAACCTCTCATGTCCTACGTCATTGCTCATAGTAGCATACTGAGAAGTAATTTTGGAATATTCTCCAGTCATTATCGTTTATGAAGAATGTGAATTAACTAATTGACCCTGGAATTGATTTCCATGGTTTAACTAAATCAATTTTTTTTTAACAACTCAACTCTACCACTTTCACAACATGTGCTTCGACTCAAGACAAACAATGGATATAAACATAAAGACACAGGAGTATAGCTTCCTCCAAAGAAGATTCGTATAAAATTGTATTTGCATTCATAGCTGTTTAGATGAAAAATTTCTTATGCGTCACCACGGCCAACAATTGCCATTCATCATTTTGGGAAGAAGTTCAGCAGCTTGGAGTGGCCTCTCAGGTTTGATGAGTTTCTTTTTGTGATTAAAAACAAAAGCTGAGACAAATTAAGAAAAGTGAGTGCAGAAAAAGCGCAAGTAAGATTTGGTAGACATTTAGCAATAAACGAGCTTATAAGAGGAAGGTTTAGAGATACAAACTTAATGAAAGATGAAGGAAACAGACATTATTTTCACTTCCCTACGTGACTAGGGTCTGTTATAACTGAACAAAAGTATTGATAAATTGCTTGGTCTGTCCCTTAAAAACCAAATGGTCACCCACCACAACTGTGTTAATTTCTTTTGATTTCCTATTGTTCACCCTTTGCCAAACATTGCTAGAAGTCAGCTCTTAAAGAGTGTTTAGCCTTGCATTTTATACCCAAAATGGGGATAGAGAGGGGAGAAGGAAGAAAGGAACAATTATCTGGAAAAGAAAAACGTCGCCATAATCAGACAGCCACTGGAACAATCAGTATGGATACCTTGCCGGCTTTGGTGCTGAGAGAAACTGAGCACTAATGGACCTGTCCGGTGTGCAATGACGTTGTTGCTCAGGACAGGTAATACAAGTAATAATTTTATACCCAATGCCCATTGGCACGATCAGTTCAGTTCAGTTTGGTAGGAAGGGCTAGCCAGATTGAGGATGAAAAGCGACCATTGAGGCACAAACCGAACGAAGCTGACAGTGTTTGTTTTCAAGGCCACGAGTAGAACAATCGGTTTGTGTTAGAGAACCGATTCCCCAATATGCACTGGGTATTAGATTTACTCCATTATGTTTATGCTGGTACAAAATTCTGTTTTCTTATCCTTCACAGGCCTCTGTGGAACTTACGACAATGATAAGAGTAATGATTTCCTGACAATCAGTGGACATCTGGTCCGAGGTGAAAAGGAGTTTGCCCTGTCATGGAGGTAATACCTACCCATTTGGCCTATTGACTCGTTTGATATTTATGATGTGTGTGTGTGTTGTATGTGTGTGTGTGTATTTTTGTGTGTGTGTGTTTGTGTGTGTGTGTGTGTGTGTGTGTGTGTGTGTGTGTGTGTGAAGAGAGTAAGGGTGGGGGGGAAGTGATGTATAGACTGATTTTACTCATTTATGATTCGAAAATTAAGTTAGGGGTAAGTTTAGTGATCTTCTCTCAAAAGACTGTAATTTGTTTTCTTTTTTCCCTACAGAGTGCCCAGTAATGAGAGCATCTATAATGGGATATGTTCCACCACGGATGTGTCTATAGGATCAGCGGTCAGCTGTAACTGCATGGATGGATTTGCCCTCTCTTGTTCTCAACTGGAAGGAGTTCAGACTTGCGATGCTGACAACGCTTCGCCAGCACGACTCAACAATTCTCCAGAAAGTGGCGGTCGGTCTGTTCAGAGCGGCAGTCGGTCCGTGCAGAGTGGCAGTCGGTCTGTGCAAAGTGGTAGCCAGTCTCTGGCACGTGCCAGCCGATCAGCTACGTCGCAGTCCTCTTCCTCTGAGAGTATTGGTCAGTGACTAGAACCATTTCTCTGAATTAACAAGTCCTGACAAGTGGATACTTTCTTATTTTGAAGCTAAAAGATATATTTTGAAGTCTCTTTTTGAGTGGGTGTTTGTACCAGTATTAAGAAACGTGTTAGCGATTTTTACCTCTTAGCGATATAATGACCTGTTTGTGGTAGACAGTGAAAGGGATTCCCCCTCATGAAAACCCCCCCAGAAATTAACAAATTTATACGCCAAACTTCCCTCTGTAATGATTCTGAACATGCATGTATGCTTAATCAAATGAGAACTCTTCAGGTTAGGCCTACGCTACTCTCGAAAAATGTATAAATATGTTCAGAAGGGCCATAGATACGAATTGCTGTGGGGGATGGGGGGGGGGGATGTGGATTTCTGTCCTGGTTTTCAAAACCTTGCAGCTCTATATATGAGAGGATTTATTGTGAACACTTTCTATAAGTATATTATTGTGAAGGAAGTACATGAGGCTAAAGTAGGTCGCAGCTATCAACTGTTATTTAAAATGCAGCTTGATAGTTTAGGATGAAAATTTCTGATTTCAGCAATCAGATCCATTGTTCTCTTGAATTAGTATCAGTAAATTACTTTGAATTAAATTATTAGTCAAAACAAGTCTTTATCAAGATTACACAGTTTTGTGTTTATTGACTTAGAAATCACTAGGAAGCAGTTGTGCGAAACAGAAAGTGATATATTGTCGATTTTCTTAAATTTGTGCTTCAGTTTAACAATTTGTGAGCTTGTTGACCAACTAACTCAAAAAAGGCTTTGTATACTTAATGGATTTTCATCCTAACATTATTACTTTCAATTCCTGAAATTACATTTTTAGGTGTTTTATTAATTTTAGATTAATTTAATTTCCTTCGATCAATACAGACACGGACATCACAACCGAAGTTATCAACAGTGCTTCAAGTGAAGATGCTTGTATTGCTGGACAAAATGTTGTGATATGGGAATTTGATGAAGATTATGAATTTGAGGTGAGTGTCTTTCTTCAAAAAGAATAAAAAGATCTCTGTCAGTTGCTTTGATATGATATACTATAGTATATCTTTTCTACCAAATAAATAAAGGATATGTTGCTAAATTTTCCTTTTTTTTTTAGCACTGTATTCTATACGCATGAACAGGTTGTATTTAGTAATGGTGTTTTGCACGTATTTTTTTTTTTAGTTTGTGTATTTTGCAATTACTTGAGGAGAATGTAGACAGTGCATAAACAGTAAGAGAAAAAAGGGAGAAGAGGAAGGAAACAGTTCAGTCAACCACAGTCCCAACGCATGACATAAAAATGAAAAGTCTGAAGATTTGGTATGAAGCATGCTCCAGAGTACTTTAACATCTGATCAACCTAATGAAATCAACCTTCGTGTGATTTAGTAATAGTCCAAGTAGATGTCCTCTGAAAAATGTAACATTTATTACTTAACAGAAAATTCAGAAAGCTGCAAGAACAGCCATATTTCCTCAGAGAAAATTCATATGGCAAGGAGCATGGGTAGCATTAGAGATGTAAGAAGGAATATAAAAATGTTCAGGACAAGACATGAAGAGATGTACCCTTTTGAAGAGTACACCAATTTGTGAAAGTAATGCTATAGATATTTACACTAAGCAATTGCAAATCAATGATGAAACAAGCAAATGATCTTTTGGTTTTTTTGGCGTGATAAATAGAATATATATATTTATTTATGTATGTGTGCCTTCCATCAGAAGGCCAATACTAATTCACAACTACCTTGCTTTACCTGTGCCTTCCAATTATCCCTTTTTGTCTTTAGGGTAGACAGTGCAACACAGCTTGTTAGGTGCACCCCTCCATCATGTTGGGCAAAGAAGGAGAACATTAGCTCAGAGAAAGTTTTTTTTATTCTAAACTACTAGAACAGATTTGAAACTCAATTTTTCATGACTTAGTTAAAGACTGATATGTCAATATGCAATCATTGCTTATGATATTTCTAGATTTGTTCTTATTTGCATTGAGGGCTTTTTTCTCCTCTCCAATTGATTTGTATGAAATTTTTCCATTTCCTCTAGAAACCCACTTGGCCAACTCCATCAGGAATCACTAAGGATAATGCCACTGAAACATGCCGTACAATTCTGGAAGTCAGCCAAACCTATGCTGCCTGCATGGACCTATTGGGAGAGGTCACAATTGGTGTCTCGCTGGAGAACTGTGTAGCTGATGTTCAGGTATGAAAGGGCAATTTTGTTTCAAAAGACTGCGTGTTGCCTTAGTGAGCTACTGCTCAAAATGTTAATTTGACATTGACTTTATTAGAAGAACAGAGGCCTTCAGCGTTTGTTCAGGATTTAATTTTTGTATATTTTAAATGTTTTATAAGTTGGTTGTTTTCACATTAGTTCACAGTACATCTTGATTTTACTTTGCAAGTCAAAATGGTTGAAGTAACTGGTATCTTGGCGACTGAATGTATACAAGCAGTCCTGCCAATGCTATTTCCGGCAATGATATAGGAAATTTTTCTCCACCGAAGACATAAGAGATTTGGGTCTTCATGGGTAGCCTACACAAGGTAAAGAAGACCTTTTATAATAGTATCTGACTACCTGAGAGTCAAGGGGCACTCTGTTCTAACGGAAAAATAGGATATATGTGCAAAAGTCAGTGGTACTGTGGGTACCTTAAGTTAGTTGCACCATAAATGTAGGGGGAAATCTCAAAAGGAGAAAAAGAAAGAGTATCAGCTAGCGAAAGGTTGAAATGAACACAGCAAACTTTATCTTTGAGAATTGGGTGGCATTGTGTTACTGACACATTTCTTATGACATATTTTGATGCCGATTATTTTAACAACCAACTTTTCTGACCTATGAATTCAAGTGACACTTGTATAATGAGAATTTTGTCAACCATTGGAATACGTGAATTGAACAAGTAGACCCTTAACGAAATAATATGTTTCTTTCTTCAGATAATGGATGATCTTGAATGGGCCATCAGTATATTAATTGATGTCAGAGTGATTTGCTTGATACAAATAGAAATCAATGTGGACTTCTGGGTGACTGATGAAACAGGACAAGTGTCATATCCCCCCAGTGTCACCAACAATGTCTGTCCACTTGACTGCAGTGGGCATGGTGTTTGTTCTGAAGGTATGACGTCATGTAGAGAGTTTTGTGAGTTTTTGTCGCAGCTGTCAAGACTGTTGAAAAATCTTCCCTGTGAGCTTAAAATCATTAGGGTTAATGCTTGTGTCCTGTAGAATTTCAGTTTTATTTTGTAATAACTCTCATTTTCATTATTGAAATTTTGAACAGAACCGAATAAACCAGAACTTCCCCAATGTGTCCTTTGTGTGACTATGCATATGATACTGTGGATCATCACTTTTTCCACTGTACAGCCCTAAATGACATCAGAGCTAGACTTCTCCCCCCACGAGACCTAACATTGACTACACACTTTATGGAACATTACAGCAACTGCAGCAAACCTGCACTTATCACTACATGGCATTGGACAGAAGGGAGAGAACAACATTATTGAAATTCAGTGCATTCAAAGTGATAGATATCAAAACTAGTAAATGTACTTAGTTTAAGACAGCACTCTGCTTGTGATGTTTGTAACTGCTGGAACTTCTCGACAGACATTCCATGTGTCTCTGGTATGTCTCTGTGAATTAGATGAGGCCCCCTTGTTGGAGAAATTATGGGTTAATTTTCAATTGTACACATTGTAAGGCAGAGATTTTTTTTGTGTGAGATGGTTTTTGTTGGGAGAAAAAGACATGGGATAATCAAGACATATAATGTTGGACCATCTCTCTTAAGCATGTGCAAGACTTTTCCTATATTATCAACATCAAGAAAGCTATTATTCTCTTCCAAGATGTTCTGGTCAATGCAATGTCTTGCTAGTGATCCTTTTGTATATAAGAAGTTTTAAAGAACAGAAGGACTGGACTGCTGTTAGCTGACAAAAAGCCTTTTTTTTATTCACAGCAGTTTCGAGAAAAAGAGACTTTTTGTCAGCATGATTATTGGAAAATAGTGTGCTTCCGACAATTGAATTCTAATTCATTCAAAAACTGGTCACAGCTTCACTTTGATTTTTTCACTCAAGTAGGGTCACTGATCAGGCTTTCAATTTATCAAATTAAAAAATTGGGGGCCAAAATGAAAAAAAGCTCTTGTGAGCTTACAACAGTGTAGAGAACTTGGTTTAATTGTGTTTGCATGTCAACATATTATGTAAGTGCTTCTGTGTTTGTTAAAGTAAGAAAGTAAATGTTTGAAGGGTAACAAATAATTTCAATATTGTGGTACTGTGACAATATAAAAATAAATTCTGTTTACTCTGCTTTACCTCATTCAGAAGGTAGTCTTGTCATATTATGTGAAATAGCACATCATGGACACATACAAATTTTAAGAACTCTTCATGATCAGGAATCTGGATGCTGTAGCTTATAATTTTCAAATCCTCAAGGACAATGCAATTGTGAGGATGACTGGTTGGGCTTTGACTGCAGTATCCCATTCCTGGAGCCCCCTATCCTGATTTCCATTGATGGAGGCAGCAAATGTGACAAGAGACAACGACCTTGTGAAGTTATTGAGATCTATGGTCTGAACTTTGCTGATTCCCCACTGCTTACATGTCACCTCAAGTCAAGAACTGTAAGTTAGCTTTCTTCAAAGGATATTCTACAATATTATTGTGCAGTGTCTACAGGCCCCTTAGTATGCAAGGAGAGAGTATTTTGTGAAAAAATATGTTATTACAATAAATTTTTAGATGATATGAATTAAAACAGACCTTGTGACCTTTTCGAGTTTTCATAGAAAAGCAAAGCATCTGTAAGGTTAGCTTCTTCTAGATTAGAAAATGTATCTGTTGGGATTTACTAGATCTCCATGTCATACACATAGGTCAGTGTGTGATAATAGCATTTGGTTCCATGGCATTATTGACAACAGTAAATTCAGGTGATTTTAGAAATATTTGTAGGAGACCCAAATAAAGGTAGAAGCAAGCAGTTTCTATTTGATCGCCTTTTTGTTGAAATAAACATGAGTACACAAACATCATTCAACACCATCTATTAGTATGAAATTGTAAAATTTCAACAATTCTTTATTTTTTACTCTGTAGAACTCACAGACAAAAATTATTGAGGATATATATATGACAAGACAAACTGAAAGCAAGATTTGTTTAAAGATCGGAAAATGAAGGTCACAAAATCATAATTAGTTTAAATGTAATAATTTTGTTTGTACAAACCCTACACTTTTATGAACGCTGTTGATCATTTATGAAGCTGCCAGCCATATGTGGCTGGTCCAGTCTCTGTGAGTTAATGACCTTTTTGTATCCAACAAGAAAGTCTTAACTGGTTTCTGTTGTTATTATATCTTCTTCATAGGAATAGCTTGTTTTCCACTTGTTATTCTGTTTTTATTGTCCGTTACTATTTTAAATTCTATTACTCTCTCAAAATCACTTAAATTTGAAAAATAAATGTGTTTGTAAAGAATTAAGTAGTCTTTCTAAAAGTATGTTTGAAAGTATGTCAAAGTTTACACTTCATTGTTTGGGAGACATAATATTTTGAGTTTAATAGTTCAGATGTACTTTGTTTTTGGTAAAAGTTGATTGTTTTTTGTTGTTTTTTTGTCTATAGGATGATCTAGACAGGAATATCACGGCAGAATATATAACATCAACACTGGTCCGATGTCCATTCAGTGAAGATGGAGAATACGATGTCTCCGTGAGCAACAACGGGCAAAGCATGAGCAACACGTTGATGTACATCTGTTTTGACTCTGTTTGTGACAACTGCACCACTTCCCCGTGCACCACTAGGGTAATTGTCTACATTCTTTCAAATAAACAAACTAATATGATGGTTATATTGTACTTTGTCTTTTGTTAGGATTATAGTAGCTTTCCTTTTGTCAAAGTGTGTCTCCTGTTCAGAAAAATCCGAAAGACCAGGTCTAAACAGCCTACCTAAAAATGGTGAATATATTCCTTTTTCATGTACACTAAGGGACAAAGTTTTATTTCCTTGCAATGGAACATTATATTTTGGGAGAAAAACTTTTAATTTGAGTGAAGAAAAATTGCAAAGAGCGGGAGGGGGAAAAAATTATATTATTGCCATTCCTGAGATTGTTATCACTTTGCAGTGTTATGCAACTTGGGGATTTGATGAACTATAGAGTCATGAGTTGAAAACAACTGCTGTTTACTCTCACTTCCGTGAGGTCAGGTTTTTTTCAGTCCACTTTATTTTACTGACCCCACACAGGTGGCTGTAAAACAAATAAGTAGTTCATAATCTTTTTTTTAGGAGGGACGGGGTTGGTTTCTTAACAAAGTGTTTTGATAGGATGTTGTTGTTGTAGACTTTTACAAGATTTGAGAGGGTGTTTTTTGCTGCCTTTTCAATGACTGTACTTTGTATATTTCTGCAAGACTGACGTATGCTTGATCGGAGGGCAGTGCTATGCTGATGGGTTTTACAACCCAGCTGAACCTGACCTTGTGTGTCGTCCCGAATACTCCACAACCAGATGGACACGTGTCTCAGGTGACCACAAAATCTGTCTTGATAATCTTGACCCCCTACCCTTACTGAATATAGAGAATACTTTTTGCTGTGAAAGACAAGGGTGAACAAGTAAGCCCTAGCGATACTCCTCATGGTGTCTTGTTGACATGCATAGAGAATGCAAGACCATGAGGAATATTGCTTGCTTGTTCACACTAGCTTTTTAAAGAATAAAGTTTTTCCCTATAGTCTTGCTCCTGAGAGTTTGCAGTACTTTATTGCACAGTGTCTTAAAAAGGAATCCCAAAGTCAATTTTTGAGAGGAAATTAAAGCCTAATGATAGGAGAGCACCACTGGTAGGTCCTACTTCTTTACTTCCCCTTTGTTGTTTCCGTCTGTCTATCTTGTTTGTACCTAGCCTTTAGTAGCCTTTAGTAGCCTTTAGTAGCCTTTAGTATTGGTTTATGTACTTCTCTTTACCCAAACTAAAGAAATGTAAACAACCTTTTAGTTTTTTTGTTATTCCATCTATTAAAAAAAGACAAACAAATGTTCAGAAGCTCTAACATTTCCAGTTTAGGGACCAATGATAGAGTTAATCATATTCCCCGCAGTGCTCTACACAGTATCATAGACAAGAGAACAAATGTTCAAGCATGCTTTTACAAAAACTTATCCAACTGTCGGTAAATTCTGATCCTCGTTTTTTAAACCTGTGCTTTTGGATGGTGGTGGATGTTAGTGGTGGGTCCTACTTCTTATCACTCCTTTGATGTTTCTATCTGTCTGTGTCTTACTTTTTCCCTGCACTAAATTATTGATATTGTGTTGATGTGCCTTTCTTCACCCAAAATTCAAACTTTTGGGTGATGGGCGTGACACATTTTTTGTTTGTGAAGTTGATGTTTGTTTTCCTCTTTACCTCCGAGGGGGGTAAACCCACTATGCCGGGGCCCTCTTTAAGTACTAAATCTAAAAATGACAAAAACGTCTCTAAATTGGTCATTAAATCAAATAAGTGAACCTATTTTGATAGTTCTTCATCTAATGAATGAAATCCAGATAAAATAGACCTGTTTTCAGCAATTACTGAAAAGTAATTTGATGTCGAAGTCGTCGTAAAGGAATGTGCCCGAGCTGCTGTCAGCGGCTCACCAGCACAGCGGTTCCGGCCGCAAGTCGCTGGGAGCGGCTTGTCGAAGATAAAGAGTTAATCTTAACTTTTTCCAGACTTAAGCAATGGGAATAATTTCAGTTGATAACACTGGCAGAAGTCATGGTTGTCCCAGCTGGTCAGCCAGCCATAGGATGGCTAGTCTCTCTCTGAACATGAAAATATAGAAGAAGTAGATTCTACCTGTGGGTTATCAAACCACTAATATATCTTACAATACAGTCAAAACTGTCAAAAATGTTGTGTGCTTTGGCTATTACAGTACATCATTAGACTGCTTTTCACAGATTTCCATGCTTGTGTGCATGAATGGAAATTCCTTTTTGGTAGAAAAGAAAATCTGGACACCACTGGATATGGAAGTTAAAATCATATAGGACTTTTACATTTTGTCAATTCTTTTCTTGTCTTTTCTTCATAGACCTGCTTTAAACTTTTAACATAATGTATGTAATTCAATTGGAAATACAATCAAGTCTCCTGGTTGAACTGAAGACTACCAGAAACAGAAAATCTGTTGAGCACACTTACCTCAAAGTATTCAAAACTTTACTTGATGTTGAGCAAAGTTTTTATTGTCTGAAAGGATGTGTAAGTGAGAGGACATTTTTTTTTTATGCTGTTATAAGGCTTCACGAATAAGAAAATGCTGAAACCAAGAGAGAAGCCCGCAAGGTGCTCATATCCACTTCTGGAAGTGGAGCTTTTAAAGGCTCAAAGTATGGCAAACTTTTCTCAGCCAGAAATGGTCTCATCGGCCATAGCAGAAACCGGTCTATTACTTTTATCATTTTGAATTCTGTTAGCAAGGGAATTAACCTATGTTGTAGGTTTTTTTTAAGTCTTGATAGCTGTGGATGGTAGTGACTGCTAAAATTCAATTCAAGGAAAATGATCAAAGACTGCTCTAAATATGACTAATATGTATTATTGTTTATCTTCTTTTCAGTTACCTCTATCAAGGATACAAGAATCATTTTCATTGAGATCAGTGGAACCCATTTGGTTACAACTGTTGGGAATCTCAATTTTACTGGCACCATCGGTGTTTCCACCAACCCTGACTCGGGGAAAGTTGTCGTTGTCGGTAACGGGCAGGGTGGCTTTGATCTGGGCCCAGTTGCAACGCCCTGTATGTTGGACTTTGAAAAATGTCAGTTTGGACTCTCTTTGTCATTCACCATCAAGTTCACAAAGCTCGTGCAGAATGGGTACTTGTTCACCAGCTGTGGAGTTGAACAGGACGGAGCTGGCCTCTCTATCTATTACAGACACGATAAATTGTTTTTCACGGTCACTACTAGAACACTGCAGTGGAGAGGTTACCTCCGAGATGTGGGCACAGATGCTTACCATTCCTATGAAGTTTCTTGGAGTGCGCAGACAGGTTTGAAGGTTAGTGTGCTAAGTTTGGTTAAGAGTACTCCAATGAAAGATAATAACGTTTTGCATGTAAGAGTGTGTTTTTTGCTAGGCTTTGGGTTGTGAAATAATATAATGACATGTATTTTGAATGGATTAGGTGTAAATGTTTGTATGAAATTTGAAAGTAAAGAAGTGAAATGTAACACAAACACACACACGCATACGTGCACAAACAAACACACATGACAACAACAACAACAACAACAATAACAACAACAACAACACAAACATGCATATGAGAGCAACAAATAACTACAGTAATTGAAATAAACTAGCAAGCAATCCTGTAGCCGTTTTTGTCTGAAGTTATTGTGTTACACAAATATTAGTTTACTAACTTGGATTTACTTGGATCCAGAGCTAGAATCATTCATAGCAGGCGGCACATGTCCATAGCTGCTCATCTCTCCTTTCCAGCGTCCACCTCAGGGTCTTCCTGCTAATTGTCTCCATGAGGAGCTGGTTTGAGACATGCCTGACCACTCCTCGGAGCAAACTTTTTTTCGCTGTGCCCCGCACACACTTTTCTTTTATTGTGCTGAGTGTGTGGGAGTCTGTCTCCTCTTGGTTGTGAAGGCTCTCTAGTTTACTAAAAAATCATAGACCCTATCTCTCTGAACTCGAACCCAGTAAGATATGTATTTTTATTATGACAGGTATTTGTGGACAACACACTCTCATTGATTAAAGACAAAGCAAGGGACCGCAGGAATCCTGTTGTGAACCCTAATACTTGTCCCTGGAAAGTAGGCATGACACGGACTGGAACTGCTCTGCTGCACTTTGAACTTGAGATCATTCATCTTGTGTATGCTGAGAAGGAGGTTGTGAATGAATTGGGGATTGTCATAGGTATACATTTCAACATCCTCTTCTCAGGTCCTTCTTTTTTCGACTAATCTCTCTGCCTCTGTCTCTCTGTCTCCCCCTTATTGTTTCTCTCTCTCTCTCTCTCTCTCTCTC
>NW_004797272.1:4457730-4471779 GCF_000002075.1 Aplysia californica | reverse complement strand
TCTCTCTCTCTCTCTCTCTCTCTCTCTCTCTCTCTCTCTCTCTCTCTCTCTGTCTCTTTTGCTCTCTCTTTTTGTTTGCTATGATGCTCTATGCAGCTCTTTTGAGGTAGGGCAAAGCTATCGACTTCATAAAAAATCTAAATTGTATCTATGGAGGCATAAAAAATGTCCATCAATTTTTAAATTGGTGAAATAACTCACCTAGTTTTAATGGATAAAAGTACAAAACTCAGCAAACTAAATGCACTTTTATAATTGAGTGTCAATAAAGAGCTAGCTTGTCTACACGTTCTCCTTGTTCACTCTTCAAAATAATTCCTTATGAAGAGCCTAGTTTAGATTTTATAAATATCTGAGAGTTACCTTTGAGAATTGCTACTGTCTACAAAGGGACAGACAGACATGTATTTCAAAATCGGTTGGGCCTGTTGTGGGTTGTTGTTTTTTTTTTGGGGGGGGGGTGTTCCAAAAAGAAAAGAAAAAAAGAAATAGCTAACTTTTCCTTCTCTTTCTTTAGGTGTTTTGTTGAGGTTTTTTTGCTTAAGGTTCACTGTAATTTTTTTTCAATCAGTTAATTTTTTCTTACAACTTTACTGTCCTTTGCCCCCCTCCTTACAACAGAGCTGTTCCTGAAGTTATGAGCTGATTACACTTATTCACGCTTTTGCAGGGTACCCGGCACTGAAGGAAAAGCCAAAACTGCAAATCCAGGTGTCAGAAACTGGCAATGTGTCTTTCACTTGCCAGTTTGAACCATTGAATGGTGATGACCTATTGTACTCGACCATTTTTATGAAAGATGACAAAACAGTACCCCAAGGAATTGAACGCTTCTCCAATGGCAGTGTGTTTTCAGTTATATCAGAAGCAGAGTATGGTGACCTGGAATATAACTCAAAGGTAAACACATTTGAGTTGCAAGCATGAAAATGACTGAATCAAATTGGGTCTCATAAAGTCCTCATTTGGGTAGAGATCTTGAATGAGATGCTTTCCATTTGTTATTTATTTGTTGTACTTTACTTTGATATTTACCTGATTAGTTGAATAAAGCATGAACAATGAGTGCTGATAAATCGCAACCTCAGAATTACAAAATTCCCTGTGACATTTCCGGCCGTTTTGAGTTACTGAGACCATTAGGTTAGAAACCAACTGTTCTATCGTCTCTATCAAAATCGTAAGATGTTTCAGTCGTTATCAAAACATTCAAAGAATTCCTTTTGAAAACGCTTGACTTATTGTGAAATTAATGTGGGTTGTAGTGTTGTGTGTAGAGAATTTGGATTTGAAAATGTATCAACAGAGCTGTCTCTCGGGAAAAGGGGGAAAGTTTTGGGAACTAATGAAGAGGATTTGTGGTCCTATCAAGCCTGCAGTTTGTACTATTTGGTGAGTGTTCAGCATCAAGTTCCAAAATCTTCTCCTTTTTTTCTTCAGTAAAGACTGTAGCATGTACTTTGTATTTAATATGGATCAAAACACGTTCCTGTTTCATGGATGAAATCAATGTAACTTATTTTTCTTTTTTCAGCTGTCTTGTGCTGTAGCAGTGTGCACAGCACAATCGTGTCCCTTAACTCAGGGAGAATTCAAACACAGTGAACTAGTTTCAGTGGCATTGGAGGTAAGATTTTTTGCTGTCGTGATTACATTTGTAAGTTTTTTTAATGTTTGTTTTTCTTTTAACTGATTATAGTTTTAAACAGTTTTGTACAAGAATTTTCCTTTGAAACAAGTTTTACCAGAATTTTGCTAGAATTGATGCTGAATAGATGCAGGGGACTCAAGTAATCCATAAAATGTAAAGTGTTGAAAACATGTAGAAATCTCAGTTTAAAGGTTTCAGATTTCAGTTTTCTTTACTACAGTAATTCAATTGTGTCACGCCGCTGTGCTATCAGACGCTCGTCAATTTTGGGGGATCTGGAGTTATTGGTATCATCTTAAATCCTGTCCAATTGCTTTGGGTTTGTTTTTTTTTAAATGTCCATTTATCTTGGATACAAGTCAAGATATTGGTGATTCAAGAAGATTGGGGCCACCTGGTTTCAGAGGTAAAATTAGAGAGAAAATGGCAGCCAAACTTGAGTTATTTCCTTAGTGTGCGTGTCCGTAGAAACTGAAAAGTTATATATTTTATGCCTTTAATCAACGTTTGTCAGTAAAATTCACACAGAAATGTGTTCTTTAATGGGCATGAAAGGTGTTTAGCAAAAAAACAAAAATTCGATAAAATTTCCACGAGCACCTGATTTCACCACGTTGCCTCACAATTACTTTCTATTTGAGGGAGGGTAGGAGGGTGGGGTGTTGTGAACAGGGCTTGTACTTATTTTTTTAGTGCAAGATGTACCTGGCATAGGTTATATAATAATAAGCTTTATGGATCATAAGAAGAAGACCGGATGAAGCACAAAGTTTAAACTCCTGCTGTATGGTGCTATTGAAGAGATTGAATGAAATAGCAGTAGGTCATCGCAACATGTCATTTCTAGATCTATGGAGCAATATCTAAGTCTTTATGTCCTTTTGGGGTCATATTTTTAATTTTAATATTTCGTTTGCAGCTAACTACAACTCAGCTGACAATAACAGAAGGTGGTTCTGGGACTATCTTAGTAAAAAGCCAAGTTCCTCCAATGCTGTTCTGCCCTATAGGCAGCAGAAATTCCTGTGAGATTCAACTGAATGCAGTAATCCGTGCAGGGCGGGAAAAGTTCTGTCCAGATCAAAGGGACATACCTCAGGTGAGTTTAGTTTTATCCCTTGTTGAGTGAGTGCTAGGGCACCTCTGGTAGGTCCTACTTCTTTACTTTCCCTCTGTTGTTCTCTGCACTTTACAACTATTATTACCTCAGCAGTCCCCAGAACACTCTGAAACTTTTTCAGCTTCTCAGGAAGCATTCAGTGCGAGCAGCGATTTGCGCACTCAAATACTAATTAACTCCCCTGTTAAGAATGTTGCATTGGCTTCCCGTGTCAGCTAGAATGTCATATAAAATTGCAATATTATGTCATAAATGTGTCAATAACAAAGCTCCCTCATATCTTAGTGATCTCATCCGGATTTATGTTCCATCTAGATTGCTAAGATCAGGCGATCAGTATCTTTTAAGAGTTCCTAGAAAAGGGGGTAAAAAATTAGATGAAAGATCGTTTGCCCACCTTGCTCCATCAGTCTGGAACTCTCTTCCCCAACCCTTGAGACACACAACATCTGAGTCTAAATTTTAAAAATCTTTAAAGACACATTTAATTACATCATTTTTCTGTCAGTAGATTCATGTTCAGTACAATGTTATGTAAATGACTATGTATCCATTTATGTATTTTGTCAATTGCATTGTGTATATTATTTTACTATATATGTGCTCATTTCATGACAATGTGTAAGCGTGCGCGTGTGATAAGCGAGTAGGTGTGTGTTTGTGCGTTTGTGTGTGTGTGTGTGTGTGTGTGTGTTTGGCGTACATGTGTGGGCACATATGTGCTGTAATGTGTGTATGTGTGTGTGTGTGTGTGTTTGTTTGGCGTACATGTGTGGGCACATATGTGCTGTAATGTGTGTGTGTGTTTGTGTGTGTGTGTATGAGTGTGTGTGTGTGCGTGCATGAATATTGTTCGTACATGCATTTATGTAAAGCGCCTAGAGCTGTGTTTACACGGGAGTGGGCGCTATAGAAATGATCTTCATTATTATTATTATTATTACAAAATCTTTGTCTGTCTATATCTGGGTGAAGTGTGGAGAATTCGTGAAAAGTGCATTTCCTAGAGGACACAGCATCCAGCCCTTAAGGGGGTTTAAACCCACATTTCAGTTGTGAGCCCGAAAGCCTAAAATCTTGTTGACAAATATGCTTGTATGTTAATATTTTTGCTGTTTTCAGGCTGTCTTGTTGTGGCAAGAGGAGGATCAGAGTAACGCCTTCTGTGGAAGGAATGTGGACTCAGCCCTATGGCAGCAGCCTTATGCTCTGATCGTGCGCGGTGTTGTGGACACAGTCAAAGATGGGGACCAGAGAAGGACAGTGGAGATCTCTGCTTCAATCAACTCCACCCTCATCGATTTTGACTTGACCGTTGAAGTTGGCTTCGTTCAGGTCTGTCTCATATTGTTGTTTTGCTGACTGGAGAATTATTTATGTAATTTTGTTTTCTGCTTTACCAGGCTAGGTACCCTTGAAACTTATTTCCGTAGCTGCGTTTTTAGAGCTAGTGTGTGAAATGGAAAAGAGTTAATTGCTTTAATGTAACATAAAGGATATAATGAATTCATTGCATGCAATGTAAAAGGTAGCTAAATTCATAAGCACTTATTCACACCACACACAACACACACACTCACGCACACACATGCACATGCACACACACACACATGCACGCATGCACAAATGCACACACACACCCACAAACACACACACACACACACACACACACACGCACACACACACACACACACTCACACATACATACACACACACAACACCTTACTCAAATACTTACAGTGCAGCTACGTAAAAAAACAAAAAACATTTCATCAACTTTTGGAGACAATTGTACAAGACCTGCTGTACAACATTTACAGTGACTTTAAAAAATGTTTATCCTGGCAATGAACAAATTTCGTCTGCATTGTGACTGATATTGTATGTAAATTAGCAAATTGTTGAAAAGTATTGATAGAAATGGAAGTTTGCTATGCTCATATCCTCTAACTGGTATAAAGTATTCAACTGTCCATATCATGCAAACCCCACATTGTGAGTCGAGGGAAATGTTTCCATACTTTTCCAGAAGTTTCAAGATATATATATATGCAAATTAGACCCAAAACGAATTAAAATGTATAACAAAACTACTTTTCTCTTCAGCTGACCGTCAGAGACGAAGACAAACTGAGCACGTGCAGTTCCGTCAATGACCCCCACATTACGACCTTTGATGGACGCACTTATGACAATTTTTATGAGGGTGAATTTGTCTTATACAGGCACACAAACCTCCCATACGTGGTAAGATACGTGTGTGTGTTAGAAGATAAGATGAGATAAATCTTTATTGTCCAGATGCCAGCTCATTGTTGGTGTTTTACCGCACATACACACACACACACACACACACATATGCAGACACACACACTTTTATAGTGATGGTCATGGCTTTTGTTGTCAATGATAATTTGGATGCCATTGTTATTCCTCATTGTCATCAAATACCAGATTACTTTTTTTTAAAGATAAATTCAAACGCCAGATTTAAAACAAAACATGGGCAGTCATGGTTCTCCATTGATTTCTCCACTCGGATACACTAAAAAATCTCATATTATCCTGGGTTTTTTCCCTGTCACCCATCTGTTCTGGGTTTCCAAATAAGTTTCTTTTGGTCTAACCCTGCCTCTTTGCCTTCTATTTTTCTAGGAAGAGCGAGATGCTCCAAGCCTTTATATCAATTCAAGTGTCCCAGACACTGCATTTGTCACTTCCTAATATTGTTCTTCCTTGTGAGCAGCCGACATAGGTTTCTTTCAGTGCTTCCTCATTTGATTTTTTTTCTGTCCTCCTTGCAATTATCAAAAGTCTCCTAAGAAGCCATATTTCTGTTTCTTCTGTTATTCCTACTGTTATCAAATTCAGTTTTCAGAGATGAGAATATCTTGTCCTAAATAGTTGACTTGTAAAGCATCTGAAATGTCTTTTGCTTTTGATGTGATAACCACCATAGTGACTTAATAAGACGGTATGGATTTTTAAGCAGAAATATAATTTATAATCATTCTATATTGAAGATTCTTGATGAGGTACTAATTCTCATAAGTATCGAATGATTACCTCAAAACCTAGCTCATGTCAGAAGTTCAAGGACTCAACAACATTCCTGTGTGGTCTTATTCGGGGTAGCTGTTAAAATGCACTCAGCCAAAAAAGATATATTTTTAAAAATTGCATTTTCTTAACTTGTGTTGTTGTAGACATGTGCTCAAGAATCATTTTTATCATATTTCAAAGTATTGAAAAAAAAGCAAGAAAAAAGTACATATTGTTGGGGCAGTTGGTAAAAGAATGAAATAGTTTTCTCTTACTCCTGTAAAATTTTGCTTTCTGGGCTTTGCACATTTTAACAGCTGCCGGCACAATGTTGTAAATTGTTTGGTCTCTTTTCCTTTTTTTTTGGGGGGGATGATATTTTTAATCTTTTCTACGTTACAAGTACACAGGTAAAATGCATTCCAAACTATCCATGTTATTTCTTCAGAAAACATAATGCAGTGGTTATAACGTTATAATTATATTTTATTCCTACTTTCATTATTTGTACTTAATTTTCATGTGTTATCTTTGATTTTGAACTGATTCCGTTTGAAAAAGTATTATTATCCTTCTTTACAGCTTAGTCAGACTATAGGCTCTTCCCAATTTGTGTTGAGCTTGATGATGATCCCACCCGTATTGAGTCACAGGGGGGGGGGGGGGGGGGGGCGTGTAATCATACATGTTATGAAGGATTTCATCACGAAAAGCATCATATCCACATTTTGTTAATTTGAGAAAACACACACACACACACATACACACTCACAGATATATGCCCACACGCACTGTGTCATGGTATAATGAGCTGCTCAACACACTGAAGCTAAGAAAGATATGCCTTCAAGGGACTCAAAAATGTTGTAGTGTAAAAATATTCATATCATTATTCTCCTCTCTCTTTCTCTCTCTCCCTCTCGTTTTCTCTCTCTCTCATTCTCTCTCTCTCTCTCTCTCTCTCTCTCTCTCTCTCTCTCTCTCTCTCTCTTTCTCTCTCTCTCTCTATCTCTTTCTCTCTCTCTCTCTCTATCTCTTTTCACACACAAGCATACATACACACGCACGCACTCACATAGACATTCTTTTTCTTCTACTTGAGCAGTCTCTCTAAGACACATACCGGGTCAAACCAAAGAAAATTTGGCTTTCCTGCAGATATGTTTAAGCGGACGCTACTGTATGTCTGTATTTGATTCAGGTCCACACCTTCTACCGATCATGCAATCGCAAGGCTTCCTGCAACTGTGCTGTCGCTGTTCGAGTTGATGATGATGTTGTGGTGCTCAGCAAATGTTCGATTGACCCTGACAGTGAGGACCCAATGCCGTTCACTGTCAAGCTCTACAGACATGGGTTTTTGGAAAAAGGATTCAGAGTTTACCAAATTAAGGACAGAGAATATTCCGTAAGTGTAATTAAGTTCAAGAACCAAGAATCTTCTGTGCGTGTAACTATTGTTTTATTTCCAAAACTGAACATCAGATAATTAATCAGTCATTATCAATACAAACCTTTGTTATGGTCATTTTTTTTTCTTCTCAAATGTGTTTCATCTGTCTGACTCTGGTTGTAGACTTCAAGTTTAAGTGGTAACGTGTTTTTTATCTTTATCAAAAGTGAAACTCGAATTCAACTAATGTCAGTATGTCAGTCTCAGAAGTATTCAAACTTTAACATTCTTGGATGTCCTTTGTTGATAACGGGAAATCAACAATAACTGCACATAAAGTGTGAAGTCACAGCTCGTATTAATGCCGAAAAAATACTGCCACAGAAACCTTGTCTTATAAACTTATTTTGAAATGACCTCTCAACTACTTGAACTCTGCTACTTATTTCAAATCGCAAATTTGATAAAGTTCACAATTTCCTTGTAGTTATAAGCTTTAATCTTTTTCATTGCTTGACTGCACCTCTTCAGGTTTACTTGCCCAATGGAGACACTGTATTTGTCACAGTCTCAGGGAAGAGAAAGAGGAACTTCATTAATGTCTGGGTGAAAGCTGCTGGTTCCAGCTTTGGACAAATTCGAGGTATGCACTTTAAATGTGAAAAGAATCTGCTTGAGAAGAGTGTTTGTCTTTCTCTATAATAGGTAGAATCATAAGATTACGAGTATAAAGGCCGTGAACACCTTGCTCTCCCTGAAAAAGTGTAAGGCATGAGAAGAGGCAGAGGTTGACCAAATACTATTCATTTAGACAACTTGAACAAATGGGTGGCGGGGAAAAACCAGGACAGTATAGGAAATTTGAGAACATTTTGATGGAAAAATTAAAAAAGAGTGGGGAACTATGATTGCCGATGTCTGCTTTAGATCTGACTCTTGTTGATGATGATGATGGGGGAGACATGAGCCTATTCATTTCCCCTCTCTCCCAACATAGAGAGCGCCAGCATCACGTTTTCTAGCCCCCACCAAAATTCTTTACAGCGAAGTGCGTGTTAGATTTTCATAATTTTATTGACAAAAATCATTGTATCTCTCGAAGAAACCACAAATTTAAATGGTAACGGTATCAATACAACAGATTATCATTTTTTTACCAGTGCTGTTGTCCTCGCCGTAACTATTAACAAAATATTACACATTCTGTATGTCATATTTTTTTGAAAGAATGTTACACTTGATTTTTATAGACTGGGCCATCTCAGGCAATATGGCATAAATTTTATAAACTCATTTGATGTGATCAGTTTTCAGGTCCATTTAACTTCTTCGGTCGTGACCCTTTTTGTTTTATGCGATAACATAATGCAGTGAAAGGTACCTCGCCCCATCGCAGATGTTTCATGGACATTAATGATAGAATATAGTTAGTTTCTCAAAAGCAAGATAACTTTTTTCCATACTCCAGCTATGCTTTTATGTAAAAATTCATGGGTACTAGGACTTTTTATCAAATTGTTTAAGGTTCTGTGACTGACAAAAGGGTCATGACTCACATTTTGAAGAATCTGATCTGTGTTTGAGCAGATAAGACCTTCTTCAAAGTCTTGATCAGTTATCAGGTTTTTTAGGGGTTTTTTAGTTTTGTTTATTTTTAAAAATTCTTTGTTTCATGATCTTTTCACAGGGTTGTGTGGAAACTTTGATGATGATGCCTCTAATGACCTTGTACGCAGTGATGGAATTTTGTCAAATGAAACTGGAAAGACACCAAATGAATTCAGCCTTTCTTGGAGGTAACATTCCTTATCACTTAATTTCTGTGCTTGAAATGGCAGGACCGGATCATTTTTGCCTTGTCTTTGAACGTATCGCTTTCTCAAATCATGTATTTTTAAAAATCTATTCTCAGTTGATGAAGTGCACTTATGCACAAGCATGATACTCATGTACAACTTTTTTTTTCAGGTTACTTGCGTTAACTCTCTATCTCAGAGGGGGGATAAACCCACTATGCCTGGGCCCTTTTTTGGTACTAAATCTAAAAAGGACAAAAACGTCACTAAATTGGTCATTTAATCAAAACAAGTGAGCCTATTTTGATCTATTTTCATCTAATCAATGAAATCCCTATAAATAGACCTGTTTTCGGAAAGAAATTTGATGTTGACATCATCATAAAGGAATGTGCCCGAGCCACTGTCAGCAGCTCACCGGCAAAGATGTACCAACCGCGAGCCGCTGTGAGCAGCTTGCCGGAGATAAAGTCTGTATATTATGTTTTCTTTTCCGCAGAGTACCAGCCAATGAGTCTCTTTTCTCTGGCTTTTGTGGAAGTTCTACTACCGTAAATGGGAGCCCTGCTCCTTATTACTGTCAGTGCACATATGGAGGCGAAAGTACCTGTGGCCGTGGGCAAGATGTCTTCCAGTGTTCCAGAGATGACCAAGAGGTAGGTAGAACAGTGACCACCAAGCTGTTTAAATCCTGGAAATTGACTAATTCCGGGTAGGATGTAATGAAGGTGGAATTAGTTGCAGCCTTTAGATTGTTACCAGAAGATATACATTTAAAGGATTTTGCTTGGTAGAAAGAATTAGTTTTTACTACCAGGTTGAAAGTGGAATATAAAACACCTGGAAAAAGATTGAGCTAGCGCCTATGCTATGTTTGATCAGGATCTGCATCTTTTCTGTAGGAGGAAATGTTTATACTTGGAGACCTTCTGTTACCTGGTTACTGATCTCTTATTTTAAAAGCTTTGAGTCATCTATCAATGGCAAAGGTCAACATCTAGCCCCCAGAACCAGTCTGGCTTGCAAGAAAATGTTGACTCTTATATTTAAGTTTTCGTGCAAATTTGAGGGGGGGGGGAGTAGATGTATTTGGTCTTAATTGTTTATTTTACTTATGCTTTGGTTTTCCTTCTTTGAACAACTCCAAGTGTTCTTCAACAAGGCTCAGGAACAAACAGATCGACGGAAACTCCATGTTGTAGCTTGAGCCATGATGAGTCGGTAGTTTAGTGGTTAGGCTACCGGACTCATAATCGTGAGTTTGTGTGTTCAGGGGTTTAAGCCTCAGGTCCAATGTTGTATCCTTGGGAAAGACACTTCACATAAATTTTCCTCACTTCAACCAGGAGTGAATGGGCACTTGGCCATAGGCAGAAAAAGATCTTGTCAGGATGTTAGCGTTTTAGCACCTGTAAAGGGGCAGGTTGTACTGTATTCTCCCCAGAAAGTTGAGATTGTTTCAGAACTCAATTAGATCTGCTGGGATGAAAATATAGGCTGTAAAGGACATAGAGTTTTCTGTTGAGTGGGAATTTGTGCTTTACAATTGCTATCTGTAAGAATTATTTATTATCCCACCGAATGTGTATCTTCATTTTCAGTTGGATGAAAATGTAAGTGGTGGACGAAGCAGTAAAAGGGCTGGCAGCAAGAGCAACAAGAGCAACAAGAGTAACAAGAGCTGCAAAGCAAGTCATGCTAGCTGTGAGGAGGATGAGAATACTGTTGCTTTGAAACGTGAAGAGCGTAGAAAAGGTGAGACTGCTGTTGTGTTAATTATAATTATCATTTATGATCGCACATTATAGTGTTAGAATATAGTTTAAAGTTTGCAACATGAGAAATGTAGAAAATGGTTAGACTTGTAATAAGTGAATTATTATTGTTATTTACAACGGAATAATACTGTATTAGATTATAATTGAAAGTCAATTGTTTGAACATGAGGAATGTAGAAAAGGTGAGACTTCACATTGACCCTCATAGTCATAGACTGTTAATAGAAGTTTGTCTGTCAGATCTTTCTAGCTTCTAAAGTTACTCTTTATTCACTTTTCTTATTCACTAATTCAAGTCATTGAGTGATGTAGTGTAACCAATATAAGCAAAGTGTTTTGAGCTCCAGAGATATTATTCCACTATTCAGCTTGGGCCTTCGGTTGTACCTTACTTAATATACATATCTACTTATCTATGTAATTACCCATACATCTCACTATAACCAGGCTAAACATGAGACAAATTTTGTTGTTGAAAATGCAGCCATAATTTTCTTTTTAAACCAAATTGCATGCTTACTCATATGATGAGTTCCTGAATTGTTAAAGAATATCTATGATATATTTCCTGGCAGATGAAAATTGTTGCTACATTGTGTGATAACTGCATAAAGCGAAACCTCTTACCTGCCTTACTGTTTCTCTTGCAGGCACAGATATCACTGGTTCCCTTTTTGATGCCAGTCCAGACAACCCCTTGAAGTGTTCTTCTACTGTCCCTCAAGTGGAATTTGAGTTTAATGTGACTTACATCTATGTGGTAAGCTATATTGAGAAAGAGCTTGTTGCAAGTGGCTCTTGCACAAAGCTACCCTCTGTGGTTTTCCGCTTTACTGTAATGGGGTTTTTTTGGAAGATGGTTAAGTATTTTGTTTCTGTCCTGCTCTGTTTTGTGCACCATTGTCAACTGAAGGTTCACTTTAGCAAAAATAAACTTCTCAAGTCTCTCTCTCTCTCTCTCTCTCTCTCTCTCTCTCTCTCTCTCTCTCTCTCTTCTCTCTCTCTCTCTCTCTCTCCCTCTCACACAATGACATGAATGCAATAATACATTATGCCTGCTACCAAATTAGTGGAGGCTTCATGTTGCTTTGACACTCGTCATAATTATGCAAGTGGTTCCGATATCTTTCACCGAAAACGAATTGTTTAGAAAGGCCCCGTACTCAAAATGCTAGTGGGGATAGACCTACCGTTGAGATGTCTTCTACTTTATATATCTAATGACAGCACTTATTTTATAACCGTTGTTAAGTTTTAGCAGGATCTTCCATTGTACTTGCAACACAATTAGGCCATTATGAATGCCAAAGATTTAAAAAAATGTTACTAAGGCGGGCCAGAAAAGGGGAAGAGTTAAGATCGACGGATCATGTTTGATGCGAGTGAAGGAACCAGCAACACCAGAACACCCGCCATCCACCCGTGAACAGAGGCAATACTGTTATCAACCGCAACCAAAATATTGTTCCCAATATGATATTTTATCAGCTGTTATCAACCAAAATGTTGTTCTGAATATATGTTAAAGTTGTTATTTTTAAGCAGAGCTGTTAAAGTACTTTTAAAAAAGGTACTTAAGTATAAATTTAAGTACAATCTAAAATATTTACTTAAGTACACTAAAAGTACTTTCCTGTAAAATGTAATTGAGTACAAGTACTTTTTTAAAAAGCACTTATGAATACTTTTGAGTACTTTCTGCTAATACGCTAAAACTAAAACACTTCAGTGCAAATGCAAAACATCATATTGAATAACATATCTAGTATATTTAACAAATTAGGCCATTTATTACTAATAATGTTAACAGTATACAAAGCATTTGAATATACGCACTGAACGTAGGTGGAAATGGACCGTGAAATCGAAAAAAACCAACAAAAAACCAGCAAACAAACAGACGCAACTAGTAAGTGATATTATGAATAGAACTTGTTTTAGCAAGACAGTATGATCAAATGTAAGTCAGTCCTAGAGGTGGGAAAGTAGGAAAAGTATCCAAATTTAAAATGTAGAGACAAAGTTCCTCTTAAGAAAATATAAAATTGATGAAAATGGCCAGCAAAAAAAACAAAATGGAAATGTGCATTGAATTCTTCATTAACAAATCCTCAAGGAATCAAGGTAGCCTTAAGCACCAACCCCGCCAAAAGTTAAAATAAAATTTAGGTCGCCTAAATTTTTTTCGATTGAAATACATTGAAAACTCAGTTTCAGTTGCTATTGATTATAATAGTGGTAAGACAGATTTTGGTCACACTGTGTAGTCCACGCGCCCACGGCTAACCAAAATATGCCCACATGTAATTTCCTAAAGTCTAGTAAAGTGTAACCAAAAATTCTCTACTAGTCTTCTCCGCCTAAGATCCCAGTGCCCGGGAGCAAGGGAAATACGGGATCTTAGCCGACGAAGCCAAGGAAGAATCTACAGTGACCCATGTACTGACGTGACCCCTGGGTGGGTTTATGACATATGGCGAGCAAAGAGTTGTCAACCTTGATGACCAATCACAGTAGCATGGTGGCATGGGGCATGCCATAATATTATACCGTACACTCATTAGCATATCTTCTCGAGATCTTTATCTACGTTTATCCAGTTGCCCCTCCCCTTTACTTGTCCAAAAATTTTAGCCTTCCATCTCTGATTGAGTCCCCCCGCCTTTGTCATTACGTACCATTACGCTGTGACCACACCAATTAAAATTCAGGCTGTCTCGCAAAGTCGGGAATAGAGAAAAACTGCCTTCAACGTCAATGGACAGGGAAGAGTTCACAGTTCGATGTGATCCTGCCTGGAGCGAACTTGTAGGCCCTACCCACCCAGCGAGTGAAGTAAGTTCAGGTGGCGAGCTCAGATGCGAGTGCGATGTTTGGGGAAAAGAAACGCATCGGTCAGTTCACACCTCGGTGTGATCCCGCCTGGGGATCATTGTACCGTTTCATGGAGTTTAACAACGCTTATGATCACATTCACGAGAGTGGCTGATCTTTGACGCGACGGGCAATTCTTTGGTCTCAACTTTTAACTCTTGGTTGATCGGCTGTGCCCGCCTGGGTGTTTGTTCCGTAAATTATTATCAGAAATGCCGGCACTTACTCTTTCATTAAGCTTCAAAAGTACTCAAAATGTACTTTAAAAATCGAAGTGTATACAGACCCGGTAACCGGGAACAAAGTCACGAAGTATACAGACCCGGTAAGGGAACTCTTTTGTGATTTCGGAAAGTTTCAGCACCCAGACCCGGTAGTGTGTGTGTGTGTGTGTG
>NW_004797272.1:4421536-4457630 GCF_000002075.1 Aplysia californica | reverse complement strand
CTCTCTCTCTCTCTCTCTCTCACACACACACACACACTTGTACACACCTGATAACTCAAACACTTTATATTTTATTGTGTGTTTAGTACCTCCTTTTATTGATCACAATAGTGAGCAATGCATGATGATTTTTTTAACTACAAATGTGGCAATTTCAACGTAAATGATTCTTTTTAACATCACATTTTAGTCAATAAAAGACCCTCCCAAAAAACAGGCGAAGACATCCATGTTTGTTTAAGCATAGCGAACGAGTCACTCCCAAAAGGTAAGTAAAATTTATCAATTTTCTTGTGCAAGTATTGTATCTATAATTCCTTCTTAAATTGAAATTCAAACAACAGCTGCTATAGATTGCATTTAGGTTAGAAAAGCCTAAAGATTGACCGTTTGAAAATAGTCGTTTGTTAAATTCTTGGCACACATGGATGTATGTATAATATATTGAGTATATGTTTCACTTTCATCATGGTTTGATCTGTTGTATATTTCAGATTATTGAAACCACGGTAACCATAGAGGTGGCAACGGAATTCTGTCAGACAGAAATATCTGGAACGTCATCAGTTGCTGAATGCCGAAACATTCTTGGCAACAGATTTCAAGATGCTGTGAATTTCTGTGCCAGAGATTATGTGGTTAGCACCCTTTTTTTATAATGAGCACTTTACTCGTTCTTTCAAAAATGTAAATTGTGTGTACAATGATTTAGACCTCTCATAAATTGCTTCAAGAAAATGTGTACTTTATATTGGTGCTTCACATCTTACAAGACTACTTAGCAGAAAGAAATTATTATTTCTTCACTGTTAAAATGTGGAATGTTATATCTTGGAGGGAATATTTCCAATGAAGCATTGCTTAAAATCTTTTTTTTTTGTAACTGGGAAATAGCTATGGATAGTGTTATAGACTATTATTTTGAATTAATATGCCTAAGCTAGTTCTACAAATGACAATTTCATTGCTGCAGTGAATTATCAAAATTTTGTGATGCTTTTCACATCTCAGTTAGCTCAGAGTGTGTATTCACAGTGTGGAGGAATGTTCAATCTTTCATTTTCAATGTATCTTTCAAAACCTTAAATGTGCAGTTTAGGTTTGTGCCGAATGGATTTTGCTCTTGAGTTCTTGTTCATCTTTAGTATGACAGTTCTCGATTATATTGATAGCTTATTTCATTTGAAGATACTAAAATATCCATAAAAGATCAAAAAGTGTAGCGGGGATCTTTCCTTCTTAACAAAACATTCTTTGTCTAATTGTGTGCATCATATTTTACCTCTCCTCAGATCACGGGAGATACCAGCTGGTCCCAAGTTGCCGTTGACAGCATCCGTCGTCAGTGTCAAATTGTTATTGAGGTGGACACAGACACTTGGATTGAGACTGACGATGGTGTTCCTAAACTGCCTCCTGTTGTAGACCTGTTGTGTCCCAATGACTGCAGCAACAATGGAAACTGCACCAATGGTAGATTGATCGTCTTGAATTCATTATGAAGACTTTTTCCTCTTTGAGAAATACCTTTTTTAGTCTAGCTCATTGACTGCAAACACTCCAACAGAATCATGATTAAAAAGGTTTTAATTTAAATGAATTGATTCTAAAAGTACATTTCCAGCACAACTTCAGTTTTTATTTTTTAGTGACAACTGATGGTGCTTTAGAAGAGAAGGCTGTTTTCGGAGATAATGATATGACCACAGTGATATTCTTTCTTATATATTATTGTCATTGAGGTTCAGCTTGAATACGTCGATGCTTTAGGTCTGATCAGTATGGTCAAAGTTTACATCTTATCTTCTCCTTTTATAAGTTGACTACCTTTTTCGGATTTTCATAGATTTAGAGAAAATGTCCAATTACGATAACTTTCTTCTATCGTGTTCATTTTACGCTCAAAGTTATCTCTACACTTATAGTTTTTTTCATTCATGTCTTTTTTTTCCTGTAACACCCTCATTCTTGTGCTTTCAGACATAAGTTACAGTTGAGGTTTTATCCTGCTAGAGATGTTTAAGTGGTAAACAAAAACGTGTATTAGGAAAGAACAAGTTTTCCAGGTTTCTTGTAAATAGCTGCCAATGAGAGTGTAGAATATATAAGTAATACCTTTTTGAAGGTCCAAGAATAGTGTTGTCCTCATGGACTCGCCGATACTGAAGAAAAACTTTGAACTTTCAAGACTGGATTTGCTTAAAATAGTTAGAAGAAAACCGATGACACTGTGTATTGGACATACTTCCCTAACGCATAAATAGGCCTACCTCCTGCAGGGAGAAGCAAAACCATTCTCTTCTTTTTCTTCTTTGCATTCTCGTGCTAGATCTCAGAGGTAGTCATGGCTGGCTCTTCAACCTGCTGTGCAACTGATTTTGTATCGAATGCAATACAGATAATCTGATTTTACAATCAGACAGTCTGATTTTACTATCAGACACAATATACTTGTTGAATATTTGGACTTTGGAGAGACCAGAAGGAAGTATTTTAAATGTATTGACTTGAAGAGTTTGTTCTCCGTCACTGATCTCAACAGGATTTTTGAGTTTATATAGATCATAGGTTTTCACAGGAAACTGTTAATACTCATTATTTTTTATATGAGAAGTTTTACTTTTTCATTTTTTCCATTAGATTTTTTACTAGCCATAAAATGAAACCAAGCCATGCTTTGAACCAATGTGAAAACAACCAACTTGTTTCCCGCACGCTCATTTGACCTTATCTAGAACAAACAGACCCATGGGTTTCATTCTCATCACTTCTCGAAAGTTCATAATGTTTCTTCAGTATCAGCGAGTATATGAGTAGGAGTAATATCAAGTCAAAATTCAGGTAGTGTCAATATATAGTTTACAATCTTTACTGAACACATTTCTCCCATTATTGTTGCAAGTCTGTTTTGAATAGTTTGAATTCATTGAATGCAGAAAAATATGTGTGAAGAGTTTGGAGGGGGGCGGTTACTTGACCAATTCCCATCATTTTGGCCGGCTGCGTTAGTAGAGTCTGTTTCTATTTTAATACATTGAGGACGTGCATTCAGGTTGTTCGACAGGGCTTGAAGACTTGCCGTTTCAGTAATTTTAGAGCATAACCTTGTTGTTCGTATTATTATAAATTTTTCAAATCTGTTTTCTTTATCTGGAACTTAAAAATGCAAGCAACAACATGCATGTCGTGAAATATGCAAATATTTATTTCTGATTTGCGTAGTATGATGGTTTGAAATGTTTCGCAGCTTTGCCTTTGGTCTGCTGCTGGTCCGACATATGTGTTCGCTACATTCTCAAAGAGTTAATTTGAAATATTGGTAGCTGTGTTTGTTTTCTTCTCAGTATAATGTTATTTATAATTTGCTTTTTACTTATTCAGGTGAATGCCTCTGCACTGACGGTTTTGCTGGAGATGACTGTAGTGTAGACTTAAGTGAGCTGCCTACGCTGATTTCTATTGATGGTGGCCCCTTATGTGATAAGAGACAAAAGAATTGTTCTTCTGTTGAGATATATGGTCTTGGATTCATTCAGACTGACACTTTGAGATGTAAACTGGTGGAACTGCGTGTAAGTAATTTTTACAGAGCATCTTTTTTCTCTCTGTACCTATCACTTTACTGGTAGACGAATATATGTAGTATTAAGAGACTTTGACGAAACACAGGTATTGTTAGTAGCACTAAATAAGTTCATTTGTCTTTGTGTCTTTCTTTATTCATCAAAAAAACCCAAAATCTGTCACACACACAGTCACCTACACAGACCTCCTGCAGTTGTTTATTTCTATATCAACAGATAACTGACTCAGGATTTGAAGAGACAGGACAAAGCAAGAACGTCAGTGCTGTTTTCTTGAGGGGAGAGCTGATCAAAGTCTCTGTGGAAGGCTACCAAATCATGAGCATCTCATGCACCAACGTCGGTGACGTTTTCAGCACAACCTCGCTCAAGCTGATTACTTACAACTCCCTGTGCCAGACCTGCACTGTCACCAAGTGTGAAGAACGAGTGAGGACTATTTTTATGGGTTTTATATATTATGTTGTCACCACTTTTGTTTCTCAGTTCGTTCGTTTTCATAACACAATGCAAATATTGCCTTGTGGGTGGTTGGCGGGTCCTTCCTCTGGTGTTGTTTGCTCCTTCTTTCCAGGTCAAATAAATATCACCGTCCTTATCTCTCCTACTTTTGTATGTTTCTTACTCTCTTGGAACACCGCTAATCTCTGGCACTTATATGACCGAATTGTTTTGCAAGTTCTGTAAAATGTTATTAAAACACACCGAAAAAAAAGATATAATATTGCCTTGTAAAGACTAAGGCTTTGAAGGGTCTTCTGATAGTTCTTTTCATGGGAATCCACAAGCTAATCTCCGGCACTTATATGACCGAATTGTTTTGCAAGTTCTGTAAAATGTTATTAAAACACACCGAAAAAAAAGATATAATATTGCCTTGTAAAGACTTAGGCTTTGAAGAGTCTTCTGATAGTTCTTTTCATTGGAATCCACAATACAGGGGGGTTGTTATCTTATTACCTCAAATCTGATTGTGTTTTAGAAATGACAGTCGGTCTGTCAGTCTGTCTGTCTGTCTATCTGTCTACTTATCTATCTACCTAACTATCTATCAATCTATCTATCTTTTTACGTATTTATACATAATATACACATATATACATAATATAATAATAATAATATTTCTTGTTTGTAAAATGTTCCTGAATTTTTCTCTCGTTTTCAGACCAACATCTGTTTAATTGATGGAAATTGTTATGAGGAAGGTTTCACCAACCCAGAGGATGCGTCTCAAAAATGCAGTTTAACAAACACCGCCGATTGGACTCAAATCAAAGGTAACAGTAGAGGTTCACAACGGGGGGGGGGGTCTATCAAGTTAAAGTTTTGTTGGAACTGTTATGACTTTGAACAAAACACGGATTTGATTATGACAGTGCTTCTGTGTTTGCATGTGTGAAATGATACACTCTGTTGAGGATGAAGGAAACCCTTTTAAAAAAATTAATAATTGCATTTTTGTAGTGCATACAGCATGCCCTATGCATTTTACAGCCATTATTACCCCAGCAGACCCTAGAACACTCAGAAACATTCTCGGCTTCCAGGGAAGTGCAAGCTGCGGATTGCATGCAATCAAACACTAACAAAGTAACAAGATATTTCACTGTTTATAGTCGGGTACCCATTCCCATCTGGGTGAAGTGAGGATGATTCATGTAAATTGCCTTTCCCAAGGACACAACATCAGGTCCCTGATGGGATTCAAAAACATGACTCCTTTTATTCATTCAGATCTTGACCCGGGTTGATAAGTTATAAGAATTGTATTTCAACTGCAGATTTGAAAGTATATATTTATGTATGTATATTTATATTCAGTGGAAATTGTCTAAGACAGCCACCCATTGTCAAGGAGGAACATGGCCGTCTTAGACTGGTGGCCTTCTTAGGCGGGACTGATCAAAATGGAGAAAACAAACCAATCCCTTCTCAGATCCCAATCGCAGGTGGTCAAAGGATTTGGAGTGCCATAAGGCTTATTAGAATGTTGTATTATTTCTCGTGGAAGGAGGGAAGAAATGAGGTTTTGTGGCAAGTATGAGTTGTAAATTCGAGGAAGTGTTTCAGACGAGGAAGTGCAAGGTTAAAACAAAATGAAATGTATCGGAAGAGGAAGACCAAGTGGCATGCTTATATAAACAAAGAGGTCACCACCACTCTGTGAACAAGTGACACTTTTATCTCAAGTTCATGTTAACATTCATTATTACCAACTGGGTCAACAGAAAAGTCTCACTTATAATTCTTGTATGGTTAGATTTGTGTGTGAGGCTAATGAATTATGACGGTCCACTCCGGCATCTGAAAGATTGTTACTGACCGATCAACTAAGGTAAACAGCTGGAGGGACCTACACAGCAGGATCGCTTCATTCATTGGAGGGATTAACAATAACAGCAGGTGAATGGATTATGACAGCTCGTCCACAGCGTCAGGGGCTGGTATAAATATAATTTGTGCCAATATGTCGGGCGATGAGAGATTTGCGTGGCCATCTTAAGACAGGTTTTGTTGGTTGATGAAATATAGAGACCGTGGTAAAGTTGGACAGGATTACATTTTTTGCAGTGTCATTGTATCCAAAAAAATGCTAGAGGTGAATTGGAAAGTGGTCATCTTATACAGATGACGGCCTTGGTAGGTTCGACTATATATAAATATATATGTATATATATACATAAGTATGCTATTGGAAGAATAGGGCTCATTCATTTTTTCTTCTCTTTCTTTCTTATTTATCATTACAGTGAATGAAGTGGAGCAAACCCGTCTCGTCTTCCTTGAGATTCTCACACAGATCAAGATCCTGATTACCACCAAGTACAACTTAACCATCGGTGGCACGGTGTTGCCCACTTTAGTTTCTGGACCTCAAGGAGGCCTGATGATAGAACTGAATGGAGTAGACCAGTTCGTGCAGTTTCCTGATGGAACTGGCTGTTTGTGGGACATTGAACAGTGTGACCTTGGACTGACCATCTCTTTTAAACTGAAGATTGTGAACATTGTAGAAGGTTAGTCTTGTTGAAGTGGAATGCTGTTTTATAATCAAACGCCCAATAAAGAAGTGATTTATATATATATTTCCACACACTACAGACATATAATATATATATTATATGTCTGTAGTGTGTGGAAATGTTCAGACTATACTGTAACTTTACGTGAGCAGTAAAGTCTTTTGATTACACAGCTGTGGTTCAGAGTTCACTGCTCTATCTTGCTAATCTCTCCACATCACACAGTTTTCAGATTCAAATATATCACTGCTTTTGGAAGAAAGAAATGAAGAACTCCAATGTATTTATTTTCCCTGTATGTCAGAACAATTACACTATTGAGTCTTCATGCCTCTGTCTTTTATTATAATTATCTATCCACTGAAATGAGGCAAACAGAAAAATTTGCTATGGCTAATTGAAGGCCTGCAAGTTTGTATGGTTGTATCTTTCTTTTTTTATAGTGCGAAGTATTTTCTGCTTGTTGGGCCATGTGTATGTGCTTCATAGAACTGTTTTGCAACATTCTGTGGCCTAAATTAGGTTATCAGCAGAAATGGTATATGTTATTTCTTATAGATTTATAGAATAAGTCAGTGTCCATGAAGTACCCATTTTAATATAATATAACCTTCCATGCCAGGGCATGAAGACTGAAATTGCATGTACATCTAAATTTTGCCTTTAAAGCAGCAAATGTCCCTCTCATATGCGTACTTTCCTTTTCCTTTTGATTAAAGCAATCATGCTTTTGTTCCTAGCATTAACTGTTTTGTCAATTAATATTTTTTAAGAGACTAATCTCATGAGAACAGCCCCCCCCCCCCCTTTTTTTCCCCCTTTTCTGTTGAAATAAATATAGCAATACCATTAGCAAATATATCAGTATGAATATAAAGTATCCTGACCTATGATCCCTGTTGATTTCTTGCATTAGGTTTTCCATACAATTTTACGTATCCATCTGTGAATATAGTGCCCCTTTTTAATATCATTTGTTCAAACTCTCCCAGGCTGCACCTCATACAGCCCAGTATGAAAAAGATATGCTTAAAAGCCCAAACACTAGTTGATGTTGTTTTGTTGATTTTTTAAAAATTTAAAACACACACTTTCATATTTTTATTCTGAATTCCCTACAGCAAGAAGTTAATATTGCTCATGTGGTAAAACCTTACTTCACATATGACTATTTGCAGTAAATTTTCTTACTTCTAAAGGAATGGTCATATTTGGAAATGGAGCTGAAAGTCCTGACAGCTATGGTTTGGCTATGTGGTTGAAGAATGGACGTCTCTATTTGAGAGTGAGCACAAAGACAAAAGAGTGGACTGTGGTGACAACTGATTTTACCATAAATGAATTTATGGACCTGAAGTTCTCTTGGAGTGTTCAAACAGGTTTGTAAAAGAATCTTTTTTTTTATCTTCTGTTAACATTGTATTATCGATAAAGTCTGTTGTAGGCTAGAAGATTCACAAAGAAAACATTTTATTTGTTTCCTGTAGTTGCACGTGGAGATGGTTTGGGGTGCACACTCTTCAGCTACTAGGAGCAATAATGTTCTCATGTTCATTTAGGCCTACTTATACATAATACAGTTATAATAAATAGTAATAGAAAGGCTGATGGAAATTCTGGCTGCACACTAGAATGACAAACAGTAATTTATTATGTTCAATGTACTCAACAATACTGCCTAGGTTCCTGTCCTCACTCTCTACTACCTTCCACTCATTGGAGAACTCTAATCCTATGGTCCTATTAACCTACCATTTCACAGTCTGTCATTCTGAGATTAGCTTTTATTTCCCTTTATTTTGAAGTGAAATATGTTTTTCTCTCTTTTGACCTTCTTTTGATTTGCTTTCTTTGTTTGTTAGTGCACAGCATGGTTTTATAAGCTTTACAGCATGACAAGTGAAGTATTTAAAAGGTTACCCTTTTCAACAGTCTTTTTGTTTTTGTCTCTTGTCATATTCAAAATCTTGGAAAGATTGGTGTGATCTCGAGCAGTCATCTCTTAAGATAATTTCTATGACTTATATTCACAGGTCTCAGACTCTTCTTGAAAGACAAGCTTATCGGAATGCAAGTGACTTACATCATCAGAACTTCTACAAATATCCAGTCCAGTACTAATCTAATCATTGGTCAGAATCTGAAGGAATCTATCTTTGCAAACATCATCATTGATGGTTTTGACATCGTGTACTGTACGGTGGACACGGCCGATGAATTGCAGGTTGTCTCAAGTAAGTAGTGTCAGTGATTTGATGGTCAATTTGTCAATGGTACTAGCGAATGTTTTAGGGGAAGGACTACTTAGACTCTGGAATTATTTTTTAAATCCAAAAAGAAAATTGACTTTTTGGAAGGAACAAGCTTGCACCTTTTAAATAAAACAGTTGGCAGAAAAATATGGCTTACTAGTTTCTTCTCAAGCTTTTGACATACACTTGCTAACTGCTTAAATTTATTTTTTTGTAATCGTAAAGTTTGCTTGCTGAATCCTATTTTGATAAGTATCTACAAACACACTGTTAAGAGACCTCAGCAAATAATTTGGAGCAGGTTACATTTTTTTAAATATTTGAATAATATCTCATCAACACATTTCAGTGCAGAGAAAAACGAAAATTGACAGAAACAAGAGAGAGGAAAGAAAAGAAGTGGGACCTACCAGACCAGTTGTAAATAGGAAAATGAGACTTTGTTAAGAAAAGTATGCATTATGCTGAACTTGAACTGTTAGTTTGAGTTGTAATAAGAACGGAAAGAAGGAAAACATTTTGTTAAGTATGGTTATTACAGATGGTAACAAAACATTATCATTATTGAAATAAGAGAGGGGAACCATGCTTTCAATATGAAAAGTGCATTCTACTTTTATATTGCCAAAATTCAAGGTCTTTTGGAGAACTTGTCGAAAAAGTTTTTGATTGCATCTGATAGTACTGAATTGAAAAAATCAAGTCAAGGCGCCCTCATTGCTTCAAGATATGTAATAATAATAATAATTGCATTTATATAGCACATATCCATGCTCAAGAGCATGCTTTATGCGCTTTACAACTATCATTACCCCAGCAGACCCTCTGAGAATACTCAGAAACATACTCGGCTTCCGCGGAAGCATACAGTGCAAGCTGCGGATCTCACGCGCTCAAACACTATCAAACTGACAAGATCGTTCACTGTCTATAGCCAGGTACCCATTTCCACCTTGGTGAAGTGAGGAAAATTTGTGCAAAGTGCCTTTCCCAAGGACACAACGTCGGGCCTCTGACGGGATTCGAACCCACGACCTTACGGTTGCGAGTCCGAGAGCCTTACCACTAGGCCTCCGACGCCACACAGTATAGTAACTAAGTAACATGGGTTGCTATTGATCTAGTTCAGGTTTGCTAAAGATTTGTTTTAAACTGTTGGCTCTTGAATGCAGAAAAAGATGGAAAGAATCCACTCGGCAATGAATGAGAATATGAAGGCATAAAGATCTAGGAGATGCCTTCAGATTCTATCTCTTACCAATATAATTTATTATAATGTCTGCTATGTCTTTGTACAGACCTGGTAAGCAATTCTGTTACCAAGGCCCACGTTTTGCCAAATTAATTTGTTTGTTATACGGTCAATTATATTTTTGTGTTATGCAGTCAGATTCATTTCTTCGTGCAGCAGATAAATTCTTTTCTTTATTATGCAGTCAAATTCATTATTTTGTTGTGCCTATTGAGACATGTTGTAAGCTATAGTTATTAGTTTTAACTGTCTTTTTTTTTTCAGTTGTTCCCACTTTTGATAAGCCTCCCAAACTTGAAGCTCCAGTGTCTGATGACGGCTCTCAAATTTCTTTCCATTGTTTGTTTGACGCTCTTGACATCCAAAGTGATGAAGAATATCAGTATTCAGTCAGATGGTACAAAAATGATGCTGTCATCAAAAGTCAGGAATTAGGCAACAGAACGTCAAGTGTCTTAAACGAAGAAGCAGTTGGTGTGATCAGCTATGGTGAAGAGGTGAGTTTCAACGCAATGTGGTGGTCATCAAATTCTGTGTGCAGCTTTGTGCTACACTGTTTACCAGCACTTTATCGAAAATATTGAATTCTGGTAAAACGGTTTCATAGAAGGGCGTCCTGATTCAGCGGCTGTTGCATCAAAACAGTGAATTTTGTTCAAAATTGTGATCCTCTGTGCAGTTTTTCTTTCTAGGTAACAAGATATTTTCTGCACTGTTGCCACTATAGTCACTCAGTAAGTTTGATATTTGGTTGGGAAAGGAGGGCTCTCTTGCGCTTATGCAACCTTATTGTATTGCAAGTACAGTAAAACTCTTAATAAAACTTTTTAAAAACTAGAGCAGGTTTTGAATTTTGCAGAAGATGTGTTGGCTTCTCAGTTGTTCAGATCATTCTCATAAACTTGCATTACTTAATTTAGTTGAAATTCTGCTGAGCTTCAAATAATTTTTCATGTTTGACATAGTCAGCTGCATGTTGGTCTTCTTCTAACAGGAGAGGGGCAGCATGGAAACTTTTTAACAACTCGTTGATACACTCGTTTAGGTGTGCATTCACTCCTTCCATGTTTCATTTAATTACTTTTTCACTCTTTCTATCATTTACACATATTTTCTGTCAAATCCTATCAGATACGATGCGGTGTTCAAGCCTGTCTTGTCACAGACTGCGATGGCTCGAGAGGCCCTGAAAGAAAGAGTGATTCACTAAAAGCTGAACTGAAGGTATAATAGCATTTTGTGGTGACAGAATGCTTATTTAAAGATTGCTATTTTTAAGCTCTTTATTTAAAAACGTCTTTGCAGAGACAAACATGTGTTATATTTGCTGATACTGTTTGAGTTTTAATCTCTTCTGAGAGGTCCTTGTTTAGAGAATAAAGTTGCATTTGTCTGATGTTTAAACATTTTACCCTCTACTCCTTATTTTAATTATATACAGATATTTATACACACATTTAGTCACTATTTTTATGCATTGTAGACCAATCATTTTTTAGAATGAGTGGGGAAAAAACCAACAAATAAACAAGATATGTCTTTACAATAGAGGCTTACAGTAGTATAATTAGGATAATTGTTGATAATATTCTTTTGCTCCTGTTCGTTTAGATAAAAGAGACAGAACTTGTGGTGACTGAAGGCCAAGGTGCATCATTCCTCACTGTGACAGCAACCCTTCCTCCGCGTCTGTTTTGTGCCAGGGACATTGAAGCGTCAAACTGTACCTGGACAATAAGTACACTGATAACCGATGAGGATTCAGCTGTGAGGGTATGTAATCATACCTGTATTTTAGTTTTTTTTAGTTTTGTCTGTTTTGTCTGTTTTGTTTGCCGTTTTGATGTCGCTCACTTGTTTTCGTAAAATTTTCTGTGTGTCTAGTTTTGCCTTTGTTTTGTCCATGATGAAGTTTTGTTATGCTCTGAATAACCATAAATGCAACAAACCTTTCACTTTAAATACTCTCATAATAATGAGGAGCTATAAAGTTGTGGGTATTCTAAGAATTAAGTGGCAGGATGGAATAAGAAATGAAGAACTGTGGGAAAGGACAGGACAAAAGGATATAGAAGTAGAAATAGGACTAAGAAAGTGGCGATGGATGGGACACACCTTAAGAAAGCCCAGCGGAAACATCACAAGACAGTCACTGCAGTGGAACCCACTAGGAGCACGAGGCAGGGGTAGGCCATGGGAAACATGGAGGGGATGCGTGGAAAGGGACATGAGAGAAATGAAGCTCACTTGGAACGAGCTTGGAAGGATGGCTCAGGACAGAGATAAATGGAAGGAGCTTGTATGTGGCCTATTTGTTTGATTAATAAAAGACTGGAGCAGATGATCTGATTGTTTATCTTGGAAAAAGTCGTAACCGAAGACTAAGAAGAAAATTATATATTAAGTGACCACAGTTGGATGGAGATGATAAAGTACTTTTGTATTTCTTAGGAACATATCACTGGTCATATCTTATTTTGAGAGACTTAATATAGAGAATCAATGTTTGATTGTGGCGCTGAATATTTTGAACGATAATCAAATTGTTCTCTTTTCATTTAGTGTGTGAGCAAGGAACGATTCCCACAACTGCTCATCGTACGAGACACGGATGCAAACGGAGGAAATGAAACCCCTCTTTGTGGATCAAGCTTGACTCACCTCAACTGGATGTCTGGTGTGAGAATCAAAGTGAAAGCTTTTGTGGATGGACTTCAAGACAAAACTCAAAAGGTGGTCATCCAAGTCTCCGCTCAATTGAAGACAGAAATGCAACTGACCTCACTTGTCTCAGTTGGAAGTGTGAATGTAAGTATTTGTAATTCACATGTTATGTTGTCAAATCTATATCTGTGCGACACCTATGTAAAAAGGTTATAATATGTGAAACCCATGCAGAAGACAGTTTTGTTCATCCAGGAAAAGAAATTGGAAGTTCACTCTCTTTTGAACATTTGAACGGTCTAAAATAGCAAATGTTCTTTTCATGTTTTTTTTTTTTAATATTTGATGACAACGTAGTTTAAAGATACCGTGGGTAGTTGAGAAAACTATACAGAAAAGGTGTTATGCCCTGTGCATACTGCAGAAAGTTTCAGCGAATCCCTATTTGATACAGTTTGAAACAGATAGAGTTGGGGGTAACCAGATCTTGTCCCCGTGGTTTTATGCGGCCCGCATAATTTAGCAAAATTTAGTCATTTTTTTGCTTAATTTCTTATTATTTTCCTTTATCATTCTTTGTTTAAAATTAACAGATAATTTCAAATTTTTGGGCTCAGTTTGCATAATTTCAGAATTTTTCTTGCATAAAATGATGGGGACAGCAGATCATGGAGGTCCTTATCTCTCCTCCTTCTTTTTTGTGCTTGTTACTCTCTTGTAACACCTCTGATCTTAGGCATGTATATGACCTAATTGTGTTGCAAGTGCAGTAAAACTCTTACGGAAACCAAACTAAGCTGATTAGAATACAACTAGCATGTCACATGACATCACAGGGTCTGATGTTTTGTTTGTGCTCAGACTGTGATTGGCCCTCGTAAATTTGCAGGTCAAATTTGAAGAAGAAAAGCAGAAATCTTTTGATATAGTGTGCCCTGTTGAATATAATGTGCTGGCCCTTTGGTAGCTTGTTCCTCTAGCAGTTGTTTGACGTATAATGTTTGTGTAACGTCGCAGTGGAATCAGGCGCTCGTCAGTTTTTGGACGTGTGGAGTTATTGGCATCATTTTGTTCATTTGTCTTTCTTCTTTTGGTGAAAAAGATACTGATATATCCTGAATAGAAATCGAGATATTTGTGATTGAAGGAGGTGGAGGTCACCTGGTTTCAGAGGTGAAATTAGTGAGAAAATGGTCACCAAAGTTTGGTGACTTCCATAGCTTAAGAATCCTTAGAAATTGAAAAATTACATTTTTGTGCCTTAAATCAACATTTTACAGTCAAATCCACACAGAAATGGTTTTTGTTTATGTACCTTAAAGATGTTGAGTCAAACAAACAAAAATTAGATAAAAATTGCCATAACAGCCAGAAAAATGCCAGTTTCTTCAATTTCATTATTTTAAAGAGTGCCTGATTTCACCACAATGCCTCACATATTCTTTTGATTTTGATGATGCATCAGGATTGACAAAACTTTTTTCCAGTCATCCGAAAGCATATCTCATTGTTGTTGGGTCTACCATCTGTTTTTCAGAGATAAGTTAGTGGGTAGTTGGTGAATGTTCTGGTGCAGTCTGCTTCTTTTTTCCTATCAAAAATCTACCGTCCCTTTCTCTCCTCCTTCTTTTTGTATTTGATACTCTCTTGTAATGCCTCTATTCTTCAATAATATATATCACCTAATTGCATTGCAAGTGCAGTAAAACCCTTACTGAAAGAACAAGCGATGCTTTTGTCTTGTGTGAGTGGAATTGTTCTTGAATTCAACGGTTTTCCACTTCGGAGGGGGAAGTAAATGTTGGTAGGACTCTCGGACTCGCAACCGTAAGGTCGTGGGTTCAAATCCCATCAGGGGCTCGACGTTGTGTCCTTGGGAAAGGCACTTTACACGAATTTTCCTCACTTCACCCAGGTGGGAATGGGTACCCGGCTATAGACAGCGAAAGATCTTGTCAGTTTGTTAGTGTTTGAGCGCTTAATCAGCTGCTTGCACTGTATGCTTCCCGGGAAGCTGAGAATGTTTCGGAGTGTTCTATGGTCTGCTGGGGTAATAATATAGTGTAAAGCGCATAGAGCCTGCTGTTGAGCGGGGATATGCGCTATACAAATGCTATTTATTATTATTATTATTATTATTATTATTAGGAATTCGAGCTTGTTGACTCCCACTCTCACAGGTCAACTCATCTTCACATTTGTTACCCCGGATGAACTTGCTACAAGGAGTTACTTTTGGGTGATCATTCACTCTGACTAAGAGGCAGGAAATCGTATGAAGATTTATACCGTGACAGATTCGGATCAGGGTGGAGTAGGACTTTTTCTTATTGCCTATTTTTAATAGTATTTTTCATTTTCTGTCATCAGTTCGGGGAACCAGATTCTCTTAAGTTTTAATGATCTGTTCCCTGTCAGATAGAACATAAGCTTCCAAAGGAACAAAAATATGTGTAAAATTTCACAGCTGTTGCTTTTTTCTTAAATCCACCTCTCCAGGTTGATGTGAAAGACGCGGATGTGACTAGTGAATGTACAGCGTGGGGAGATCCTCACATTGTAACTTTTGATGGAAAGTAAGTTGCATTTTTTGGATTGTTGTCTCATTTAATTTATGTTAATCCCCAGATAAAATAATTGTATAGTTATTTTTTTGGAGAGAAAATTTAACTAGGCCTAATGTGCATGTACTGTTTCACTTTTGCCAACAGTGCCACTGAGGTATTCATTTCTGCTTTTCCCACCAGAGTGTAATGTCCTCTATCTGCTAATCAGACCTAATACCATTTTCAGCCACACTTTTAAAGCTTACTGACCAGAGATTTTTATTTTTTTTGTTTGGTTATGATGAATTCAGATTGTTTCCAAGAGAATGAATTACGGTATGTCTGCTTTTCTTTTTATTAAAGTTTGAGTGCCAAAATGTTTTTATTCTACACAGTGTGCTCTCATAACCTTGTAGTTTTTTCCACTCTTTTATGATGTTTTATTATCTTTTAGTGCCGGCAAAGACCTTTTCAGAGCACACAAAAATAAGCTAAGCAGAAAACTCAGCATATTACAATATGTTTGTTTGTTTAACCCTTTAGGCGATACAACAACTACCTGGAAGGTGAGTTCGTCTTGTACAAGAGTTCTGACAGTGAAGTACGGACGTTCCTGAGGAGGTGCACAGATGCCTTGGATTATGCATCCTGTGTGTGTGCTGTTGCAGTGAGAGTCCACGACGATGTCATTGTGGTGAACAAATGTGGGGCTGGTCGCGGAGAAGCAACCAAGTTCTATCCGATGACTGTTCAAATGTTCCTCAATGGAGAACTAACACGTGGGGTTCATGTCCTTAGGACAAAGAATGAATACAAAGTAAGTGCTCACAACTATGAAGAACTTGTTCAGACTTAACTCTTTATCTCCGAGGGGGGGGGTGGGGGTAAACCCACAATGCAGGGGCCCTTTTTTAGTACTTAATCTCAGTTAGAACTGATGTACTGTTGTTATTGCACCATGTTTTAAAAACTTAACTGTCTAATATGTGTCAGATTCTAGTTGACAAGGGTCAGTTTTGAGGATGACCTGGTTTAGCTTGAAATTACTTCTCTGGCATTTTTCCACCTAGAAGACTTGAGTTAGGCCAACTTGAAAATTGATGTTTTTTTAGTGGACTTATTTTGAAAAATGATAATTTGCCCACTATGTATATTTTTACCTCAGGTTTCTTTGCACCGAATTTTTACTGATTTTCAACTTTAATATTGTGGAATCCACTTAAACCAAACGCAGTTTACCCGAAAACAGCGGTAAGCCAAAAGAAAATTAAATCTCACATTTTTCTTCTATTTGAGCAACCTTTCTAAACTGAAAACCTGACTTAACCCTTTAAAAAATCCAGCAGTCCCACAGTTTTTAGTTCAAGCTGACTCCACTGTATGCCTTTTTTTTCAAATAAATGTGCCCCAGATTTTAACCACATTTTCTTTGGAATATGCTTTGAACTATTAGAGAAAGCCAATGTTGAACTCAATTGTGTAGGTAAAACACTTGTAAAGACTCATTGTTATTATGTGACCAGATTGTTCTGACAAGTGGAGCATACGTAACAGTGAAAGAGGCTCAAGGCAAACTGGGTGGAAAGTACCTGAACGTTTACGTTCGCCCTTCAGTGCTGGACCGAGGCACCACGGAGGGATTGTGTGGAAATTTTGACGGGAAAGCCAGCAACGACATGCAGCTTCCCACTGGCGTGAATGGAGATGATGATGCCGTCTCAGAGATCTGGAGGTTATCACAGTTTGAACTCTTTTTATTAGCCTACTGCCAAGCAGTTTTCTTACAAACCCTACTTTAGTGTACAATGTGTTTGTGTGGATATTTGTTGTTGTTGGGGGGTTTTTCTCAGTCAGTCTGAACTTTTTTGCTTCTATACAGCTGGAACTGTCTTTGGACTTGAACATGATTACCAAGAGTTTGAATAAGATTTCCTGGAGTGTGATTTCCTAGAGTTGACTCAATTGTATAGAACTCAACTTGAGTAACTAGAGTTAAATTCTATTATCTTGAATTAAATTTGATTAGGGAGGGCGCCGTGGCGGAGTGGTTAGTGCGCTCGTCTCCGAAGCAGAAAGTCTGGGTTCGAGCCTCGGTTCAGACACTGATTTTGTTCACCACCTCCTGTCCATTCAGCCGTAATGGGTACCTGACTTCAAGTTGGGGAAGTAAAGGCAGAGTGGAAAGGAACTGGCCTCTCTACCACAATAGGCCCAGGAAGTTGTCTCACTAACAAGGCAATCCTCAATGTCTGGATCGGATACAGGAACAACTTTACTTTGATTAAATAGAGTTTAATTTGATTATAGGGGTGGAGAGGGGTTCAGTTTTTGTTGCTCATATTCCTCCATTTTTGTTTTTTATTGTTGAAAACACTCATGTTTCCAGGAGCTCTTTTGTCAGCCTCTTCTCCTTTCTTCTTTGTTGTTCCATGGCATGGATTGTCAGATAGTATTTGATGCCTGCTATTTTTGTAATTTCCCAATTTATTTCCTATCTTTCTCTATCCTTCTCCACAATTCTTTGAGGTTTTACTGGGATGGAAGACTCTTGAGAAGTCTCTTAAGAATTAGTTAATAAAATGATACTTTTCCGTAATTATAGCCTTAGACTATAATTGTTTTCTTTTGCTTTTTTCCCCTGGAAAAATAAACGATTCGAATAGGGAAGGAAAAAGTTTGCCATGATGAAAGAAAGGGTGAGCTGGTGATGAGAAACATAAGATCCATCCACACATTTGATCATAACTGTTGACTGCATCTTCAGCAAATTTATTGATTGGATTTTTGCAAATTACTTTCTATTTTTTTTTCATTTCGTTTTCAGAGTTGAGAAAACTGAGAATTCAATATACACTGGAGTGTGTTCAACAACCGTGACTGCTGTCACTTCGAGTGCTACTGCTTACTGCGACTGCCATGCTGAGTTACAAACATGCTCTGTACTTGAAACAGACTTCGCGTGCACGTCTGTGGGCAAAGGTGATCTATGAATTATCCCCTAGGAAGGCTGCAGTGAATTAGTCTCTGACTCGAGAGGATAGGCTTCAACTGTATATATATATATATATATATATATATATGTGTGTGTGTGTGTGTGTTGCCAGTTTGCCTTAGCTAATTATACATTGTCTCAAACAAAATTTGCATCGCTAGCAGCTCTCATTTTTGGTATAAACAAAAAATATGAGTGTATTTTGTGTAGATTTATCCTTGTGCATGAAGGGGTTATTTTTTATCAGAAAGGGTGCAAATATTTAGCATAAAAATGTGATATACATAATTAATATGTGTCACGGCATGGTGGAATCAGGTGCTTGTCATTTTTGGACATATTATGTATAGAGTAACTGGCATCATCTTAAAGCTTGTTAATCCCTTAGTTTAACATTTAAAATCTGCTCTTTTCTTAGCTTTAGTTGAATGTGTGAAATTGCATTAGCCATGAACTTTACATAATAATTTTTGTCTAATGTTTTTTTTTTCTCCTCTGCACTTTCAGGACAGGATATTACTCAAACTTTGATTGGAAATAAAGCAACCCAGAATCCTCCGCAGAAGTGTTTGACATCACAGATCTTGATTGAGTTTGAGTTCGAAATCAGTTACAAACCAGAGGTTCAAGTCTTTTCCTTTTCACCATGATTAAGTTTTGTCAACTTTATTTTAAGAATTTAAAATAAGGAAAAATTATAGATACTTTTACATGTGTTGAATCACAATTGTTCCTTGCTCAGTTACCTGTCTTTGCAATCAAGAGTTCCTGGGAATGTGCTATATTTTGTGAAGTCTCGTTATATGTTGAGCTCTGTTTGACTAACATTTTTGTTGTTAATTATTTTTTACAAAGTTCAAGGAACTTTCTAGTTTTCTGTAAAGTTTCATCTTTGTGTTTGTATGAAAAAGGCTGTTTCTGATAATGGTAATGGACACCTGATCTTATCTACCTTGATCCCTCTCTAAATATTCCTAACTTTGGATTTGCTTCCTGCTTAGCACTTGGAGTTAGCTTTATGCTGTTTATTGTCTAATGCACCTATCACCAACTTTTTTTAAACAGAGAATACAGCCACATAAGTACAAAGTATCTTGTTCAATACAATACACCGAATACACTTTTAAAATGCATCAACTCAAAGTTATGAATTCAACAAGAAAAGCTTGTTAAATGTACACTTTAGAGTTCAGTTACATTAAATGATACAATGATTTTAATCTTCCAAGTTTTTCTTTCTGGATGGTGACATGGCAGCGGGGGGACACAGGTTGATGACCTCTGGTCTTATGCATGAATGTGACGAATGATTGTCATTTCTTAGAAGTTAATATCATCTACTCCCCAACCCTCCTTCTAAGACACTCCCCCTCCCCCAAAAAGTTGCAAGTCTTTTGTTAGTTTTAAGAACTTAAGAATGTTTTGTTTACTTCAAGTTTCCCAAGTTCTCCATACATTGGACTTGGGTGTCATGCCTTTGTTGTCTTTGTAAAGTCAACATAGTTAACACTGCCCTGTTTGTGTGTTTTATTTGAAAAATCATAGTGTCCAACCCCAGCTGTTAAATAACACTTTGTGTTAAGATAGATGATTAAAGTCAGAGTATTTATAGTGAAAGACCCAGAAAGACTTAATACTTTGTGTTATGATAGATGATTAAAGTGAGAGTATTTATAGTGAAAGACGCAGAAAGACTTAATACTTTGTGTTAAGATAGATGAAGTTAAGGTATTTATAATGAATGACTCTTCACTCTAGACTGGTGTAAAATTAGGTCTTTTGGGGGAAAAAAAAAAGAAAGAAAGAAATTATTCAGTCGTACTGATCCAAGTTTACCTCCCACTGTTGAGGAGAAAAGTAAAAGGGGTAATCTTAGACAGGCGGTCCTCATGGACAGTGTCATCATAATAATACAGAGGAGTCCGCTTAAACCGAAATCTGCAGGACCACTGGATTTTCTTTGAGTTAGCTGTGTTCTTGGTTTAGAGAGGTTGCGCACATAGAAGGGGGGGAAAAAATGAATTTTTTTTTTTTCAGTTTACTGCTGTTTTTGGACTAACCATGTTCGGTTTATTAAGTGGACACACTGTACACAGAAAAAATATGAGGGATGAAGGGAGAAGTGGTCCTTTTTGCTGAGGATTATCTTGGACTGGTTGGACTAGGTTTGACTATATGAAAAGTTCAGTATGGTTTTAGTGTTATCTTCTTTTTGTGTGGTTTTTCAGCCCCCTTCGTGGCCTGAAGCTGGAATTACAGAGACTGAAGCCATAGCGGTGTGCCGGGATGCCATAGAAACGAGTTCCTCATTTGATACATGCAGCAGCATTGTGAATGATGAGATTGCCACCACCATCGACACCTGTGTTCTTGACCTGCAGTGGTCAAACGACAGAAACTGGGCCCAGTCTGCAGTGACGACAGTAATTCACAGGTGTGAAACTGTCATTGAGATTAATGTGGAGCTCTGGGAAACGGTGACCGTCAATGGCACCGACATTCTGAGCCCTCCCCAAGACCTGCTGGATGTGTTGATTTGCCCAAGGAACTGCAGCGGGAAAGGAGTCTGCACTGAAGGTATGTGAGCCACTTAAATGTCTGCCATAGATTTGTGTTACAAGGATCTCTTCATACAGAGGCCCTATAAGCCAGGAAACTTTGTGAACATTCACAGTAGATATATGGCATTTTCAATTAGTTACGCTGCATATCACTAATGTCAAGCCCAAGCTTTCTATATACGGAGTGGCTAGCCGCCCGATCTGAGGTGGCTAGCGTTTTGTTACCCGAACGAATTCAGTCGATAAGCCTGACGCTTCTGGCCTGAGAGCATTTCTGTGCATGTTCTGTGTTCTGGCCCGTGGGAGTTTCTCTCTCTCTCTCTCTCTCTCTCTCTCTCTCTCTCTCTCTCTCTCTCTCTTTCTCTCTCTCTCTCTCTCTCTCTCTCTCTCTTTCTTTCTCTCTCTCTCTCTCTTTCTTTCTCTCTCTCTTTCTTTCTCCCCCTCCCCTCTCTCTCTCTCTTTCTCTCTCTGTCTGCAGACAAAATTGTTCGCTTTCAACTCAGCGTTGGAACGTTTGCTTACACTCATATCATGGGCCGTCATGCTCTAAGACAAGGTTGCATCCAAGTGTCGCTCGGATGCGAGATAGGGCAATTGAAATATCTTGGTATTGAGAATCTTTGATAACATGACAACGCTGCATTTCTATTTGTATTAACTTTGTCACTGGCATTCCGATTAATAATAATAAAGGGTGATAGATCTAGTCAACTCGCGAGGGAAACCCAGGAGAAAGTTGCATCTGAAAATGGCAAAAGTTGCCAGAAGTTGCATGGCAAGAAAAATTAGCAAAAGTTCCTCTGATGGCAAAAATGTTGCGGGCGTGAATTCCTCTGAAGACAGAAAAATAGATGGTGGAAATATGTCATCTATATTTGGGCCAATCACAGAGGTGTGCTTTGTGCTCTCTATAGCTTCATGTCTCTCGGAAGGCCGCGAGGCCGTGTTTACACTACCTAGTACTAGATCTAAGTGACCGGCTTCGGGTGGGCAAAAAATGCTAGCCGCCCGAGGTCGCAGAAATCCCCACGGGCCAGTAGCATCAGGCTAATCAACCGAATTCGTTTGAGTAGCAAAACTCTAGCCACCCCAGATCGGACGGCTTGCACCGGCCTTCTATACATCATAATTATGTTGTTAAGTTACAGGACGCATGAAAAGCCTTTAAGGATGCAAGTAAAAATCGTAAATGCTTTTTGGGGGGGAGGGGGGTTCCTGACATCAGGATTGGCAAAAGTTACAAGTTCAATGGGTGAGTTTGTGAGGGCAAGCATATTATTATGTACTGGTATGTAATGTGTACAGATGTGTGTGAAAGAGAGGATGTGTGAAAGTGTATATACATGGGTGTGCTGCATGGGTGCATATGCATGTGTGTGTGTGTGAATGTATGTGTGTGTGTGTACATGCATGTGTGTTTGAGGTGAAGCACCAAACCAATCTGCCAGCATCTGGACAATAAACGTTTATCTTATCCTTATCTTATCTAACAGATGGCTGTGAATGCTACGATGGATACTTGGATGAGGACTGTTCTGTTAGCGTGGATATACCTCCGGTGGTGTTTGATCCTCCCGACGGTATCTGTGACACTCGGCTCTCCAACTGCCTCACTGTCACTGTCACAGGGACAGGGTTTGTGCCTTCGACAAACCTGGTTTGTTATGTACAAAAGATGGAGGTAAGTTCTACCAAAACGATTTGTTATCGTAATATAGCTCTATATATATATATTTATTTTTTTTTAATCAATTTTTTTGGAGGGGTGAGACAGGACAGGACTTGAGGGGATGAGGGGGGCGAAGTGGGGGTGCGGGGTGGGGGGAGCTCAGTACAATTCAGACATCATTTTCAGGGCATTGTCCAAATTCTTATTTTTCTGCAAGTAATGTTGTTTCCAGTGGAAAAGTATGTCTTTCTGCTGGGATGCTGTATCCCTCTCAGCCCAGGTTCACCTCTCCCCCCCCCCCCCCCAAATAGGTAGAAATGAAGCAGCCTATTTCCAAAATGATTTAATTTGGTTGTAAAATGTTTACACTAAATGATCTGAATTGTCGATGGGGCTATAGTAAAAGTTAGTTAAATGTTTACAATTTATCATGAAACATTCAGTTTAATTTCTTTTTCACTGTTTACTAAACTGAGTCAAACTTTACTGTTACAAGATCCAAAGGTTGCAGTACATATTTTTTCCCTAGATTTATATCCTGTTTATGTCACATGTTTGATTAAAATGTGAATGCGTGTGTGCTGTTGGGTAACCCATCCTGACCATTGCCTATTCTTTCAGATGACAAATGGAACTTTTGAAGTGAAAGCTGGTAGCTCTATGATTGAAGTGCAAGCTACTCTCATCAGCTCTCAGCAAGTCATTTGCTCTATTCCATCCCCTGATATCTACAATGTTGTAGTGAGCAACGTCAAGAGCAATGTAACAGTCAGTCAGTCAGTTATATTTGTCGCTTATGATTCCATCTGTTTCGAATGTGGAAAACAAGGCTGCACTCTCAAGGTAAGTGTGACATTTCTCACATGACTAGCCATTGACTTATTTTCTAGCATATTTTCTTTAACCCCTTGAATCTGCTGTACCAAAATATTGGTATGAACGCAACGTGGCAAATACGTTGGGGTACCGAATTATCGGTATGACACACAACCTTGATATGACCTGTATACAGAAATAGAACTCGAATAAGCAACAGCAGCATCAGTATACACCAGCATAGGGATAGTATGACCAAAACAAACAAAAATTAGATAAATAGATAAGATCAAAACCAAAATGAGCTTTATAAAAGTATACCTTTACAATCAATGAAATTACTCCGGAGCCCAGGGTATAGCCCATTTAAGGCTCAGGAGTCCTGGGTTCAAAGCGTTAAATGTTTCAGGGGATGGGGTGGGTAATATTTACCTTGTTTATAATTTTGGTTAATTCCTTTTTTTATTTTAGTATCAATATCATAGATAGAAGGCACCCTCATTTTTCTTGCCAGGCTTGCAGTTTGTAGATTTTCAACCTTGTTTTAAGACAGGAGTTTGTGCTCATGATTGCAACTACAGTACCAGTTTTCATCTGAAAGTGTATTGTTGTGATGGTTCCTATCGTACTAAGTTATTAGAAATCTCATGCTTCTCAATATATTTTCAGAGCGATATTTGCCTCATAGACGACTCATGCTACGGCCCAGGATTTGTTAATGTTAACAACCCTGAAGAGACCTGTGTGGCAAACAGTAAGGACTGGACCATCATAACACGTAAGTTCCCGTAGGGTTCATTTGTTTTTGTTGATGTTGTTGATCAATTCTTTCACAGCACAGAATTATTTTTCCTTTCTTTAATTAAGTCCAAGGTTTTATTGAATCATATGTCATTTGGTGCAAGATTCACTGAATTTGTTATGCATTGTTTTATATCTTTTTGACCAAGTTGTCATTTTTCAGCAGTATTTCAGTCTTTCTGTGGAAAGTTATCCATTTATATATTGAAGAGTGGTAATAAAGATTGTAAGAAATTTACTTCTAATGAGTATTGTCTACTTAACAGGGATGGGCATTTCGGAGACCTGTTTTTTTCTCATTAAGTATAAAGTCTTGAAAGAGAGAGACAGAGGGTTGTATTTTAGTACATGTATAAAGTACAACACATTTTTTCAGGGGGGGGGTTTATTTCGGTTGTGAACATTTTAAAACATCCAGAACCACACGTGGATGGGCACTGCATCAATGAATTTTAGTATTATCTTTTGAATGGGATTGATTTCCATTAGTATTGACAAAGAAGGATATTTTTAATCAACATACTTTCCTGTTTCTTGCATACTCCAAGGTTTATCTCTTTGTCTAATGATTTTTTTTCTTTTCACACAATGTTTTGTTCTCGTAATATGAAAATAAAGATTAATGCCCTTTCGATACAAAATGCATTGTTGCTTATATTAGTCTAGAAATTTCTTTCAGAAAAATCAAAATGATTTTATAAAATGTTGATACTTTTTGAGACGTGTGCATCATCTCCATTTTCTGAAATGTTCCTTGTTTACGAAATCTTTCTGCAGGTGTTGAAATCATCACCATTGAACTTACGTTCATAGACATTAACATAGACCTGGGTGTCGTGCTTACTCCATATTTGAACCTGACTGTTGTCGGGTCTCCTAGCCTCATTGAACTTTCCCCTGGAAACAATGCTATGGAACTTGATGGAAACAGTCAGTTTGTGGACATGTCAAACTTGCCTACTGACAACTGCCTCTGGACTCCAGATGACTGCAAATTTGGATTGACTGTTTCTTTTAGTCTCAAGGTTAGTAATGGCATGGGAATGTGAGGATAAAAGAGCAATATTTTCGTTATTTTCTTGATTCTTTTAAATATGACATGAAGAATCTGACAAGACTGTTTGATACAGTGTCTACTCAGTCCTTTATGAGAGCATGCTGAAAGCTTAGTACCCCGGTGGTAAAAGCACAAAATAGAGTGAGTTTGCAAAAAGAAGCTTTGATGCTCTTCATGCTATTTGTTGGTGCCATATCGTTGGCAAGTTGCTAGAATGTCCTAGCCCCCCAAAAAGTTAGATTTTTCAGTAGAGAGAAAAAATATGATATTGGCCTCATGAAATCCCACCTCCAGCATAATATTTGCTTTGTTTTATTGAATGCACCAACTAAGTGTTCCTCTAAATAGTGATCCAGCATTGGATTCTTTCCTTTTGGATACAAGAAAAACTCAAACCCTACTATGCCTGAGATGCAGTGTTGGAATTGAAAGTGGGGAATAATGAGTCAGGGACACAACTTACTTTTAAACGTATAGACAGGCACAGGTAACACAAACATGAAAAACTCAAAATCACGGACAGCTCATACAATTCGCCATTCTCCAACTGATATCTCTCAAAACTTTTTCTGTATCGGTTAACCAGAATTATGGATGTATCAAACACATTTGTCAATCCCTGATAAGTTTGAGTTATCTGTGCTCAACTGTGTTTTCTTTGCTAAGAATGACATCATTTTAAGAAGGAATCTGTAAAGACTGTTAACAACCTAACATCAGTGGTGCAGCATTCAAAGCGTGTTTGAAGATTTAAGGTTCCTGAACACACATGAAATCATGGCAGTTGCCTATGTCATGCTGTCAGTAATATATACTTTGATTTTGGTCTCAAATTTTAGGAGTTCAGTTTTTCTTTTACCCTCTGCATTGACACACCTGCTGAATTTCTTCAATGCCTACACTGTTTGTCACAGTACTATTGTCCTTCCGCTTAAGGTAGACAGGCTCTTCCTGGATCAGATTTAAGATTTGAAAAATATCATCCATGATTGACTGATGTCAACATGATGTTCTTTTCTCCCTCCAGGTTGTGACTGTAAAAGACAACATGTACATCTTCACCAATGGTGGGGACCAAAAGGACAGCTATGGAGTTGCTATGTATTACAAGTACAACCGCTTCTATCTAACAGTCAGCACCAAGCTGAAGGAGTGGACCGTCTTCACAGATAAGATTCAAGTTGGAGTAGCCGTAAAGGTTGAGTACTCATGGAGTGTACAGTTTGGCCTTTCCTTGTATTTAGATGGGGAAAAGGTGGCAACAAGCACACGCTTCATTGAACGCTCTGTCAGTGTGAGGCAGCTCACTACCTTCTACTTTGGTCGCAGTGTGTTGGAGATCGATATTGTCTATTCTCAGATTATCATAGGGGGCTGGAAGGTTGTTTTTGCATGTAAGGAAATCGATGAGGCAGTGAAAGAGATCACAACAACTACCGAACCTTCTACAACTACAGAAGAGCCTACTACGACAACAGAAGAACCTTCTACAACCACAGAAGAACCTTCTACAACCACAGAAGAACCTTCTACAACCACAGAAGAACCTTCCACAACCACAAATGACACGATTTTGACTTCACCAGAATCTACTACTGAAGAGTCCACCACCGTAACTTCTACAGATTTTACAGCGTCCACGGATAATGAGACTGCTTCTACAGTTAATGGTTCAACTTCTTTCACAACTCCTGTGTCCACATCCTCCTCCGATGGCCCAACTTCAACTACTGACGAGTCCACAGCTTTCACACAAACCTCAACAACCGACCAGCCCACAACCTCGTCTGATCAGAACACGACCGCAGATGATTCTACATCCACAACTGATGTCTCAACCTCAACAACCGACCAACCCACAACCTCGTCTGATCAGAACACGACCGCAGATGGTTCTACATCCACAACTGATGATTCTACATCCACAACTGACATGCAGACATCAACAACTGACCAGCCCACAACCTCGTCTGATCAGAACACGACCGCAGATGGTTCTACATCCACAACTGATGATTCTACATCCACAACTGACATGCAGACATCAACAACTGACCAGCCCACAACCTCATCTGATCAGAACACGACCGCAGATGGTTCTACATCTACAACTGACGCTTCGACATCAACAACAGATGAATCCACAACAGATGCAGAAGTTACCGGTACTCCAGCGACTGACAGCACCTCTCCGACAACAGATGAGTCAACTACTGATGTCCCGACAACGGAAGTGGAAACGCCGGACAACTCCACTGTGACAACAGAACTTCCCTCCACCCCAGGTTAGTGTTTTTATAACTCTTTTCTTCAAGTCTCATTTGGGATATTCATCATGCACTTGTGTGCATGCGTAATGCAGATATGCTCAAGGAAGTATACACACATGTGCACGTGCATGCATGCCCACACAGTGTGCGCGTGCACACACACACACACACACACACACACACACACACACACACACACACACACACACACACACACACACACACACAGAATAAAGACACATTATCACATGCTATGCTTATGTTTGTATGCTTGTGTGATTATATCAGTTTACACTATCTCCAGCATTCTCATCTACATATTATTGTGTGAACTCCTAAGGAACAGGGAACATTTAAGTTTTTTTGTTTACAACAATTTGTTTCTTAAGACTTAGTTCAGAGACTCCGCATGGGTGGTTGGCAGGTGCTCTAGTGTGGTTTGCTTCTTCTTTCCTATCAAACATTTATCGTCCTTGTCTCCCCTTCTTCTTTTTTATGTTCGTTACTCTCTTGTAACACCTCTAATCTTCTGGCGCTCATATGACCTTGTGCAGTTGCGAGCGCCGAAAAACCTCTACTAAAACAAAAGGGACTGCGCATGAGGCTTAGTCATTTCATTCTTATATGCGAGAACAGTTTGTTTGCATGCTATCCCTTTTACAAGTGGTGTTGATATTCCTTGTTTGCCTATTAACAGGCACTGCTTAGCCTAAGATTTCATTTGCTTTGCCGTGGAGTTTACATCTATTTGCTCACACAACTGGCTTTGAGATGCCTTTGATGTGCTTTCACATACAGATCATGTTTAGTTCATAACCAGACTGACAGCACAACTTTGCAAGAGACATGTTATTAGAGAATGAGAGCCCATATCAATATATTATGTATACTCTGTTTTTGCCTCATATCAGTGTGGTGCTGCTTGGTAACATTTTTGCACTTGCTTGGCTAATGAATATAAAAACTTTGTGAGGTGTTTTCTTTATGTATGTTATGGTTGAGTTCAATACTGTCTAGGGTATCTAGCCTGCACTGGTTGAGATCCAAGTTTGCTGAATAGTCTCTCTGCTTTACAATAGTGGTGTGTGGGTGGTTGGCGGGTGCTCTGGTGGGGTTTGCTTCTTCTTTTCTATAAAAAATCTATCGCCCTTATCTCCCCTTCTTCCTTTTTATGTTTGTTACTCTCTTGTAACACCTCTAATCTTCTGGCACTCATATGACGTTATGCAGTTGCGAGCGCCGTAAAACCTCTACTAAAACCAAAAAAAACAATAGTGGTGTGATTTGCAATATTGTAAACAAGTTACACATTATTTATGATGTGTATTGTTGTCTCTGTGATTGTCTTTTTTAATAGTAATTAATTGTAAACATCGTATGTGTATATACGTGTGTGTGTGTGTGCTTGTGTGTGTGTGTGTGTGTGTGTGTGTGTGTGTGTGCGCGCGTGCGCGCGCGTGTGTGAGTGTGTGTATGTGTGTGTGCTACTATGCTCAACCCTCCCCACCCTTCTTCTTTATATGTCTTTTGAATCATCATGGTGCTTTACATATTGTTCTTTTTTAAATTACTTAATGGGCATTTTCTAGTTGGCTTAAGGCTGATTGGACTGGATCTTTTATGTCTCCATAGTCACTCGTTTAGACGTGCCCCTGCTTGTGCCATGAAGAAGTGGAATATTTTCAGTTTCCCTCTTTTTTTCAGACAACACATTGCATTAATTTGTTGTTTGTTTGGTCGATCATCAGTTTTTGTTTGTCTTTTATTGGTGCACATTTCAAGTTACCGAAGAAGTATTTCTAATCTTCAACCTATCGAAAAACCTTTCTTCCATCAGAAACATTTTAAAAAATATATTTTGGTTGAATGTTTAAACTCCATTCGTTTATATTGACCTGGAGAAATTCCTTGAATGTGCAAAATAATTAATCCGATGTACACTGTACTTTATCACTGCTACATTTTAATATGTGCCCTTGACCAGGGTAAGCTAACCTTTGAAAGAAAATTTATCTCAAACTGATAAAGCCGAGGTATGAGATATAAATAAACATGACCAATAACTTCATCGTTCTTCTCACCAGACTTTGTAACTTCCACCACTGAAAATGTTACAATGTCCACAATTGATCAAACCACTCCATCTATAACTGAAGATGTCATGTCTACCACTGAAGAACTTACAACATCTAGCACTGAAGGGGTTACAACTTCTATCGTTGATCAAACAACGGAGTCTACCACTGGAAAGGGTCCAACGTCTACCATTGATCAAACAACGGATCTTATCACTGAAGAAGCTCCAACATCTACAATTGATCAAACAAAGATATATACCACTGAAGAAGCTCCAACATCTAGATCCACAATTGATCAAACAAAGATATATACCACTGAAGAAGGTCCAACATCTACCATTGATCAAACAACTTATATTACCACTGAAGAAGTTCCAACATCTACAATTGATCAAACAAAATACACCACTGAAGAAGGCCTAACATCTACCATTGATCAAACAACCATATCTAGCACTGAGGGACTTTCAACATCCACCGTTGATCAAACAACTAAGTCTACCACTGAAGAAGGTCCAACATCTACCGTTGATCAAACAACAGATATTACAACTGAAGAAGGTCCAGCATCTACTGTTCTAACATCTACTGTTCATCAAACAACAGATATTACTACTGAGGAAGGTCCAACATCTACGTTTAGTAAAACAACCATGTCTACCACTGAAGAAGCTCCAACTTCTCCCATTGATCAAACAACTATATCTAGCACTGAAGCACTTTCAACATCTACCATTGATCAAACAATTGAGTCTACCACTGAAGCACTTTCAACATCTACCGTTGATCAAACAATTGAGTCTACCACTGAAGCACTTTCAACATCTACCGTTGATCAAACAATTGAGTCTACCACTGAAGAAGGTCCAACATCAACTGTTGATCAAACAACAGATATAACCACTGAAGAAAATCCCACATCTGCCATTAGTAAAACAACCATGTCTGCCACTGAAGGAGGTCCAACATCTACCATTGATCAAACAACCATAATATCTACCACTGAAAGACTTTCAACATCTACTGTTGATCAGACAAATACCACCGAAGAAGTTCCAACATCTACCATTGACCAAACAACTATATCTAGCACTGAAGCACTTCCAACATCTACCATTGGTCAAACAACATATATTACCTCTGAAGAAGCTCCGACATCTACCATTGATCAAACAACCATATCTAGCACTGATGAAGTTTCAACATCTACCATTAGTCAAACAATTGAGTCTACCACTGAAGAAGGTCCAACATCAACTGTTGATCAAACAACAGATATTACCACTGAAGAAAATCCCACATCTACCATTAGTAAAACAACCATGTCTACCACTGAAGGACTTTCAACATCTACCATTGATCAAACAACAGATATTACCACTGAAGAAGATCTAACATCTACTGTTGATCAGACAAATACCACCGAAGAAGTTCCAACATCTACCATTGATCAAACAACCATGTCTAGCACTGATGGAGTTTCAACATCTACCATTAGTCAAACAAATGAGTCCAGCACTGAAGGACTTTCAACACCCACCATTAGTAAAACAACAGCAACTACATCTGAAAAATTTTCAACGTCTACTGTTAGTCGGACAACTGAGTCTCCCACTGAAGGAGGGCCAACATCTACCAGTGATCAAACGACAGCAACTGCCACTGAAAAAGTCACAACATCCACCGTTGATCAAACATCTGTCACTGAAAAAGTTACAATTCCTTCATCTTCTACGGAAGAAGTAACAACATCTATCACTGATCAGACATTTACCAGTGATGAAACGAGAACAACTACCACTGTCGAAATTGCGACATCTACCAATGACCTGACAACATCGATTACCACCGAAGAAGTTTCAGCATCTACCGTTGGTCGAACAACGTCTACCACTGAAAAGGTTACATTTAGCTCGTCAACAACAGAAGAAGTTACAACATCTGCCGTCGATACAACAGCAACATCTGCCACCGGAGAAGGTATTACTTCCTGCAATGTATTCCAAACAGCAGTAGAAGAGCACTTCAGAGACACCAGTAACTTTCCTGAGCACTTTTTCGCTCAAGTAGACTTTTACCCACCCTTGCTACTCTAGGTTTGAAAATCGTTCTTAGTTTTAGTGAAGCACATTTTTTCTGTCCCTCTTTACTTAGAATGCCAGGCAGTCTCCTTGGGGTTTTTTTGGGGGGGGGGGGGGGTTGTTTTTTGTTTTGTTTTTTGTTTTGGTTTTGGTTTTGGTTTTTTTGGCTTGATTGGTTTGTTTGTTTTTGCAACACCCATTTTGATCCTGTATATTCTCTCAAATTTTCACCCCCTCCTGTCCCGTTTGTTTACTTCATCAGTCAGACAGACAGACAGACAGACAGACAGACAGACAGACAGACAGACAGACAGACAGACAGACAGACAGACAGACAGACAGACAGACAGACAGACAGACAGACAGACAGACAGACAGATAGATAGATAGATAGATAGATAGATAGATAGATAGATAGATAGATGACATCTACACTTGATCACGTAACACCAACTACAACTGGGGGTTTCAGCATCCACCATTGAGTAATCAACTTGACTATGTCTTCCACTGAAGCGTATCCACATATTATATCATTGACCAAACGACAGTAACTACCGTTGAAGAAGTATACACGTCTACTACTTGTCAAATGACAACATCTGCTATTGTAAATGTTACAGTTACCGCATCCACCACTAGTCAAATAACAACATCTGCTACTGAAAATGATACATTTACGACACCTACAACTGAAAAAAGTTACATGTGCCGCTGGTCAAATAAAAACATTTGCTACTGAAATGTTATATTTACCACGTCTCCAACTGGAAAAGTTACAACATCCACCAATGGTCAAATAACATCAGATCTGTTACTGAAAATGTTACATTTACGACATATATCTACAACACAAAAAGTTACAGCATTTACCATTGGTCAAATAACAACATCTGCTACTGAAATGTTACATTTACCACATCTACAACAGAAAAAGCTACAACATTCACCACTGGACGAATAACATCTGCCACTTGAAATGTTACATTTACCACATCTACAACTAAAGAAGCTACAATATCTCGCTTCCCCAGAATTACAACGTTCTATCTGCTCAGTAGGGCCTATCTAGTTTCGAGAAATTTGACGTAGAAAATGTTGAGTTTCACAACGTGCCACACTTTTCCGAATGCAATTCTTTGAATATCTTGATAACGACTCCAAATTATCTTTGGATTTTGGTAGAGCATGTTAGAACATTAGGGTTCTGAACACATGGTCTAAGCTACTCACACCCGCCAAAAATGTCAGATAAAAACCATGTAATTCTGAGGTAGCGATCTTTCAAAGATGACTTCCTGTATTGTGCAGCAGATGCGTACATGCAGAGAAGCCACATGACTTAACAAATCACTTGCTATTGCAATTATAGGTCTAAAAATGAATTACTATCTATTTCCAACCACACCAATTAGACTACTTCTGAAGTACAATCTTGCACAGGTTTGCTCGTTTTCAACTCGCAACGTAGTTCACTCTCAATCATAGAAAGACAGTGAAGCACACTTTCTTTCGTTGCTTTTTTTTTTTTTTACGACAGAAGGCCAGTGAAGGTCTCTTTTTTTTTCTTCTTTTGGTTTCGGTTTGTTTTGTTTTAAACCCAGTTCTCCCCTGCGTATAAATTTTCTGTCAAATTATCACTCCCACCTTCCTCGATTATTTTTTTACATCAATGTAGAAAGCTACACTGTGTGTGTGTGTGTGTGTGTGTGTGTGTGTGTGTGTGTGTGTGTGTGTGTGTGTGTGTGTGTGTGTGTGTGTGTGTATTGCTGTACCCATCCACGCACCTTCTATCTATGCCTGTTGAATCAGCATGTTACTGTTTATACATGTATTACATTTTTTGTTTGATTATTTAACTCTTTAAGTGGCAGACACATGATATCATCATGTCCGATCAGTTGCAGGCCAAAGGCAAAGTCGCACGGCATTAAAACCATATTACAGAAATAAGAAACTCGCATTTGCACATCTTATAATATATTTTGCCTGCCTTCTTAAGTTTTATTTAGATGACGAAAATGTGAAAACGGAGTAGAAAAATCTGTATGAATACAACGAAGTTATGCTTCTCTTTTATTAAAGTCCCAACAAACAGCGCGTATTCAAATGCAGAATACGCATCTTCAAAGAGTTGATATTCGATATTCCAGGTTGTGGCTTGTAGCCATTTAGGGTGGAGCTTTTGTGTTTTTATTGTGGCATATTGTTTTTTGCACTTGTTGACTTCATTCCACGAACGTCCCTTGGCGTCGCCTATGCCATGTTTTGAATTTATGTTCTTTTTTTTTTTGCAGACAACACATTGTATTTGTTGGTTGGTCGGTTGGTGATTTGTGTTTGTCTGGTACTGGTGCACATTTCACGTACCGGAGAAGTGTGTCTGGTCTTAAAACTTATCGAACGTCTTTGTTTCCTCTCTTCAAGAACGAATTCATTTTTAAAGAATATTTTTGCTGACAATTTTTGGAAGAAACCTAATTATCTCATAATACACTGTTTTAATAGGTAGCATTTTAACTTCCCTGTCCAAACTTCAAGAAATTTCTTGAATAACGACGCAATTAATCAGTGTAAACTAAACGTATTGCTGAAACGTTTTTAATGTCGTAAATTTACCTTTGAAAAAAATTAGTATACAAATCAGAGTCAAATAGTCAGTGTCTCAAACTATGGCCAAGGTATGAAATATAAGCGAGACCTATAACTTCTTTGTGGATGCTTTGATTCTTCTCACCAGACTTTATAACTTCCACCACTGAAAATGTTACATTGTCTACTATTGATCAAACCACAGCATCTACAACTGAAGATGTTACGTCCACCACTGAAGAAATAACATCTACCACTGATAAAACAACTACCACTGAAGAAATTACAACAACTTCTACCACTGAAGAAATTACAACAGCAACTACCACTGAAGAAATTATAACAGCAACTACCACTGAAGAAATTACAACAGCAACTACCACTGAAGAAATTACAACAGCAACTACCACTGAAGAAATTACAACATCTACCACTGATCAACCAACTACCACTGAAGAAATTACAACAGCAACTACCACTGAAGAAATTACAACAGCAACTACCACTGAAGAAATTACAACAGCAACTACCACTGAAGAAATTACAACAACTTCTACCACTGAAGCAGTTACAACACCAACTACCACTGAAGCAGTTACAACACCAACTACCACTGAAGAAATTACAACACCAACTACCACTGAAGAAATTACAACAGCAACTACCACTGAAGAAATTACAACAACTTCTACCACTGAAGAAATTACAACACCAACTACCACTGAAGAAGTTACAACAGCATCTACCACCGGAGAAGGTATAACTACCTGTAGTGTACTCTATAGAACAGTACATGTACTGCAGTGTCACCACTGACTTTACAAGGCACCTTTTCTACTATGGGTCTAACGATTATTTCTCTCTCTCTCTAACCGGTAAGACCAAAACTGGAAGTACCTACTTCTTGCACTGACTTTTTGTTTGTTTCAACCACGACGTAAATCCTCACCGTTTATAGAAAACAATTAAGCGTTCTTTTTTCCCATGGCTTTTTTCTTTTCTTTTCCTTTTTTTTTTTCAAAGTTTAGAATGCCTGGGGGAGGGGGGGGGGATTCTGTTGTTTTTTCTTTTTGTTTTTGTTTTTCTGGTTTTAGTTGTTTTTGTAGAACACACATTTCTCCCATGTTCTCAAATTATCACCCTCGTCTGCTCCGAGTTATATCTTTTTTACCTCAATTTTGGATGGACTCCTCCGCCCTTTCTGCAGAAACAAATAGTAGAAAAAACGTGTGGACCTTTATTTCTCAATAGAAAGACTGTGTTTCGACTGGAGTCGCTCCCAGTTTACATGACTTACTCCTCAATCAGCGGCAATGCATTAAAATAATGTTACAGTCTGTAAACATGTACGCATTTGGCGCTACTATCAGATTCTGGTTTTGTATGTCTCAACAGTTTAACTTACACATTTGGCGCTACCATCCGTTTCTGGTTTTTTATGCCGCAATAGTTTATCTTTGATTTTGATGTACAACATCCTATCATCATCATCATCACCATCATCAAGTGTCATATCTGCGACAGATATCGGCGGTCGTGGTGCCCCATCCATTCCTTTGCTCGGATGTTCTAAAAAAAAAAATTTTTTAACTGCACTATCGTGATCTTTCCCTGTCACCCGTCTACTAGTATTTAGACTCCCAAAGTAGGTTGCTCTGGGTCTACCTTTACCTAGTTTGCCCTCAATTTTGCCAGACAGTGAGAGCTAAATGTTCAAGGACATCCTACAGCATGAGTTTAACCCTGGTTTTCCCTTTGACGTTGTTCTGTTTTGAAACATGACTAACTTTCTTTTACTAACCCTGAACCCTGCTAACATGACATTGTTTTCTCTCTCTGTTGTATTATATATTTCT
>NW_004797272.1:4418600-4421436 GCF_000002075.1 Aplysia californica | reverse complement strand
ATATATATATATATATATATATGATATATATATATATATATATATATATATATATATATATATATATATATATATATATATATATATATGTATACAACGAAGAGAGAAAACAGTGTCATGTGCACATTATGTGTAATAGTGCACAATGGCTTCACCAATTTCTTGTTTAAATATTATGTGTGTAGAAACGTTGTACATGCCTATTAGAGTTAAACATTTTCTTCTCTTCATTTTTTGTGAACGATAAGTAAATTTTTTAAACAATAAGTTGATGAAGTTTGATATTTCTCGGAGCTGATGTGTCTGTTTCGAAAGTTGTGGCATAATTCAACAAAGGTTTCATTTAATTCAGTATCGATTTCATCTAATTCCAATATCAATTTCATCTCTCTTTTTTTTTGTGTGTGCATAATATACAAAACAGGATATTGCATTTTCATCCGAGCAAGTCACGACTGTCGACATATAATGTACTTTTTGCTGCCTTTTTTTAAAAACAAATTACACGTTGTGTTTTCTCCCCATGTTTCCCTTTTCACGTTAGTTTGGTTGTTTGTTTGTTTGTTTTTTCATAGCGTTACAAAATCTTTGAGATGAGTAAGGTAAAGACAGAGGAGGAACAATGGGCAGGGAAATAGATCTCGAGAATATTTGTTAAAGTAGCATATTTAACACGCACTCCCCCCCCCCCCTCCTTTTTTGTGCAAACGTTTGTCAACCAAGGAGACGTGCTTTCAAATTGTCAATATATTATTTAGGAAAAGAAAATGAACAATTCTACGACAAAAACCAAAAGAAAACTGATTATTATGAATAAATATTACAGGCTTCGGTACCCTGCACATGATTTCTCTCTCTCTCTCTCTCTATCTCTCTCTCTCTCGCTATCTCTCTCTCTCTCTCTCTCTCTCTCTCTCTCTCTCTCTCTCTCTCTCTCTCCCTCTCTCTCTCTCTCTCTCTCTCTCTCGCTCTCTCTCTCTCTCGCTCTCTCTCTCTCTCTCTCTCTCTCTCTCTCTCTTTCTCTCTCTCTGCCTCTGATATGAGTTTAGAAGGGGAAAGGGGGAGGGGGGAGGGCGAAGATACGTAATAAATAGATTTATCAAGTCACATCTTGAATGTTGGCATAAGTCATGATCATACGACATGGAATGCATAGTCTCGGTAACCACAACTAGAGTGCACAAGTTTCTTTTTTTATCCTGCGTGCGGTTTTACTAATTATTGCCTCTTTTCTGTTATACCCTACGTGTGCAGTCTACCGTTTGTATTTAACTTTCTGCTTGTGTGTTTGTTGCTAATCTAATTTTGCTCCATTTCATTCATTTCTTTAGTTGTTGTTTCTTTTAATATCCATACCCCTTTTGTGTTTCTTTTAATATCCATACAATATCCATATCCATGTTTTCTTGTTGTTGTTTTTTTTTTTTTTTTTTTTTTTTTTTTTTTTGGGGGGGGGGGGGTTCTGTGTGTGTTGATTATTACTAAAGTTACTGGTGTATCATTGTCGTACCCAAATCCTTTCTGATGAGACTGCAGCGAGTTCATTTAAATTTTAGTTTATTCAGTTACTTCGTGTGTGGTTGTTTGTTTTTACTTTTAGTCTAATTTTTTTAGAAGTTGCATCTCAAAATTTTAATTATAATCGTTCAAACAGAGCACAAAGAATTATGTATCATGTACACTGTTCACACGTGCACTCAATCACACACGCCCGCACTCATACACGCACTTACGTTCGCGAGCGCACACACTCACGCACACCCACGCGCACACACACACGAATACACACACACGCTCACAAACACACACGCGCGCGCGTGCTCGCACGCACGCACGCACGCACGCACGCACACATACACAAGCATAATTCATATTCTTGTAAATGCTCCAATCTTATTTTTTGCTTTGGAATTGTTTTTAAGGTATCATTAGTTGTTCTTTAAGAATCCAGCGTTGTGCCACACACGAGTTTGTGGTGTGTGTAGTGCGTAAAATTTGACTGAACATGCTGGTTTGTATTTTGGTATTTGAGTTTGAGTATACATGATTTCCTTTGCTATATCTTATAACAGGCTCAACAACAAGTCCGGCAGAGACATCCACTGTGCCAACCCCATCTTCGTCAACGTGTGTGGGTAAGGTCTTTTTGTGTTGTTTTATTTTGTTTTCTTTTATTTTGTTTTGCTTTTTGTTTGTTGCTGTTTTGTTTGGTTTTGTGGGGGTGGGGGGGGGGTTGCTGGGTTGTTGTTGTTGTTTTTGGGGGGTTGTTGTTGTTGTTGTTGTTTTTGTTGTTGTTGTTGTTGCTATTGTTGTTTGGGAGGGTGGTGGTGCTTAACTCATCTTACTGAATTGAATTATTTTTTGCTAGGTTCATATTTAGGTAAACATATTGATCTGTATAACAAAATTTGTTTAATAATCTTGTGCAAGCACATATTGTTCAAATATTCCAATTGTCTACCTCTTCTTCCTCCTGTTCCCCATCCTCCTCTGTGGGTGGTTGGCGGGTGCTCTGGTGTGGTTTTCTTCTGATTTCTATCAAACATCTATCGTCTTTATCTCCCCTCCTTCTTTTTTGTGTTTGTTACTCTCTAGTAACACCTCTAATCTTCGGCACTTATATGACCTTATTGAGTTGCAAGGGCCATAAAACTCTTACTAAAACATACATCCTCCTCATCCTCCTCCTCCTTTTCCTCCTCCTCCTCCCCCCCCCCCTTCCTCCTCCTCATCCTCCTCCTCCTCCCCCCTCCTCCTCTTCCTCCTCCTCCTCCTCCTCCTCCTCCTCCTCCTCCTCCTCCTCCTCCTCCTCCTCCTCCTCCTCCTCCTCTTCACC
>NW_004797272.1:4387239-4418500 GCF_000002075.1 Aplysia californica | reverse complement strand
TCCCACCGATTTCGCTCATCTGTTCTCAATATTGTTCTCTGACGTTCCACAGTAAATGGAGTAAAACTCATTACATACTTTCTCAATAAAGAACTGACATAGCATTCTTGTTAATTACACTTTGCCATTCAATTCTTCCTCCAGGTTTATTTGCCGACTGGCGCATTGATGGAAGTAAGAAGTTCTGTGGATGCATCCATGAATCTGTACCTGAAACCATCCGCTGTAGATATTGGGAAAACATCTGGTAAGTTAGTGGGGTTGTTTTTTATATCCCTGTGTTCTTTTGTGTATTACACCAGATAAACTACCTGAATATGTAGTGTAGTGGTTAGGCTTTTTGCTGTAACAAGCAGAAGGCCAGGTAATTCCTATGTGGGTAGATTCTTAGTGGGTATCTCAGTCTTTCTGCTGGGATATTGTATCCCTCTCATTTTCTCACTAATTTTACCTCTGACACCAGGCAACCCGCCATCTCCTCTCCTTCAATCGGAAAAATCTAGACTTCTATTAAAGATGAATAGGTATTTTTTCAACAAAAACTAGACAAATGAACAAGCTTTAAGGTGACACCAACAAGTTCATATGCCTGGAAACTGATGAGCGTCTGATTCCACCCTGTCGTGACACAAATGGTCTCAATATATGTCTTCTTTATAGTTTTAGTGCAGTGGTGAGTTGATGTTTAGATCAGCCTTTACATCACTCATTTGATTCCAAAATTAGCACGAGACCAGACAGTCAACCTTTATTCTCGAGATATATTCATCTACACTATAAATGAGCTCATTGTGTTTAGATTTACCAGGATGGCTAAACTGCGGCAGGGGGGGAGTTGCTGGGGTTTTTTTTGTTGTTGTGCTTTACTTCTTGTGTGTCCTTGATTTTTAACATTTTTTTAGTAGCCACGAATTTTTCATATTCCACCCCCGACTCTTTTTTTTCAGGGCTTTGTGGTGTGTTTGATGGCAACAGCACGAATGATCTGCTAGGAGCAAATGATGTTTTGTACTCAGTAACAGATCCACAAGAGGAACCAGACACTTTCAGCAACACTTACAGGTAAAAATAATAACTTCTTGTAGATACAGGTTGTTGAGATAATGATAAGAGAGCCTTATAAGTCCTATCACATTGCTGAATTGCTGAGCACTGTAGTCCTTCATAATTTTGACTTTGCACACATGTGGCATCAGTGGCCTAGTGGTTAGGCTCTCAGACTCGCAACTATAAGGTTTTAGGTTCGAATCCCGCCAGGAGCCCGATGTTGTGTCCTTTGGAAAGTCACTTTACACAAATTTTCCTCACTTTACCCAGGCCTCCCCCCTCCCTCCTTTCTCCTCTAAATACTTAAAGGTGGACAAGTAGGCACCGCAATGTGTCCTTGAGTAAGATATAGGCCTACATATATCCAAGCTAAAATCAGCTATGCTTTTCTTCAATCTGCGACAGAGTTTTTAAGTTCCTAATCCTGTGTTTGAATTGGTTGTTATTTAAAATATGTTACATTGTATTGTTTAGGCTACTTTGAATGTGCATGTTTCCACCCTTAAGTTTATTTTACCCAAGTTTCCACAAGGACAAAAATTTTCTATTTCCTTTTTTTTTTTTTTTTTTTTCATTCTAAAACTTAGATTAGAAATATGCTTTCCATGCTTTCAAAGAACGTGCTCGTTTTACATGAGAGGCAAACAACATAATATGCACTCAGACCTTAACCTCACACTTGTATGTCAAATCTCATTGTAAGTACATTATGTACGCATGCTTCTAAAATGTACACATGTGATTGCCAGCAGTCATGCCCTGTGTCTTCAAGATATTTGTACTAAGAAACTGTTCAAAATTTGACGTTTTTTATGAGAACAGAAAGACAATGATGAAGCTGTTTGAGGTTGATGGGGTTTGGTTTGGGTTTTTTCAAGAATGAGAAGAGGAATATCATTTACAGTTGAACCATGGCGCTCTTATGACTTTATGCAATTGCGAGCGCCGTATAACCTCTACTAAAAAAAAAGTTGAACCTGCTCTTACGACCACCTGTGTAAAATAGTCTTTGTACAAACGACCACCTCCCACTCTTCCCCTTGCTTGTTTCTACATTACAATGACACTGTCTGAGATGTCCACCAGTCTAGATGGGTGGTTGGCGGGTGCTCTGGAGCGGTTTGCTTCTTCTTTCCCATCAAACATCTATCGTCCTTATCTCCCTTCCTTCTTTTTTGTGTTTGTTACTCTCATGTAACACCTCTAATCTTCGGCACTTAAGGTGTATATGACGTTATTGTGTTACAAGTGCAGTAAAACACTTACTAAACTAAAAATCAAAGACCCACCAGTCCAAGAAAAGCATTTTTGTCCTGACAATAGGTGACCATCTTGGACAATTTCGACTGGAAGCTGCTCAAAATTTGACATGATGTTATGGGCAGAAAGGCAATGAAGTAGCTGTTTAAAGATCAACTATTTATTATGAAAAGGGAGACAAATATCGTGATTTAATGATGTATTTCGTATTATTTACTTTTTTTTCAGGTACTGTGGACAGTTATCCCATCATGCCTGGCAATCCTGCTATTTCCTTCAGTGTCTCCGGTCTGACTGCAGTGTTCGACTGTCAAATACAGCCGGCTTCTGAAAGTGGAGTTCAGTACATTCTCTCCTGGACCTCGGGCACTGATGTCCTGTCTATGGTCACTTTGACCACCATAAATGTGGATCGGCTTGACATGGCCACACTGTCCCAAGATCAGAGGAACTCCATACTGGACAATGGGGTACCTAACATCATCTTTTTTTTGTTGATCTTTTACTGTTTCCAAATTCGCTTCTTCATATATTCATATATATATATATGTGTTCTGAAGTGTGAAATATCCTCTCTTTTTATGATCCCTCTTACACTGTATATTGAATGAAATTGCTTTTTGTGTCACGAGTACGGGGTAGAATCAGGCGCTCGTCAATTTTTGGGCATGTGGAGTTATTAGTATCATCTGAAAGCATATTTATTTGCCTTGCTTTCGATTTTAAAAATACCCATCTATCTATCTTGTTATAGAAGTTGAGATATTTGCAATTGAAGGAGTTGGGGTTGCATGGTTTCAAGGGTAAAATAAGAAAGAAAATGGCCGCCAAAGTATAGCTTGAGAGTCCTTGAAAACTGGAAATTTACACATTTTGCGCCTCTAATCTATGTTTTTCTGTAAAAATTCACATAGAAATCTGTTTTTGTATGGATATAAAAGGTGTTGAGCCAAAAAACGAAAATTCGATAAAAATTGACAAACTGGCGGAAAATGCCTGTTCCTTTGATTTCATTATTTTGACGAGCGCTTGATTTTACTACGATGCCTCACTTTTTTGTTCTAATGTTCAAAAGATGTTCCTCTTTTTGTTTAGAACTTGCTTCTCTCCTAGTGCTACTGAGATCAGATCTGGCAGAGAAGTGTTGCTTGTTTACTCAAAGTAAGCTTACTGACTGTGGAAGAATGATCCGTGGATGGTTTTCAGGTGCTCTGGTGTGGTTTACTCCGTCTTTCCTATATGGAAACATGCATCGTCCATATCTTTCCTCTTTCTTGTTTATGTTTGCTGCGCTCTTGTAACACCTCTAATTTTCAGACCTAATTGAATTGCAAGTGCCATAAAATGCTCACTAAAACATTAAAAGAAACAAAGTATGATGTTGGTGAAGATTTTTTTTACATATTTATTCAGAATGGCTCTTTCTGTCATTTCTTTTGGCTGTACACAAACTTCCCGATCTGAAAGATTTGCACCAGATTTATCTCACTACCTTGCAGTTTCGCATAGAAAGAAAGATAACATTTTGTGACAAGCTTGCTTTTGAACATTTCTGTCTGACACTCATTTTGCTTTGCTCCCCAGCTTGTCTGTTCTGTAAGAGCCTCCAATCCTGCAAGGTGTGGAAATGGTGAAAGCCCTCCATTAGAAGATTCAGTTCCTCCTTTCGTTCCAAAGGTAAGATAATTTTAACTCCTTATCACCGGCAAGCTGCTCTCTGTGATTTGCGGATGGAACCTCTGTGCCAGTGAGCCGCTGGCAGGCTCATTCCTTTAAGACATATTTGACCTCAAATCTCTTTTTGGCAATTGCCGAAAACAGGTCTGTTTTATTGGGAGTTCTTTCATTAGATCAAGAAGTATCGAAATACTTCACGTTTCACTTATTTTTAATTACCAATTTAGTGTCATATAAGTCAATTTTAGATTTTGAGCCAAAACAGGACCCCAGCATAGTGGGTTTACTCCCCTCGAAGATAAAGAGTTAAAGTCTCCCAATGGTGTTTATTTTGCTTCTAAAATAATGGTCATAATTAAAATGAGTTAAGATTTAGGAATTACCACATAATTCCACAAATCATAATCAGGATATTACTATATGTGTCACAATATGGTGAAATCAGGCGCTCACCAATTTTTGGCGTATGTGGACTTATTGGTATCATCTGAAAGCTTATTCATTTGCGTTGCAAAAAAGTACCCATCTATCTTGAATAGAATTCAAGATATTTACATTTGAAGGAGGTGAGATCGTCTGGTGTCAATGGTGAAATTAGCAAGAAAATGGCCGCCAAAGTTTGGTAACTCCAATAACTCTAGAGTCTTTGAAAACTGAAAAATTACACATGATGCCTTTGATCAATGTTTTTCGGTAAAATTCACATTGAAATATGTTTTTATATGTACATAAATTGACGGGCTCCTGATTTTCACCTTCCATATTGTTGAATATTGTATGTTGCTCAATGTTCCCTGTAGGTATGCACTACATATGCGTAAGCCCACACATACATTCACACTCATGTGTACACATGTACACCTCAGTTACACGCGTGCGCGCGCGAGTGCATGCAAGGTAGCACGCATGCACGCACACGCACGCTAGCACGCACATGCATACACACACACACATAATCACACACACACATACACACACACACACACACACACACACACATAATCCCACATACACACACACACACTCACATGCACACACATACACACACTTGCACACATACACACACACCTTTATAAACTTATTACTCACATACACATGCTCACAAACACACACACACGCACACACACGCACACACAAACACACACACACACACACACACACACATACACTCTCTCTCTCTGTGTCTGTCTCTCTGTCTCTCTCTCTCTCTCTCTCTCTCTCTCTCTCTCTCTCTCTCTCTCTCTCTGAAAAACACACACAGCTTAACATCATTTCTTTTTTAGATTTGTGATTTAGATTTTCACTTATTCTGTTGTCAAGGAATGAATAGATCTCTTATTGCTGCTTTTGTTTATGTGCTGCCAAGGTGACGGGACCAACACCTGATATTTTGTATGAAGGAATAACAACAGCCACAGTGTCGGTCAGCTTTGGCAGCATCACCCGTGAACTTTACTGCTTGCTGAAATATGGGCAGTCCTGCCGCGTTACAGTGCAAGCCAGAACAAACGCGCAAGATTTTCCCAAGTAAGGCCCCATCATGTCACCCAATGGGATGGGTGTATTAACTGTAGGCAACGTACTTTGAATTATTTTGCTTCCAACTGTGTTATCAGGTATCCAGACTTAAAGATCAATCAGACCTCTCTTATAAGCATACATTAATTTTTATAAAAATATATGGCTGATGTTTGCAAACTTTCCAGGGTGAGGGGGGGGGATTGGAAAAAACAAGGGGGTACAGTAGGAAAAGCAAGGGCCCATGAAAGATTTGGAGAAATATGGTGGGTTGAGGAGCAAACCGAATTCATCTTTTTTTTAAACAAAATAAACAAGCCAACAAGACCATGTTTTTAAAAATGAGTAAGTCTTACAAATTATACGAGCATTGGCTATAAACAAAAGCAGAGCGTTTAAACTTTTATTCTGTAGTCTGACTGCTAATTTTCATGATGTCATCTCTCTCTACATATTCTTCTGTAGTGCGTACTACTTTTTGATTTTGCAACACGCAGCTTCAATTTTACTACCCAGTAATAGAAATGTATCTTAGAATTGCAGACAAGCATACATTTTACTCTAAGTTACCATCAAATATGAGTATGTGTATGCTGTCCTTATCCACTCTTTTTTTTTCCTCTTTTACTCTTACTAATGCTGGCCATATCTCACTGTACTATCCACCGTGCCTTCCTCCCCCCTCCCCCTCCTATTCTTTGTTTCATCTGGCATCCTTCTTGTCAGTATTATGATCATAATGATAACTTTCAAAATCTGGATAAATTCCTTCATGTGGTTTGAGAGATGCTTCTGAAGTGACATGTTGTATTATTGTTGGCTCTGTTTTTCTATTCTTGTTGAAATTCTCTTATGAAAGTGTTGTACAATTTGGATTCTGTGTATATCTACATGTATTTTTTTTCCACACCTGTACTGCCACAGAAAATTTCCCTCAGGAACAATAAAGTATTGTCTTATCTTATCCTATCTTACAATTCGTGATGTCTTGACCTTGCCCTTTCACAGCAAATGTATTGGAGGAGCAGAGGTGCCTGCTCTTGTTGTCAAGTCTATTGCAACAAGTGACGCTACATGTGGTGGAAATGTAGGAGCCTCAAGTTCTCAGGTTACTCTGGAGATGAGGGCTGTCAGTGACGGTATTGTCAGGAGCGACAGGGATGTCACCATTGACATCTTCCAAGTGGACACTGTCGCAACTACCACTGAGACAGGAATTCTGCTGAAAAAGTTCAATGTATGAATTTTTCTTTCCTTCGAACATAATTCTATGACTTGTTATTTTATTGTTATGAACATATTATGATGAATTTGCTTTCAATTTGAAGATGCGATGTTCTGGTACTGTTTCTTTTTGTATTCTTTTTGTATCCCAAACGTGATGTGAGGCGACGAGACGAGAGTCTAACAACATCGTCAACCGAGCATGAAATCAAATATGTATTAGGTTCTCACAGATATAGACTTTTGAGGTTAAAGGTTGTGCCTTTAAACTTTTTAGGGAAAGAGTTACTACTAGTGCCTGCCATTTTAAGTGAATAGAAATCTTGCTTCTAACAAATTCTAAAAAACTTGGTTGTTTGTTACATATGAATAATAATCGTGAATTTAGGGGGGGGGGGGTCTGTGGTACACCGTCAGATGAAGTAGAAAGAAATATACAAATGGTTATACTCATATTAATTGTTAATGTCTTAGTTCTTTCAAAGTCATATTGTTTTGCTGTAGAAGTCAATGAAAAAAATAAGAAAGTTTATCAAAATCGTAACTCCAACCCTCTATTCTGTTCACTCATGTTTCTCCCTAACTCCACTAAAAACCATTGGAAAAGGGGAACACTGAGACAATACATAGGCCTACATTCTTTGGGCCTGCAACAATTTCAAGGAAGTTAGCATCTATCTAATTTGTGCTTTCCTTGGTGCTTTATAATCATTTGCCTATTACAATTATAAGAAAAATGTTGTGTCTGTCCATGTTTCTTCACTTTATTCACCTTCTTTTTTCACTATCCTCATCCATCCAGGTAACTGTAAGAAGTTCCGACCTGGCCGAACAGTGTAAGGTTGTTGGAGATCCGCACGTTTTCACCTTTGACCAAACGTAAGAAAGAGAATGATAGATTTGCACTGTACGAGAATCTAGTAGTACTACTGTCGAAAGTTAGCTTTTTAGAGGAGATTTATGGACCAGTCCATGTTATCATTTTAGACTTTCATGATTCATATTGAGATGTTGCCTACAGCTTAGTGTCAAGGTATGTAGCTTTGATAGTTTTGTTTTACTATTATATGAATTCTTTTCTTGTTGTCATCAAGATTTAATTCTTGGTTGTTTTGGGGGGGCGGTTTATTTCACAAGGATGTTTGTTTTATTGATTTCTTTAATGAGGACTTAATTATTGCTCTTTTTTGGGGTATTCAGTGAAACTTTGTCTAACATACATTTTGTGAACTTGTTGCAGAAAATACGACAATATGTTGACGGGAGAGTTTGTTCTCTACAAGCACCAGGATCTGCAAGTTGAAGTGAGACATTATCTAATGTGTACAGTCAGGCACAGATAACACGAACGCAGAAAACTCAAAGTCACAGATAATTCATACAATTTGCGCGTCCTTGATGACTGATATCTCTTTAATTTTTCATTATGATCGGTTAACCAGAATGATACGGATGTCCCGAGCAGATTTGTCCATCCCTGACGTGTTTGAGTTATCCATGCCTGACTGTATTTTTAAGACTGTTTGGGATAGGCTCATTTCTTTAAGGCAAAGATTACATTGCATTGCTGTTTATCATATCAAGAGCATGGTAAATAGTACTTGTGAGCATCTAATACTGCCATGAATAATTAATCCCTTCTTTTCTCATATTCCCCCTTGCCATTGCAGTGCTGGTGATAACTGCTTGATTGGTATCCAGAAAGACTATAAAGTCACAACAAACATTCAAATGTTATATATTTATTGTCAGGGTCGGCATACAATTATCAGTGGGTATTTTTTGTGTGAATACAATGTTTTGTGATAATTGTTTCAGTTATGAGTTTGAAATGTTTCAAATAGAGGTTGGTTAAGACAGGAGTGGCTGAAAAATATTTTAAGATATTTTCTTATATGATTTTGTTTGAGTAAACAATGGGGAGGGGGAACAGACTTCATGGTTTTCGAAAACTGTGTTTCTCTTTTTCCAGTATTTGTTGTGACTTGTTTCATTTTTTAAAACTTCATTATGGGTCTTTTTCGCATACCTTCGACTCTCCAGGTTCATGGCTACTTCTACAAGACTGGAGTAGGTTCCAGTGCATGTGGCTTTGCTGCTCGCGTCGGCAATGATGTTATTAGAGTGAGCAAATGTGATTCGCGCACAGACACCATTCACCCAGTGACAGTGAAACTGTTCTTGGTCGGGGAACTATCTCCTCAAACTCTGGTGTACCAGGAGGATGATGGTGACACTATAAAGGTAAGGCTAGTATTTTCTTTTATAAGTGACACGAGCAGATAGATCATAACATATTGTATCGGAATGCAATTTGCTGTAACTGTCATATCTTGTTTTTTTGTTCAAAGCAAGTGAATTATAAATATGCCAACTCAACCCGGATGTGTTGATGGCATAATTGCAGCCCTGTCTTTGATAAAGTCACTTGGAAACCTCCATTTAGAGCTTACTTGCTCTACCTCGCTGATGTTCAAAAGATATTTTTAACTATTTAAGAATAGGGGTAGAGTAAATTTACTTTATTTATTTTATTGGATTAAAGTATCATGGAACAATTTAGCCCTTTCTTTTTGTTTGTAATCACTTTCCTCATGCCTATGTTTGTTTTCCTGGTTCTGCTGCTTTGTTTTGTTTTTATAAATATAGTCAAAATTGTCCAAGACGGCCACCCATTGACGAGAAGAAAACTGATTGTCTTGGACAGGTTGACCTCTAGGACAGTATCAGTATAATACCAAAAAAATGCCGGGGGGGGGGGGGGGGGGGGGGGGGTGAAAAGTGGTCATGTGTACAGGTGAATGTTTAGGACAGGTGGCCATTGGAGCCCGTTCAACTGTACTTCTCTGATTTGTTTTGGAACATCTGTTCTTTCAATCCCTGTAAACATAAGAACTTGTAGATTCTTTTGCTACTCGTTGTATGATTTAATTTGTTTGCATTTACGTGTGCAATTGAACTACTCCTTTGAGATACAGAAACAAATGATTGGTAAAGAATTATATGAGTTTTTCATAATTCAGTTTGAAATGCATTCTGAACTGAAACTCAGTAGGTTGATATTCTTCACTTTAAATACACCATGTCTCCTCTTTCCTTGAATTATCACTTTTTAGAAATAAAGATTGCTTCTGTAGGTAAGCTACATGCCAGGCTTATTAACGATGTTTTCACATTTCTGTGAATGAATACCTTGTTTTGGGATGGGTTTTTCAGTTAACAATTTTTAATAATTTTGAACGTTTTTTGTGTGAAATTTTTTTTAGGCTAGCCCCCTGATTTCTTGAAAAATAGTCGCATCTGGTCACTTGCTGTCGCTATTTACTTGACAGTCATAAACTTTACCTCTGCAAAATTCTTTGATCTAAAAGGCAGCACGAAATGAAGTAATCCACCCACCCACACACTGCAATTGTAAATACCACCACGTTTGATGTAAATGCTCCCAGGACTGTTGTTATCATTGCCAATCAGGCAAGCTTTACACTATGCTAGAGCATCTATTTCACAATAGACCATGGTCAATCAAGTGGGTCTTATTTTTAACCCTTTGAGCCCTGACTTCCTGAGGCTACCATGCACCTCTGCCTGAGCTCCTGGGCGATATATTACTAACATTCTAAAGATCGTCAGAATCACTTTCCATATCCCACTCAGGGTAGTCCTGGTCATTACAAGCATCTAAATTCAGAAAGATCTTCCAAATAATCATGAACATCCTGTTTAGTAAACACTGTTTTTCGTGCGCATTTTGTCCCAGACAGGCCGCGTTAGAGATAGGGTCTCGCTCTCCAGTGTACCAGTAGCTAGGCATACTGGCAGTTTTAGGCGCCACTGCTGTACCGGTGGCAAGGGCTCAACAGTAGACTGTCAACTAAACTTGCACCATGTAGCCTATCTTTATTTTGATAATACAGTCTAGCATGCACATAACTAACACACACACAGCAAACAGATTTTCAGGTCCCAAATTTTTTCTTGTACATTTATTTCCTTTGTATTTTTTAAAACATGTACAAGCAAAGTTCGTCCATAACTTAAAGATTTCTGCGTCCCACCGATTTCGCTCATCTGTTCTCAATATTGTTCTCTGACGTTCCACAGTAAATGGAGTAAAACTCATTACATACTTTCTCAATAAAGAACTGACATAGCATTCTTGTTGATTACACTTTGCCATTCAATTCTTCCTCCAGGTTTATTTGCCGACTGGCGCATTGATGGAAGTAAGAAGTTCTGTGGATGCATCCATGAATCTGTACCTGAAACCATCCGCTGTAGATATTGGGAAAACATCTGGTAAGTTAGTGGGGTTGTTTTTTATATCCCTGTGTTCTTTTGTGTATTACACCAGATAAACTACCTGAATATGTAGTGTAGTGGTTAGGCTTTTTGCTGTAACAAGCAGAAGGCCAGGTAATTCCTATGTGGGTAGATTCTTAGTGGGTATCTCAGTCTTTCTGCTGGGATATTGTATCCCTCTCATTTTCTCACTAATTTTACCTCTGACACCAGGCAACCCGCCATCTCCTCTCCTTCAATCGGAAAAATCTAGACTTCTATTAAAGATGAATAGGTATTTTTTCAACAAAAACTAGACAAATGAACAAGCTTTAAGGTGACACCAACAAGTTCATATGCCTGGAAACTGATGAGCGTCTGATTCCACCCTGTCGTGACACAAATGGTCTCAATATATGTCTTCTTTATAGTTTTAGTGCAGTGGTGAGTTGATGTTTAGATCAGCCTTTACATCACTCATTTGATTCCAAAATTAGCACGAGACCAGACAGTCAACCTTTATTCTCGAGATATATTCATCTACACTATAAATGAGCTCATTGTGTTTAGATTTACCAGGATGGCTAAACTGCGGCAGGGGGGGAGTTGCTGGGGTTTTTTTCCTTGTTGTGCTTTACTTCTTGTGTGTCCTTGATTTTTAACATTTTTTTAGTAGCCACGAATTTTTCATATTCCACCCCCGACTCTTTTTTTTCAGGGCTTTGTGGTGTGTTTGATGGCAACAGCACGAATGATCTGCTAGGAGCAAATGATGTTTTGTACTCAGTAACAGACCCACAAGAGGAACCAGACACTTTCAGCAACACTTACAGGTAAAAATAATAACTTCTTGTAGATACAGGTTGTTGAGATAATGATAAGAGAGCCTTATAAGTCCTATCACATTGCTGAATTGCTGAGCACTGTAGTCCTTCATAATTTTGACTTTGCACACATGTGGCATCAGTGGCCTAGTGGTTAGGCTCTCAGACTCGCAACTATAAGGTTTTAGGTTCGAATCCCGCCAGGAGCCCGATGTTGTGTCCTTTGGAAAGTCACTTTACACGAATTTTCCTCACTTTACCCAGGTGGGAATGAGCACCCAGCTGTAGACAGTGAAAGATCTTGTAAGCTTGTATGTGTTTGAGCGCTTAATCAGCTGCTTGCTCTGTATGCTTCGGGAAGCCAAGAATGTTTCTGAGTGCTCTAGGGTCTGCTGGGGTAATATTATAGTGTAAAGGGCATAGAGCTTGCTGTCGAGCAGGGGTATGCTCTATACAAATGCTATTTGTTTATTATTTATTATTATTATTATGAATTTACTGCCTACCCATACCACATATGTTCTGCTCAAGGGTCTGTTTCAACTGCCTACCTCAGCTGCAGCCCCGGCAGTTTCGGAGTTCAGAATTTGTATTATATGGCATTATTATCACAGCTATATTTTGTGACTCTTTATCAGTAAGTTATATCACGGTGGGGGGGGTTTTAATACCCATTGAAATGGCAGGTACTTTGGGAATAGCATTGAGGAATATGGTCGGAAGTTTTTTTATTTAAGAGTTTAACAGTATTTAGGTCGCATTTTAATTATATTTTGTTTTCCATAAAAATTATATCTTCACAGAGTGTCAGATGCAGCAAGCATATATTCAGGCTATAAGGGATCTGGGGACATAGTGCCAGATCTGTACTGCAGCTGTGACCTTTCTGGTGTGAGCGAATGTGCCAATTTTGGTGATGTTACTGCTTGCGGTGTCAGTGTATCAGGTGAGATGAATTCACAACTTGAATGTACCTTTTGTTTTGTGGTATCAATGGAATGTAGGCCTACATTAACACATTCAGATTAAGTACAGAGAGAGACATGACAAAGGCAATTAATTACTTTAAACCCTGTATTCCTTGGGGGTGTGCTTTCCTACAGTCAGCACTGATTTTGTAGCTAAGCTCGTTAGACAGAACAGCAGTCTCATCAGTCCCAGTGTCAGTGGACTCCCTCTCTTACTCTGAGCCACTCAGGACATATTTGGACCGTAATTGATACTGTCACCTTCCTCGCTCTCTTCATCCCCATACTCCACATCTTCCCCATAATTTGAAACAACTTGCATATCCAAGTCAAATTTGGTGCCTTTTTTTCAATGATTTTGGAGTTTATGTTTTGCGGAAGCACACTTTGATCAGCAAGACTAGACTGTGTTTATGGACTGTTTCCTGGCCAATCTAGTAATACTAGCATATTTGATACCAGTTTTTTATTCCTGAATTTGAATCTATGCTGTGCTTGTGGCTAAATCTCTGTACCAAAAAATTAGAGCCATGCAGATGATAAGTGGGACAATGTGACATCTGAAAGATAACTAGGAATAGCAAATTTTTGCCCTCTTCCATCACGTCTATGGTATGGCTTCAAGCCAACAATTGCGCATTTTTGTGACATACCACCAGGCTACATCCTGAGGGAATGAAGGGGTTAACAGTGAGATTCATGGTCATCTTCAGCATTCTCCTTTAATTGTGCCTCATATATTCACTGTTGAAAGCCATAAATAACCTTCTTAGTGTCTGTAGGTTTTTTAGATTTTTTTAGGGATAGTAAATATGAGGTATTCTGATAAGAGCAAGTGATATCCAAGCTGCCATGGGAATGTAGCATCTTGCAATGCCTTTTATGAGACAATATATGGCACCAACACTCCATGGAGGGGAAAGTGGTAAAACTCAAGTTCACAAATTCTGTCAAAATGGTAAATCCTCCTGTCATTTAAAATAATTGGTATTTTCACCTTGCATAATCATAACATCTATGTCATTTAGTAACAAGATTTCAGGTCCACAGATTTGTTTAATCACTTCTTTAAAACCGTAATGAACTAAATGATTTACTTTAGAACGGTTTAGAAGCAATGACAAACTACACTATGATTCACACATTTGACTCGCTGTTTTCATATTGCTTTCACTGTAACAGGCACAGATATCACTGACCTCTTAGTGTCAGATTCCACATTTGAACAAAATCTCCTAAATGGGGCTGGAGGGTCCAGCAGGAAGAGAAGACAAGCTAACAATGAGGAGACCTTCACTTATGAACCCAATGACAATCAAAATGTAAGTTAAATCTCCTTTTAAATATCTCTTGTGTATTGCTGTCTTTCAATACTTGCATTATCCTAGTCATGTCTTCAGCCCGTCTAAGAAAATGTAGCCATTTACTCTTTTCACTCCTACAAGAAATGCTGTGGCTCATTTTGATCTTCTCAGGGGGATCAATTTAAGAAATATAATTTATATTTGTTCCCTTCAGAGACTGTAAGTTCTGGCATACTATATTATATGTGAGGCATTGAAATAAAATCAGGGATCTTGTAAAAATAATGAAATTAAAGAAACCAACATTTTTCCGTCTGTCTAGGCAATTTTTACGGAATTGGGAGGGAGGAGTGGGAAGGCTCAACCCTTTTCATATCCATTTGAAAATACATATCCATTTTGGTTTTACTGAAAAATGTTGATCAAGGGCACACAAAATGGAAGTTTGCTGTTTCCATGACCCTACAGCATTAGAAGTCACCAAACTTTGGCCCCCATTTTCTCACTAATTTCAGTTCTGACACCAGACAATCCCCACCTTCTTGAATCACAAATATCTCAACTTCTATTCCAGATAGATATGTTGTTTGTTGTTTGTTTTTTTGGGAGGGGGTTTTCATTACAACCAAGTCTGTAAGATTGTACATTTTGTTCCAACAACTCCATATATGACCAAAATGATGAAAGCCTGACTCCCCCATGCTGTGACATATAGGCCTTTATCTTCTTACTGGAAACCCGAGACATGGGTACATGAATCTTTGTCTGTGTATTTAAACTACAGTCAGAACTGACTTAGACCACCAGCCATTATCAAGGAGAAAAGTGGTTATTTTAGAGAGGTGGACATATTGGAGAGTTTCCTCATAATATTATTTCTTAATTGCAAGTGAGGAAGTACGAAGTGGTCGTTTAGACAGGTGGTTGTCTTGGACAGGTGGCTGTAAGAGCAGGTTTAACTGTACTTGACTTTGTTACTATGTTTTTGGTTGGGTTTTTTCACTCCTATGAATTCATATCTATGTTTTTGGTTTGGTTTTTTCACTACTATGAATTCATATCTTAACATTTACTTTTGTTATGTAAGCTCAATATGTTGAACTGCATGTTGTGTTATACATACCTTACCAGAGCGCAGACAAGCTTCCATTTCTGAATCAAAAATTATGTGAAACTCACTTTGTTTTTACAGGATCCAGACTGGCCTACAGCTTCAAATATCACAGCGGATAGTGCAGAGACTTTCTGTCGTAATTCCATACAGGACCTGGATGGCTATCAGCAATGCCTTCAGTTCTCTTCAGACAACTTTAAGTCTGAAATTCTGAACTGCGTCAGAGACATAAGGAGGACAGACTCACTTCAATGGGGTGTGGCTTCTCTCCAGAGTCTGCAAGCATCTTGCAGGAACCAGATCTCCTCCAATTCTTCTTTATGGGAAGACAGTGATCCTTCCGATGCACTTGTGGCACCTTCTTTAAGTACTATCAATGATAACCTGTGCCCTAATGACTGCAGCAATAACGGAGTCTGTAATCAAGGTAATATCCTTAATGCCTTCTATCTCATTTGTTGCTAAAAATAGACACTGCAGACACTCTTGTAGTTTCTTCTTTTCCATTAACTTATGTGGTCGACAGTTTTCGTTTTGCAAACTCTTATCATTGCAGTGTAGAGCGAAAGAAAAATACTTTAGGGGAAAATAAAGAGTTTAAAAAATGCAAGGCAAACAGCTAACCAGATCAGATATTGATAGCAATACAAAATTAAGTGGACTTGAAGATCTTGGGAAGAACATGTGTAGACTGAGGGCAATGCAGATTTGGAAGCTGGTAGAGTTAACTCTAACACTGATTATGTGATAATTACCAGGAAATGTCCCTTCTTGATATAGAAAAACTTTAATTGTAAAGTGTTTGGTACTCAGACTGAGAGTTTTGAACCAAATCTGTAGAATTATATAACTTCTGATCCCACTGAGTTTGGAGCCTTTAAAATCTTCACGTTGGCCAATTTCAAAACAATGTTTTCAACACAGATGATTTGTAGTTGTACTTTTGAACTGCCATACACTTTTCAATAGAAATAAAGCTCTCACTCTACATTCATTATTCCATTCCAGGAGTGTGCCAGTGCAGCAATGGTTACTCTGGCTCCAACTGTGCCTTGCCACCAAATGTTATTCCATCAGTCCAGAGCACCCAGACCAACATCCTTTGTGCTCGTAATACGGCTGACAACTGTAATCGTGCAACAGTTTTTGGAGCGAACTTTCTGGAGGGAAGCATATGTCATTTAACTCCCATCACGGTAAGCATGATCTCATCTCATGTCTTAACTAGTTAAGAAAATACATCACAAGGTTGTCACTCTGATGGATTGTTCCTTCATTTTATTGGAAGACCTCCTTTTTATCTGATGTGCCTTTAGACCACTTTATTGGAAATTCTCCTCTAGCAGTTTCATTTGGTTTGCAATAGACCACTCTTTAAACTTATTCACAAGAAGACTTATCTGATCCACCTCCATATATATACTCTAGTGAAATCTAGACTCTGGCTAGTTCAATGAAAACAAATATGGCTTTAAAGAGTTGCAGGAATATGGAAAGAAAGTAAAGATATCTTGAGCAGATACTTCATCAAAAGAGAATGTTTTGAAGCAGCTTGGACTAACATTGTTAATGCTATGAGTGTTTATCAACATAGACAAGGTCGGGAAACAAGAAATGCCACAGGCATTGATCAGCACGAGCTGTTCATTGAACAATAAGTCTTTTTCGGGTTTATGAAGTTTCCAACTTTGACCCTAGGCACTGGAGACAGTGGAATTTTCTTACATATTTATAGGCACTGAATAAACTTGTTGTAGCCACATTTAAATATAATATCCAATGAAAATTTCAGTCTTCCTATCCAGTAAACATTTTTTGGCCTTTGTGCTGCAAGAAGTTTCTTTGTACTGGATTCAGTCTCTGCTGTCCAAATACTGGGCATCTACCAGTTGACCTTACTGGCAACAGCAGGGCTTAGAAAGACAGATGTACTGACAATAAACCAGAAATTCTATCATACACATTGGGATCCCTTCTTATGGAGAAATAAAGCAATTTTAAAGAGTCATAGAACGAAAACTTTGGAAAAGAAATGAATTCAAACCTGTAAAGAGAACTTAGAGTAGAGGTAATGACTGAAAAGAGGATGCAGCACTCTGAATACAAGATGGAGAAAAATAAGGTTTCCTCAGGGATACAGATTCTTGACAAGCAACCTAAATTGATGGTTAGTGAATTACTGGAGTGGTATGGGGTAAATATATAACGCATACCGGTACCCTTATTAATTTTTTTTACATTGTTTAAAATTTTTCACTTTACTTGGTCATTAGGTTAGCTCAACTGGCATCACAGATCAAAGCCTGACTGCAATCAGTAACGCAACTTACCGGAACAAGTATCAGGTTCTGTGTGGGATACAAGAACCAAACAGCTACAAAATCCGAGTGAGCAATGATGGACAACGCACAAGTCCAGAGCCAGCCTACTACATTGTCTACAATTCGGAATGTGAGAACTGTGACTTCAGCGGAACAGATGGAACCCCGATATGTACCCAGAAGGTGAAGACACGATTGGCAGCTGATTGTTCTACTTGGGATAACAGTTAACTTGAGAATATTTTTTTAAACCATAGTGATATCCAGTTACATGGCCTCTGTTCAGTTTTTATTGATTTAGGGGCTTTAAAAAAAAAATCATTTTCAGCAAGAGGTTTTTATAAGTAAAACTATAACCATAGCCTACCCAGTGAAAGAGGGAAATCAAAATGTTTTCACTGAGACAAACTAGTTTAGAACTGGAGAATAACTCCAATTTGGTTACATGGTATAAATTTACAATCTGGTCTTTTTTTTTGTGATTAAAAGTTGGCATGGAGAGATCAGTGTGCTTTGAACAGACTGAGTTTCGATTTAGATCAAGTGACTGAATGTACAATATACTTTTCATTACTTTGGTTTTTTTCCTCAGCCAAATACGTGCTTGATAAATGATGTGTGTTACCAACAAGGAGGAAAACACCCGACAGATAGCTGCCTCCTCTGTGATGTAAACTTTTCTTCCAGCGAGTGGGCACCCTCTTCAGGTATAAATTCATAAGCTTTTAGCGTTATTTTTTATTATAGTTCTTCTGTGCCTACGTCTGAATGAAAATAATCTGTGTGTGTGTGTGTGTGTGTGTGTGTTTGTGTGTGTGCCTAAATATATATTGCATGAGAAGAAAGGAAGTAGTAAGAAAGGTTTTGAAAATGGGTATTCAAATGTAAAGCGCATTGATCTACTTTTTTGGAAATGCGCTATATAAATGTTATGTATTATTAAGATTATTATTATGATTATTATGGTTATTATTATTATTATTATTATTATTATTATCTTTGGTCCCAGAGTTGTTTTTTTTACTTTTTTGACTTACTGCGTGGGTGGTTGGCGGGTGCTCTGGTGTGGTTTGCTCCTTCTTTCCTCTGAACAGCTATCGTCCTTATCTCTCCTCCTTCTTTTTTACGTTTGTTGTTACTCTCTTGTAACACCTCTAATCTTCGGCACTTATATGACCTTATTGTGTTGCAAGTGCCGTAAAACTCTTTACTAAAACTAAAACTGACTTACTGCAAAACCTGATAAGATGTTACCCCAGAAAGGGTCACTTCCAAATGTGAGTCAAAATTAATTAAAGGGTATATGTCTTGAATATATCATGTTGCTGGAAGATTCATTAAAAAGATTTGTCTTGCTCTGCAAGTTTTTAAAATATGTCAATTCAGTTCAATCTGAAATAGCTTCCTTGGCTATTTGCTCTCCATGAACCAATATTTATAGGGAGGTTGATATTCAGTATGGTAGTTAATTAAGCTTTTTGGTAGTGTACTGTGGGAATACTATCAAAAATTTTTGTACATTTTCATAATGGGTTGATAGGTGGGTGAGAGAGAGAGAGAAGGGGAGAGAGAGGGAGAGAGAGAGAGAGAGAGAGAAAACAAGAGAGAGGGGGGGGGTAATATATAAAAAGGGTTTAGTAGAAGAAAATCCTTTGTGTTACAAACTTCAAAATGTATATCTACTAAGCTTCAAGACATTGATTGAAGCCATGAAATATAGATAGAAACTGACTTGATCGGCACGAAACAAGAAATACTTTTACGGTGTACGAAAAAACAAACTGAAAGTGAGAAGCAACCACCTCTTAGTCCTTCCCCTGTAATCGCCCAAAGACCTACTTTTCACACACAGGCACGCAAAGTCATGACGCGCACTCGCTACGTAAAAATATTAAACCTGTATGTTGTCAATTGGTACCTTGCTAATGACGCTGTCCCATGCAGATGAAGTCTAGAATCAGATATTGTACACTGTTTTAAACACACAGCCATATACACAATGAACTAATTTAGCCTTCCCAAGGACACAATTTAAATCCTTTAATGCGATTCAAACCCAAAATATTACAGTTGAGAGTCTAAGAGTGTAACCACTAGAACACCATGCAGCAGTTTGAAATCTGGTGGAGAAAAATGTCAAGAACTCTTGGTCATTGCTGTCACAAGAAAAATTAATTACTTCCAATTTTTTTACTTACCTTGTAAAGTTGGGTCAAACGAAGTTATTCTTTGGTCTTGGGACAGTGGCTGTATGACTTATCTAGGTTTCTTGTACGTAAACTATTGAAATTGGCTCTGGCAAGATCACTTTATAAGTAGCCTAACTCTACACTATTTTTGGTCACTTTTCACTCTTTTTCTAGAAAGTACTAGGTACAGCTTTCACCAATAGACTATATAAACTCTGTGCTATGATGTGTGAGGCATCATGGGAAATCAGGCCCTCGTCTAAATAATTAAATCGAAGATATCGGCATTTTTCCGTCAGTTTGGCAATTTTGATCTAATTTATAGTTTTTGGCTCATCACCTTTTATGCCCATTTATAAACACATTTTGTGAGGATTTTACTGAAAGACGTTGATTAAAGGCACAAAAAATGTACATTTTCAGTTTCCCAGGACTCTGAAGCTATGAAAGTCACAAAACTTTTGAGGCCATTTTCTCCCTAATTTTACCTGTGAAACCAGGAGACCCGACCTCGTTCAAATGCAAATATCTCAACTTCTATTCAAGATAGATTTGTGTTTTTTATTTCATCAATATATAAATAAACAAGATTCATGATGATACCAATAACTCCAAATGCCCCAAATTTGACGAGCACCAGATTCCACCATGTCGTAACACACGCAGAAACACACACACGCACACGCACGCACACACACACACCACACACACACACACACACACACACACACACACACACACACACACACACACACGCATGCACACACACACACACACACACACACACACACACCCACACACACACACACACACACATACATGATGCGTGGACTTATAGACAGACATGTACAGTTGAAATTGTCTGAGACGGCACCCATTGTTGAGGAGAAAAGTGATTATCTTAGACAGATGAACGTCTTGGGGGTTTCCAGTGGCTGAGTGGTTCATGAGTTCAGGCTCACAAGGAATGTCAAGCATATGTGAAGCGTGCTAACAAAATAAGTTACTTCTCGGATTCAAGCCTTAAGGAAATAAATAAATCATGTTTATAGGTGAAGTTTTTACAATTAATAAGTACGAAATAATAAATGTAAAAGACAGGTTATAGTTAAAGAATATGGCATCAATAGAAAATCTACCAATTTGACCCTAATGTCGATTTTTGGCCAACATCTCCATTTGTGGATAGTGAAAAGTAACTCATTTTTTTAGCACGCCTCACATATTGGTGACACAGCGTGTTGATGGGCGAGTCACTGGGATCTGTCTTTGAACCAGATATGATACCCCTAGCTCATAAAAATAGGGTGCTGCACAGTGGTGACCAGAAATAGCGTATTTGGAATATATTATCTGCATGTTTCAGTTTGCATGTATCTGTGTGTTTATCTGCTGTAGGGCCTAGTTGTAAACTAAATTTCCCCACAGGAATCGATGAAAGTGAAATCCATTCATTCATGTATGATGTAGAAGAAAAAAAAAGGGAGGATGGAAGTGGGAAATGGCCGTTTGTACTGGTGATTATCTTGGACAGGTAGCCATTAGACTCAAGTAGGTGGTTGGAGGGTGCTCTGGTATGGTTTGCTTCTTCTTTCCTATCAAACATTTATCGTCCTTATCTTCCCTCCTTCTTTTTTATGTTTGTTACTCTCTTACTATAACACCTCTAATCTTCTGGCGCTCATATGACCTTATGCAGTTGCAAGCTCCGTAAACTTCTCTTAAAAGTAAAACAAGACTCTATGTAAATGCAAAAGTGAGTTTTTGTGTTTTCCATTGTGTAAACCACAGATGGAGCATGTAGAAGCACAGTGCCGACCTCAGTTGGGCCGATCACAACCCGACAAACAAACACAGTGAGCCCCGATGCAGTGGAGTTCAACTCTCGCACTATCATCATTGTGTCTGGCTGCGTGGCAGGCCTCCTGCTCATCATCCTTGTAATTGTTGGTGTGATTCTCATGATACGGTAAGTGCCTTGTGGTTGAGACTTTTTGGGGGGGGTAATTAAGTGTTTTACGGCGCTCGCAACTGCATGCGGGCGCTCAGGACGCATTAAGCATTTTTAGTTTGGCGGGAAATTTTGAATTTTGCCAGTGTGGCGGCTGAAGCCTACTCTTATCCATTGATTTTAGGACAACCAAGAGATCTTTAAGGTGCAAAACTTTCACACGAGGCCTCCGACATTTTTCACCCTTACAAATTATCCAAGAAGGGTAGGTGCTCGATCTTATCTACCCTAAGATCAGGGGTTGCTGAAAGACAGCAGTAAGAAGGAGCCAGGAGAGTGGCAGTAGAAAGGCAACAGAAAGAGTCAGGAACCCAGAAGAGGGGGCGGGGGCGAATAGAAATTGGAGACGAAAGCAGACGACAAAACATGATTTTGGAGCAGGAAAGGAGGTGGAAGGAGAAAATTTTAGAGAAGAGAATTTTTGCGTGGCTGTCAGGTTTCGAATTTGAGACCTATTGAATGAGAGGTGAACACTGTGCCTCTCGACCACGAGAGCCTCTGGTTGAGACTTTTAACTGAAAAGTGAAAAGCCTGCTATTAGTTTAAGATCGCCTAGTTACGCATTCATACACATATAACATGTACTGCGGAAAACCCTGCAAAAAATGTTGTCACAGGCTGTCACAAAATCATTTCTCCATATATTCTCCTATTTGAGTTCCTCTTTTTTTAAATCTAGCAACGGATGAGATATCTGTGATGAAAACATAAAAAAATTAGAGTCTTCATTTCGACTGCTCATTGTGAGTCTCCATCATATGTTACTTTTCAAAATGTCATATGGCGGAGCCTTACAGTAAGTAACGGAGCCTTACAGTAAGTAATCAATTTGATCCTCTCTGAGAAAATTTTGAATATCTAGGAGATGCAAGTTTTTCTCTTTTTTCTTTAGTTTGACCAGCTTGTTGAGAACATTTTGAATAGACTTCAAGGATGAGAATTATCATGGGGAAGTTAGAGCCCTAAAGCTGAAACAGCTAAGCACCCGCAAGAATGAATTCTTTCTCATGCAATCTATAAATGAGTTATTTTCTTCATCACTGAAGTCGTGGTCAGTATATGATTATAGTGTCTCTCCTAGTTGAGTCACATAATCAGTACTTACTTCTATAAATTTGATTGGATTAAGCAGAAGATAGGCAACTGTTTTTGTTCCGTGAGAAAATGGTAATAAATTAATTTGTAAACTGGCTTTCTAGTCGTACTCTATGTATTCTTAATTGTAGTTATTGTATTATTGTTTTAATGTTATTCATAATGTTATCATTGATTTGCTCTTGCAGGAGAAGACGATTGCAGGCTTACAAGTCAAGAATGAATCGCTCCGTGTCAGATGAGGATTCCCAGTTTGAGCGAGTGTTCAATGGATCCTATGGTATTCGCACAGACAAGTCATTGACATTCTACAATCCCTCCATGCACCCATCGGATCAGTACTACGAACATTCAATATAAAGATCATTCTTTTCGATGTATTATAAATAAGATATTACAGTCTCTGTAAGTCATTCTATACAATAGTTATTATGCCTTAATCATATTTCAGTTTTAGCTCGTTGATCAAAAGTTTTGCAGCCATGTATAAAGGACTTTGAATTTTAAAGTTTCATCATTTTCGGGACGAGGTTTAGGATGGATTGGGATGGGGGAATCAATTTTAATCTTATGTTATGACAACTCCTGATTGTTTTTAGTTCCGGGAGTTTCCAAGGGTTTCCTTGGCCTGGTTGAATACTTTCAAAGGTTAAGTAAATACAGGACTTTCAAAGGTTGGGTTGGATTTTTTTTTTGGGGGGGGGGGGACTGGCTTTAGTGTCGCTATTTACGAAAACATAACTTTACAGTGTACACAGAGACAAGAGCAAAGAGGAGCACGGTGTAGAGCTGCCGAGGCTTAGAACTGTTACTGCAGTGCTCTGCTCTTAAGTTTTTTTGTAACTCTTGTATTCTAGAGTGTGTTGATTATTAGACGACCCGTCCCCAAACAGGATTTAGACAGAATAATGAGAAGGCAGATTGCATTGTACAGCTTCTCTCTTTTTGCAATCATTTTCATTTATACTAGCTTTCCTTTGCTGTCAAAGAAATTCTGAATGCAAGTCAAAAACATATAAACAAATTTCATTAGAAGTCTTTATCGAATTTTTTTGGTCAGTTTCTTCCTCTGGCTTACATTGTTTTAAATAAGATTGTCATCATAAGAAATATATATGTACTTTTAATGATTCATGTAAAATGTAAAGATGTAATTCAAATTCTACCAGATGTCTCCCTATAATCTGCATTTGTACAGTGATTAGAATATTTGATAAATTTAATTTTTGTGATCAGCTAATATGATAATTTAAACACTGGATCACATTTTCAGGAAATAGCTTACAGGTGAAAGAAGCAAAGATGCACTCAGATTCTTTATTATAATTAAGTCGTTGTTAACTAAACTGAGTGTTTGAAATATCTGTGATAGGCCTTTTTAGGTGAATGATGCATTTTTTCAATCACTTGCCATATCAATTCATTTCACGATTTTCTCAAATAAACTTTTATCACAATTGTGTATGAAGTGTGCTATTTGATATATAATATATATATACAGTCGAACCTGTATAAGACGGCCACCCGTTGTCAAGGAGAAAAGTGGCCGTATAAGACAGGTGGCCGTCTTAGGCAGGACTGATCCAGATGAAGAAAACAAACCATTCCTTTCTGAGGTCCCAACCGAAGGTTGTTGCATTGTTGTTGTTGTTTTCGCTGGGTTTTCTTTTCTTTTGTCGCTGCTTTTGTGCACGGGTGACAATAAAACGAAATGTGTCAAACAAGGAGGATCAAGTGCTAGGGTACAACAAACACACGTACTACCACTCGGAGAACAAGCAACGCTTCTGTCTCAAGTTCATGCTGACGTCCATTGTTACTTTGTTACAGACTGAGTAAACAGTGACCACTCATCTCACTTGCGATAATTTGTGTTTCGGTTCTGGGCGGGGCTTACGGGTTATGAGGGATCACACGCTTCCCTCCCCAGCAGCTGAAAATTAATTTTGTTACCTATTGGTCAACAGTGGGAGGGGCCTTCACAACATGATCAGTTGGAGGGACTACCTAACAACGACAGGTTTTTAGACTATGACGGCTCGCCCACAACGCCAGGGGCCAATGCTTGATTTCTGACAAAACGTAATGGAGTCACTAAGGTGGCCGTCTAAGACAGGTGTTGTTGCTTTGTGTGATAGGGGTTGTGTGTTGAAATATGGTGGCCGCAGCCGCATTGGACAGGTGCCCGTTTTACACAGTTAAATTATATAGAAAAAACGCAAGGGGGGGAAATGGAAAGTGTCCGTTTGTACAGGTGACCGTCTTATAGAGGTGGCTGTCAGGGCAGGTTCGACTGTATATATATATATATATATATATATATATATATATATATATATATATATATATATATATATATAAAATTATATATTTGTCTTCTCCGCTTAGTGTTAGAATTCCAAACAATATAACTTATAATATAAGATAACAGTTTGTCTGTCAATGTTTGACGATAATCAATGCATCTGCAGAGCAGAATATTTTCCAGGTGGAACAGAAGAAAAGAAGATTAAGGTGACTTATGGCTGCTGCTATGGCCAATGAGACCAATTCTGGTAGAGAATAGTTTGCCACACTTTGAGTATTTAAATATTTCTCGCTGGCTTCTTTCTGGGTTTCAGCATTTCTAAATCATGAATCGTCAAATGATTTGCTGCTGTCTATGATTGTTGCCCTCCATGGGTCTGTCTGGAGCTAGGCTTTCCCATGTCAAAGATTGATGTTGAAGTCCTTCAGCAACATCTTCAAAACGTCTTAAGTTATTTTGGCGCACTGACTTTACACTTCCCTGAGGACAGCTCTGAATAAAATACTGCCCTTGGGAATTTGAAATCAGATGTCCTTACGATATGGCCAGCCCTGTGAAGTTGAGTTCTTTATTTGAGCTTTAAAGCCTTTCAACATTTGCCCTTCTGAGAACTTGGGTGTCTGGTATTTTGTCCTGCCACCATATTGATGCCAAGAATTCTCGTAAGACACATAATATTTTATGGGAAAATGATAGCACTTCTTGGCATGGCTTTGGTACAGTGTCCAGGTCTCAGCACTGTACAACGAGTTGGGAGAACAACAGCATTGTAATTGTAGACTTTCAACTTTGTGTCTGTGTGAATGCAGTTGATTTATTCATCTGTAAAACCATTACACCATCTATGCGAGCATAAGAAGATAGTGCACAGGCCTACTGCCAAGATGTTTGAATATATTCTCTGTCAAAACATAATGGAGTAACTACATGTACAAGTACAAGCATCTGTAATGATTATAAATCAAGAAGAGCTAGGTTTAATTCCCATTGTTTTGTTTCAGTCAAAATATGTGGAAATAGTTTTTTTCACTGAAGAAAGGATAATTTCTTTTTACATGACATTGCACTATTTGCATGGAATGCTAATATCGTAAAGAAAAGAAAATAAGCAGCTAATCATAATTTGTAATCTCATTGAGCAAAGATGAAATAATCAAACGAGTTTAACAGTTTAAATATCTTGTATGTGGGGGGTTTTTTTAATTATATCTGAGGCTAAATATGTTCACCAAAAGGAAAATAACAAAACAGAATATTGCAAAAACTATAAACCTAACTTCTATGAAATGAGGCCAAACTCTCAAAATATATTAAGATATTACAAATATACTACCAATTAAAAGATCGAATTCTTAAGGACTGTATGTAGTCAACCCTTCTTTACGGCTATGAATCCTGGACAATCACCAAAGACAGCAGTGATAAAACAGAAGCAACAGAAGTTTGGTTTCTAAGAGACTTGAAAAGTTCATTAAACAAAAAGAAATCAAATGAAGAAACTTAGTATAGCCTCTGACAATACTGAAAGAAGACGCTTGGACCGCTCGCCAATTTTTAAAAAAGCAGTTACAGACAAGTGCAGTTTTCTGGGCAGGCCTTCGTTTGGGTCGACGTAAAGGCTGTATAACTATAAAACAAAACATATTGCTCTTTCTGGAAAAATAGATGGCAAGGGGGGGGTTCTTCGGGGGGGGAGCAACGAAGCAGTAGACCCAAAACAACTACATGTAGAGTATTGCATGCCTGTGTGGGTCGCCCGCGCTCGCACTGTAGTGCGGTCAAAAATTCGTGGCGCAACTTGTCACAAAATATCTTTTTAACGGGTGAATTGAATCAATTTGTCTTAATTTAATCATATTTTTCCACAACAATTGAGGCTATAGATCTTAAAACTGTTCTTCATAAATATATAAAGTTATGCTTCAAATCTCCTTCACGCAGAAAATTGAATTATTCACAGCACTTCCCTGCACTTCTCAGTCTCACACATTTTGCGTACGCATAATAGGTATGTGGCTTACGTCACAGCTCACCAATGACACTTTTTATGGCTTAAACTAGTTACAATAAATTATGTTCATAGTGAGCACTAAATTTTCTCAAAACATGCCTCTAATAGAGATAATTTCGATATTAGAAAAAAAAAGGGCGGACTTTTAAAAGCGATATAGATGTAGATCTAGTGTCATATCTGTAGGTCTAAACCTTTTCCTTTTAAAATCAGAAGAAACCACCCTCTGAAATTTTTTTTTTACTATATTAGTAGTATAGTAGGCCTGTTTATTAAAGGATTTTCTAGAATACAGCTAACAGATGTTTACAAAAATATTGATCTGTCAAGACAAATCGATACAAGTCGGTAGACTTTCATGAATGCAAAAGCTGGAGAATTTATGTTCAATAGCTGAGGAGACATAATGTGACAATAAGTTGCACCACGAATTTTTGACCACATTACACAATGTATAATAAAACAGTTTGGCTGTGAATGCTGGACAATCACTAAAGACAGTGAAAATAAAAATAGAAGCAACAGAAATGTGGTTTCTTTGGAGACTGCAAAGAGTTCGTGGAAGGAAAAGAGATCAAATGAGGTAGTGCTTGATGAAGCCCACGTGGGACGCTCAATATGTTAAAAACAATCAGGAAACGACGAATGCAGTTTTTGGGACACCTGAATAGACATGGTTCTTGAACATCTAGCTCTCACTGGCAAAATTGAGGGCAAGCGAGGCAGGGGTAGGCCCAGAACAACATACTTAGGGAACCTAAACAAATGGGTAACAGGGAAACGTAGCTTTTTTTTAGAGCATCCGAGCAAAGGAATAAGCGGAAAACCATGATCGCCGATGTCTGTTGCAGATCTGGCACTGGATGATGATGATAATAAAACATAAGGGAGAGACGATTGATGCATGAGCTGTCCGGGACGCTTGGGTGGACATAACAAAGTCCTTCAACCCTGCTCTTCCCGAAAACATAGAGTCTAGACGGTAAACGAAGCAAGAGTAAAGTTGTTCCTGCATTCGATCCGGACTTTGGGGATTGCCTTGTATTAGTGAGACAACTTCCTGGGCCTTCGGCATACTGTAGTAGGGTGGCCAGTTCCTTGAAGCAGGAGTATACATTTAATAAATTTAAAGAACAGCACAAGTACATCGTGGGGCTACTTGGAAAACCTGATCAGATGAACGATGGGACGACACCAAGATAATAATAACGTTTTTGTTTTGGATTTGCTTTCTCTCCAAACATACGACCAAAGAAATGAATGGAGAGCCAGCCATGATCGCTGATCTCTTTTTTAGATCTGATTTTTTTTAATGATGACTATGCGAGTCTTTGTCTTTTTGCTGGAATACTGTGTCCACTACGCTCATATATTATATTATGAGACATTAACAGTCATGAGGGATCGAAAGTTGTACTGCGTCACACACAAGAAGGAGGGCGGGGCTCTCGTGGCCTAGAGGTTAAGGTGTTCGCCTCTCATTCAAAGGTCGCGGGGGTTCGAATCCGGGTAGCGACCGAAAAAAATGTCTTCTCTAAAATTGTCTTCTTTCACCTCCTTTCCTGCTCTCTAGCAATGTTCTGTTGTCTGCTTTCGTTTCCTCTTTCTGCCCTACCCTTTCACCTCTTTTTCTCACTCCCCTGGGCTTCTGACTCTTTAGGCAGCCTTTTTACTGCTACTCCTTGGCTCCTTCTTACTGCTGTCTTTCTGCAACACCCCTGATCTTCTGGCAGGAAAGATCTACACCTAGCCTTCTCGGACAGGGGCGAAAAGTCTCGGAGGCCCCGTGGGCAAGTTGCGTACGTCCAATATCCCTTGGGGGTCTAAAATCTATAAGAGTAGGCTTTATATATATATATAACAACCACCCAGACAAAATTCAAAATTTCCTACACACTGAAAATGTCTAATGTGTCCCGCACGCTCATATGACCTTATGCATTTGAGAGCGCCGTAATGCACTTACACTTTCAAAAAAACAAACAAACAAAAACTGGCTGGCCGGCCGCAACGATATTCTGTCCCCACGGTTTTATGCCAAAAAAAATATTCTGAAATTATGCAAACCGAGCCCAAAAATGTGAAATGATGCGATTTTGTTAATTTCAACAAAGGATGATAAAGGAAAATATTCCGAAACTATGCAACAAAAAGGATCAAATTTTGCTAAATTATGCGGGGTGCATAAAACCACGGGGACAACGATATCAGGCACAGCCTGCATACTTTTGTGTCCCCGGCCCCTGGACTGTCTGCTGCCCGCGGGTGACATAATTCTCGTTTATAACCTTACTGAAAACTATAACGTCCTATTGCAAAGCTGATGTCGAACTCGGAACCAGTGTTATCAAAATTAACAGAACGTCTTTTTAGTTTTAGGAGAGGTTTTACGGCGCTCACAACTGCATAAGGTCATTTGAGCGCCAAGGAGGTGGACATCAACAGAGCAGAAGTCCTTACAGTTACAGGGAATCGGGCTTACTTTGATCACCTCTCTAGCTTCAGAAACACAAAGTCTGCTTCGACCAGAGAGCAGTGGTTTATAATATGCATAGAGTTACCCCCTTTTAAACGTATAGTGTACATCTATGATAATATGACTTCAACTATCAAGGCATCCAGGAAATAGCAGTTCACAAGAGTGTGACAAACATACAAAAGAAGTAGAGGGGAAATGACGATAGTAAGGATTAGGAAAGAGAAAACAGCAGTTCCTTGTTGCAGTTCAGGCACAGTTATGAGCATGACATACTGTGCGTAAGAACATGTTTGTGTCCTCCCTTTAGGAATGGCCTAAAGACACTTCAGTCAGTAGTACCGCCCCGGTTGGTACAGAATGTCTATATGATAACTGTCTTGGAGTAACTGTTACATGTAATAACTCCAAGGTAGCTGTTGACTTTTTTCTTGCTGGATTTTGAAGACCACAACAAAACAAAGCAATATAAAATTATAAAATCAGCAATATGGCATCGTTTATTGTTTTTATATCATATCGCTCAGAAGACGTGCAACTGCCAATTTAACACCCCCCCTCCCCCCCCTTCCCCTTTTTTTTTAACGCACATCGATCGATGACCACAGCCAGCTAGAGTTCACCAAACAATGGCTCCCAGGTCCCATGGCCATTATTTTTTCAAAAAATTGTTTTACGGTGCCGCAATAGCATAAGGTCTGCGGGACACATTAAACTTTTTCTGTTGGAAGAAAATTTGAATTTTGCCCGGGTGGCGGCCGAAGCCTACTCTTATCGATTTTAGACCACCAAGGGATCTTTAACGTGCGCAACCTGCACACGGGTCCTCCGAGATTTTTTCACCTTGTCCGAGAAGGCTAGGTGTAGATCTTTCCTACCAGAAGATCAGGGATGTGACCAAGGGGGTTACAGCTTTGTTTTACGCTCCTTGGGTGTGACTGAAAGACAGCGGTAAGAAGGAGCCTGCAGGAAGTAGCAGAAAAAAAGCTGCAGAAAGAGTCAGGAGCCCAGAGGAGGGGGCCAGTTTATTTAATTCATCTGGCCTAATGCCAACATGTGGAAGAAAAACAAAACCAAAACCAAAAATAATAAATTGAGGATGTGTTTATTTGTATGTGCTCAGGACTTGATCCCCAAAATAATACAACAATTTCGTTTAACTCTACAGTGCAATTCAAACATGCCTTCAAAAACTTCGTGACTTCTATTTATAAATGGTCGCTTTTAACGGCAAGCGGGCTAACTCAGATTTTGGGGGTTTCCAGAAATCTTGTCCTACACCAAAAGTGGGCATTGCCCGACCTATAGGAGACGTTTGGTTTCACTGGTGTGTATATGTGTTTGATTATAGGGAAAACTCCCGTAGTCTTTTAAAGAAACTGAACAAGGGGCAAAAACTTTATATGGCCTAAAGACACTTCAGTCAGTAGTACCGCCCCAGGTGGTACAGATCTCGAATGTCTATATGATAGCTCTCTTCTTGGAGTAACTATTAATAACCCCAAGCTAGCTGTAGACTCTTTTTTCCTGTTGGATTTTGAAGATCACAACAAAACAAAACAATATAAAATTATAAAATCAGTAATATGGCATCGTTTATTATTTTTATATCACACAGAAGACGTGCAACAGC
>NW_004797272.1:4385580-4387139 GCF_000002075.1 Aplysia californica | reverse complement strand
CCATTGCCATTTTTTTTTAAAAAAGTGTTTTACAGTGCTCGCAACTGCATAAGGTCTGCGGGACACATTAAACTTTTTCTGTTGGAAAGAAATTTGAATGTTGCCCGGGTGGCGGCCGAAGCCTACTCTTATCGATTTTAGACCACCAAGGGATCTTTAAGGTGCACAACTTGCACACGGGTCGTCCGAGATTTGTTCGCCCTTGTCAGAGAATGCTAGGTTTAGATCTTTCCTACCAGACGATTAGGGGAGTGACTGAAACACAGCAGGGAGTAGCAGTAAAAAGGCTGCAGAAAGAGTCAGGAGCCCAGAGGAGGGGGCCAGTGTATTTAATTCATCTGGCCCGATATCAACATTTAGAAGAAAAACACAACAAAAACAAAATAATAAATTGAGGATGTGTTTATTGTATGTGCTCAGAACTTGGTCCCCAAATTAATTTAACAATTTCATTTAACTCTACAGTGCAATTCAAACATGCCTTCAAAAATTTCGTGACTTCTATTTATAAATGGTCACTTTTAAGGACAAGCGGGCTAACTCAGATTTTGGGGGTTTCCAGAAATCTTGTCCTACACCAAAAGTGGGCATTGCCCTACCTATAGGAGAAGTTTGGTTTCATTGGTGTGTATATTTGTTTGGTTATGGGGAAAACTCTCGAAGTCTTTTACAGAAACTAAACAAGGGGCAAAAACTTTACCATTGATTTTCTCAAAACAGCATTTTTCGGGATAGCCCCTTAGTGCTTAAAGCGACCAAATATGTATCCTGCACGGCTATGTGACAATGAGTTGTTATAGTTTTTTGTTGTTGGTTTTTTTTCTCATACGTGAATTATTATTCGTACCGCAAACGGAAATTCCCTGTATTCATCCCCGGCCACCCACACACGGAGATTCCACATGATAAACCGGTTCCGTTTTCAGTCTTGGGTTGTAGTTTCAATTCTAATATATATAATTTATAGGCCTAATTGTTGCATGTTGACTTTTTGATGAATAATAAATATTGTGTCTTTATTCTTATTATAGTGCGATAAAAGATTCGTGACGCAACCTACATCCTTAAAAATAAATATCTTTTTAACGGGTTCATCTAAGTCCCTTTCAAACTCTGCACTGCAGTTACTTTTGTATCAGTTGATCTTTACTTAAATTGTATGTTCCACAACAACGGAGGGTAGATTTATTTTTTTTTTAAACACGTTTGTTTTTGTTTTTGTTCTTGTTTTGTTTTTTGGTCGGGGAGGGGGGAGGGGGGTGTTTGTTTAAAATTTAGTTAAAATATATTTATATAAAGCACATGTACAAAAAATTTCCATCATGCGGAAAATGGGAGTGTTCACAACACTTCCCGCTTCTCTCACACATTTTGCATATTGGGCCTACGTCACAGCTCACCAATGACACTCTTAGAGACAAAACTTGAAATTGATTGTGGTTTTTTTTGCATGTGTTAACAAACATTAGATCTAAAAATTTGTCGGTTGTTTTTTTTCCTAAACGAAATTTTAAAATTTTTAATGATTTTTTTTCTGAGGTACCATTCAAGTTTGAAAA
>NW_004797272.1:4374103-4383700 GCF_000002075.1 Aplysia californica | reverse complement strand
GAGAGAGAGAGAGAGAGAGAGAGAGAGAGAGGTTTTAATAATCGAAAAGTATTTAAATTAGGCCGTTTCGACTATTTTTTGTCCTCATAAAAGGCTAGCCTACTTGCTATTTTGCACGAGCACATTTTCCCTGTATGATAACATAGGAGAAGTGGGAGAATAACGCTATAATTAGTTAAATGTGTGGGTGATGGAAGATAAAATTTTTAGTATTTTTTAGGCTTCGAATCTGAATCCGGGATGGGTCGAATTTGAGTTCTGAAGTATAGATCGAGTGCTACACGAATATTCGAGTCTAAATCTCTAACTATATTATCTTCATTCGTTGACCTTCAACCTGTAGCGCACCACTATCAAGATCAGGTTCAAGACTGATGATGGCAGCGTCTTCAACCTGCATAGACTTCATGCAAAGGCCAAAGGTCGAAGAGGAGTTGTGTGTGACTTTGTGTTCGCAGCTGCAGACGATTGTGCATTGTCCATTCAATGTTGCCACTTGAATTTGAAGCTAAGATGCGGCAGAGCACAGGCCTTCTCTGAGCCTAGGCCTTCTGGCTAGAGTCAATCTTACAATAGGTAGAGCATGAATTGCTGGTCAGCTGCCCAGATCCGCATAAGGAAGAAAATACATTAATAAGTAAGTTATATTTCAAGGTACATTTAAATAGTATGGAAGATGGCATAGCCTATCGCTTAATCGACTGCACTTGTTCAGCTTCTTCCTCCCCGGCTTTCTTCATTTCCCCACTTGAAAAAGATGCACTCCACATCCTGCAAAAATGCGTTTGCATTAAATTACTTCTTGGCCATGACCCTTCCCCCCGCCCCTTCCGGGAATCACCCACATAATCATTATGATAATGTATAGCGACCGACTGTACGTGGCACATTGCTTTGCCATGCACCGGTGACTCACGTACAAATCTTAGGCCTATTTTTAAAACTCGACAGTGATTGTTCTGATGTACCAACATGTTTATCGGCATTCTTCCCCAGCGTGTTTGCAAGATAATGACAAACCAATGAGTTGGGAATTAAGCGATGGTGCCCGACAAGAGAATGGTTCTAGAAAAAGCGTAGGATTTTAACTGCCTTTGCTCGCAGGTGTGCTACCGAAGGAGGTGCGCTCGACACGGCTGTAGATGGCAGACCCGAATAACTCATGGGCACAGAATGCCAGTCAGTTAGCTGCAAAATATTTTTTAGAAGGGTTTTGTGGATTGGATATTTAGTGTAAAAATGTATTTGATGAATAGTACGATCAGAAAGCCAATCCTAATTCTCATAGGTCTCGAGGAGGGATAGGGAAATATATATATATATATATATCGACGAATATAGATATATCAATATATACATTTTTGTTGGATTTAGAGAAAAAACTCTCCTTATATTTTAAAGAAACTGAACAAGGGTCCAAAAACTTTACCTTCGATTTTCTAAAAACAGCATTTTTCGTGATAGCCCCCTTAATTGTGCTTAACAGCGACCATATAACACACACACACACACACACACACACATATATATATATATATATATTAGATATATTGTACCGCCTGCAGTGATACATATTCTCCAACCTATGACAAATTTAATGAATAGAATGTAGGGATATCTTTTAAGAAGTAGAAGGTTTAAAAGATAGGGCAAACATTGCAAGCTGCGCTTGTATTCACTGTCCACCCTATACTTCTTTAGATTAAAACAAATTCCGCCATCAACGCAGGCCTCTGAGGTCTTTGCTTTTCAGAAGGCAGAGAATTGTGCTTTTGCCTTTAGCCAAATTTTTTCCATCAGAAAGTTTGGGAACACTAGATCTAGACTAGATCTAGTAGAATTGGATCTTTGGTTGACTAGAAAGTTGATTCCAATTGTCCAACAGAGTACATTTTGTACATTCGGCACAATGTATTTGAAGTACTCGCTGACTGGGAACTGGGACCGATTATCTCGAATACTCAACTCGACTGGCCGGTAAGCCAATCCGTATCTTGTGTACTTGTGTGCAATGTGTTGGCCTAGCCCAGGCACAAGGAGATAATAAACCTAAGCCATGATACACCTAGACTGTACACTGTCATGGCTGAACTCTCTGTTCTCTAAAAGATTACTTTGGCTTGAAGTGTGTAAACCATGGACACCCAAATGAACGTTAAAACATGAGGCTTGCTGTTGTACTGCATAATTGGGTACATAGCCTACTACCTACAGCATCTTTAACAAAATATATTTATTTGACTCCTAAAATAAACCGGAAGTACGTCAGAATTTAAAATCTAGGATTTAGATCTATCTAGATTCGGTGGGCCTTTACAACTTCCTTCCCCTCCATTTTCCGTCGCTCTCACGGGCTATTATTGTATTTCCGTAGTGGCGTAGTGTCCTGACGCCATTTTGTGTGTTATCATGTCTTATAAATTAATTTTGTGAACGTTGATTTAATCTTGTGAACGTTGATTTCAAGCCATCATGATTAAGTCTTCTAGTAATTCGGGTTTCCACAATATGAAAGTGGACACAAGCAGGAATCTGTTCGCTCAAGTGTCCGAACGTCTCGGTGTCTTCAAACCAGGCCAAGGGTTGAACGATATTGCCCAGGTTACCGATGAGAGTACTCAAACCTTTTCAAACTCGCCACTAGACCAAGTTCGTCGGGAAGCTGAGTTCATGGCCAAAGATGTTGTGGTTAATTTCAACGTGGCAAGCCCTAGTCGAGCACCAAACAGATACTGTAAAACTCTTCGTCGTACTGTGAAAGAGCTGTCTGACAGGCACAATCTGGTTTTCAAAGGAATGGTCAACAGATTAAAGCCAGAAGACGAAAGCAGTCTCTTCTCTACATTTGTTATTGTTGCTGATGAAATTTTTGATGATGGACAAGTTAACTGGGGACGAATTGTAGCGGTATACGCTTTTGCTGCCCGTCTTGCCTTGTACTACATTGACAATAACAGCTCAAGTTCAGATTCCGTCAATGACAAAAGGCTTGTGTCATATCAAGAAAAAATTGCCCTGTTTGTTGGAAAATATGTTGCCAGTAAACTTGGAAAATGGATCTTGGATCATGGAGGATGGGTATGTATTTTATAATTGCTAGGCAGTGTTCTCATTTTTAAAGGGATAGAATCTAGAAATCTAGATCTAGAATCTAGTTTTAGTTATGGGAAAGAAAATAAAACTTGGGGGAGGAGTTCCACAGAGGGCCAGCACTTACCGTGACGAGGTCCTACGAGCAAACTATAGACTATGAGTATGAGTTAGGGTTAGGTATGTGTATATATATACCCAGCCCTGCTCAAAATATCCTTTGTCGGCCAGCCCTCTGCGGAACTCCTTCCAAACTTGGTTCAACAGCCAAATGTAAATCATAATGGCCGGCTCTATTTCTCCGAATGCTCGCGAAGATAAACTTGAACTCTATTTCTCCGAACGGTTTCTGGCACTCCTGTACAATTGCGGTCCCGTTTAAGACTCCTTGACCCCACCACTGACTTACTTCTGTTTTCAAACGATTACTTTTTGATGTGCGTGCCGATAGGCCTTGGCCTTGGCGGAGAGATAGCCAATGATGGCCAATCAAACCAATTGCAAAACATCAAATTATTATGGTCAAATTCAGGGGGGGGGGGGGGGGGGGGCGCCCCCCCCCCCCTGAAACCCCCATGTTTTTGTCTGAAACCCCCCTTGCCTTGTTAAATGTGAAGTTATAGCCTACTGCTAATTTTGTACGCTAGATCTACTGGTAAAACATAGATACCGAAATTTGAATCAGTATCGATATCCAGTAGTCTGCTTTTTTGTGTGATTTAGTGTTCTAGATCTGACGAGACCGCAATTGTACAGGAGTGCCCGATTTCTGTTCTCGAGATTTGTTGATAATTTTCGAATGGAGTGGCTCGTGTGTGGTGTGTAGTGTGTGTATAAGGTGGGGGCTGGGGTGGAGGGATTTTTAAAGTTTTGTTTACATGATGGATTTTAGTTTTTTTCTTTTGGGGTGACTAAATGCGAAATAGGTCATGCTAAAGTCGAGCAGTCTTGTTTTCTCGCAGTACCTTTTGAAGGCATTTTTTCAAATGAGTATAAATTTGTCTGGGAGAATGTTGCCCCAACGACAATTGAAGTAGGCTATCTGAATATTCAGATATTTAAAAATCTCTAGCTCTAGAAATTGAATGCGATGCAAAAAGTACTTTTTCCAAGTCCTTGCAGAATGAAAGATGACGCCCAAATCTCGCAAATAACCCAAAAATCTCGAGAACGGAAACCGTTCGGAGAAATAGAGATCAAGTTTTTTCCCCAGAGTGTTCGGATCTAAATAGATCTAGTCACTTCAAATCATAAAACCAAACCTGTTTCATCAATGTCAGGAGGAGGTCTTACGTAATAAGCGACCACTATGACAGAGTAGAATAGAAGACGAGGGTTAGGGTTACAGGTCCTCTTTTATTCTGTTTGTTGGGGTGGTCGCTCGTTTTACGGAAGTCCTTCCATATATCTCTTATTTAAAAGTTATGGTCTTTCTTTGCCTAAGAACGGTCCCCGCACCCCCCCGTTTTCTGACAATTAGATGCAGTGATTTTGTTTTGATGATCAAATTAATTCAAAGTGCCATAAAACACGAGAAAATCGCTGATTTTTTAATCTTCGAGAGACAGGTCCAATTAGATTAAAGTGTATTATAATGGAATATTTGTAGTTATCCCCGCCTTGTTTAAAACCATCATGCCATAATATAACACCATTAAATAATATTATATAATGTTGAAACCGAAAGATTGCAAGATAGAGAGATGCACACACTGTAAATTACCCATAGGCCAATAGTGATAGTTCAAAATAAATGTCAGTAAAATTGTGTGTATTGGGGAAGGGACTAGTTGTCTCACTCTGTTTCTACCATTTCATGACAAAGTTTATGGGGAGGAATTCCCTAACGAGTGACCACTGAAATCTAAGAGAAGGTTAGGTTCAGGGTTAAGGCTAGAGGTCAGGGTAAGTCTCTTCTTTACTTTTATGTTTGTTGGGGTGGTTGCTCAAAACAGGAGTCCTTCCAATTAATGTACTGCCGCTTTCAAAATTCAAATTTATACACTTGCCCCTTGATAGACATGGTCAGATGAAGCGATGTTGTTATAATCAATGTTGTAACTGTAACTTTGGACTGTAACGCTCTTTGATTTTGTTAAAGGAGAAGGAAAATAAGTTTCATGGTGCTTTAAAAGTTCAGATAAATGTTGAAAAGTAGGCCTACAATGGAAACCATTATATGAGGCCCGGTAATAACAGGGATTTTTTTCAATCCCCGGTTTTTCCTACTCTGTCTTTATTAAAGGTATCGGCAACAACATGGCCTCATCCGAACCCAATCGGTTATTACAGGGACAGAGGCTCGTTAACAATGTGTAAAAAGTAAGAGAGAGAGAGAGTAAGGCATTGATGGAGCAAGCCCACGCAAGCCACGCCACTGCAAGCACACGCAGCGGGTGAAGCGAGAGAGGGTGCGGTGTGCTGCAGACTTCGATCTTGCCGTAAGCCAAGCTACATGCACGCGTAATGTCACATGATGCGTCATGCACAGGCCTGCCACATGAAAAAGGGAAACTACTCATTAATAAATACAGCTGGGTTAGTCCACAAAAATTCTTACTTCCCTTGCATTTCTGATTTAACAGGGATCTGATGTAACAGGATTTTTTCTTCTCTGGTCCCACCATCCCTGTTATCAGGTTTTCTCTGTACCTGCTTTAAGTTTAAATCTTGGTCTTCGCGAATCAGGAGCAAGGGGCTCAACAGTCGGAGAGACTGACCAGTTTTGTCTCACAGCTGTGTACATCAAGTAGTGTAGTTGTATTTCTTTTGAGTCTGTTGAGGGAATTGAATTACATGTATTATAACTCAATGGAATGACTGACCCTGAACAGTTCTGAGAAAGTGAGCTCATATCAGACTCACTGTTCCCAAGTCTTTTCTTAACTGAGTCTACTGTGGGCATGGTGCGACTTCTTAACCCAAGAAAAAATGCTGGACTTCCTCATTGTTTCAAGAGGTGATTAATGAACAATTTGATAAAATACAGTATAATCCACTTATATCGGCAGCCGATGTTTCGACATTTTGACATATATATCGACATGTTTTCCAATGACGAAATTTTTCCTTCAATATCTTCGCTAAATAATTCCTCATATACTTTTCTTCTGCCCATTCTGTAAATATCGACATGCTTCCTGGGTACCTGGCGAAGGCCTCGAACATAAATGGAGGGAAAACCCACACAAACGGTCAAGGCATTAGTTCTTCATTAAGTCTGAATACCCGCCAAGTAGCATATTTCGACACACCAGGCTTTAGTAGGTCATGTAGGGCCTACACAGTGTTAGTCTTCAACACAGTACAGTGCCTCACAGACGTGAGCGTCTCGCGTGCTGGGCATCACCTCCCTACCCCCACTCCCGATCGCTCACTCCCCTTCCCCATTCTCAGTAATCTCAAGTCTGTTGCTGGCAAGTGCCACTGTCAATGAGTCAGTGCCTCACATTTCGCCATTTTCCCCAGCAAGCGACGTAAACAAGCCGTACAAGGATTGCTACAATAAAGTTTGCACTGGTGTGTAGTGTGCACCTCGTGTTACTAGGTCTTTGGTACAGTAACTCCAACCCTCCCTCCCCTCTGCTTCTTTTTAGTTTCACGGTGTAGTTGTGTAATAATCAAGGGAAGTGGCCAGCTTAAAAAAGTCAAGTTGTCTTTTTACCGCTGACCTCTCCTCGTTTTATCCTCTTATTTCATTTATCAACAATTTTATATATTCAACATCAAATACACTTCCCAGAGCATGTCGATATAATATAATATATAGGCCTATTTATAAGCGGATTATACTGTACCACGACAGGTCAGTTAATAAGTTTTGTCTGTCACTGTCAGTGGATACTTACTTTACTTTATCAGCCCTCTTGTATCTCTAGCTAGGGCGTCGAGTGGAGAAAGAGCTCCCTTTCTCTAGCAAGTTTGATGGCCTGGCTGGGTAGGATATTTTATGTTCTCAGGGTATCCTTCACTCACTACTTGGATCCAGGTCTTTCTTGGTCTTCCTCTTATTGTCTTGTACCCTGATACTTTCCTGTAGTAGGCTTTATTGGCAAGCTGATGAGGTGCCTTAAGTGTGAGATGTCCAAACCACCTAATTGTTTGCCTTCGAATGTAGTGGAGGATAGGCGTTGTTCCCATCATTTCTTTGATCTTGTTTCTGTCCATATCCTGTCTGGTTTTGTTGACGGCTCTCCTTAGACATCTAATCTCGCAGGTGGTTATCATACCTTCCAGACTTTTGGTCAGGGTCCATGTCTGGCACTGGTAGGTCAAGGTGGGGATGAAGATATAGTTAATGAGCTTGGCTTTGGTCTCAGTGGGGATATTTGGATCATGTTTGAGGAGTGGGGCAAGCTGTTAGCCTTTTGTACTCTCGTCTCAATTTCTTTGTTGAGACGTCAGTCTTCCGAAAAGATGCCACCTAGATACTTGCACTCATTGACTTGTTTCAGCGGATTTCCGTAGATGGTGATGTTGTGTTAGGGTTGCCAGGTGTTCCGCTATTTTCATCATCTCCGTTTTGCTTTTACTTTTACTGATCTCTTCATGTTGAGCTTTTCACATTGTGTATTCAGCCTGTCCGTGTGCTCTTTAGGTTGGTCTTCTTTCTCATATATATGCCAGGCTTTGATCGTGCGCAAACAGCATCTCATTCAGGTCTATCGTGTTTGGGTTTACTTCTTTTGTAATTTTGTCCTGTCAGTGTATATGAAATGAAAATAGTAAATGCCACATGTCAGGCAGATAGATTTAACGTGACTTGAATGTGTTTACGTACCTGCTCAACATGCCTGCGGTGGTCTTAATGGAAGTTGCAAGTGATGAGACGGCTAGATGGGGTGTGACTTTTATTTATACTAATTTTACAAAAGTTGCTGTTGGTTGTTCAGAAAATGTACTTTTAATTAGGGTTAAATTGAGAATTTAAAAGTGACGTCTAAGTTCAGTTTCAATCTTTTGAAATTGGGATCTTTGGCAATAGTTTTTTGCTATAAAATAACCAGAAAAAATTCTGTTTCCTTAGAAATTGAAAGCTGTGGAGTTTTTTTATTGACAGAGTTAGAGATGTAGATTGAATTGAATGTTGAATCTCGTGCATTACTTTTTTTACTCTGCCCGCTCTGTCAGGTTTTTTAAGCTTAATTATAATTGAATTATCACAATACTACTGTATCTGTTTTTGCTTGGGTCTGATCAGTTGATTTGATAAACATTGGTACCGTCCTTGTTTGCCAGCTTTGGGTGGTGACCCTCACTAGCTCTAGTTGATTGTTGCTCCAACTATGAGGAATTATCTTTTGGGTTCCATGAATATTCACTACTGGTGTCTGTGGTGTTCTTACACTACTGATCAATATTTATATAAATTATATTACATTGATTTTAAGCTAGTTTTGGCATAGACCTTCGTAATGAAATGTGCGTTGGTCTGAAGAATCAGACATTGGCGTATACATCATTATAATCTATGCAAAGCTCTACACAGCAACACAAGTTCAGCAAACAATGCATCATAGTCATAGATGACAAAGGCATGCATTTGAATGACTCAGCCCTTTTGCAGAGCATATGCTTGGTAGAGTTCTGTGTATTTTCTAGCGCTGTTCGGTTTGGCATGAAGGAAACGAAAATGCCCCTCATTGGAAACGAAACTGCTTTTGATTGAGGAAGTTGAAAAGAAGCCTAAAAAGGTGGCATTTCAGGGTAGCCTACCACTTTTTACTCCCCTTTACTTTAAAATTACTCGCTCGGTTCATATATAATCTATACTATACAAAAACCACCTGTTTGCTAATTTTTAATATGAACACTCAGATTCGACGAAATTGAAGGTCAGGCCCGACGACTTTGTTGAATCCGACTTCCACTGTACCACTAGATCTAGTACATGTACTCAGGACTGGTTGTGTGTTAGTTAACTCCAAAAACAAAATTACCTGTTAAAGTTAAAGAAACCTTGTGGCTGTAGTCTACTTTGTTTTTTGAAGTCTGTGAATTCAAGTTGCACACCGTGTAATTGTATCTTTATTATTACCGTGCCTGTCACTGTCAGGGTTTTTTTGGTAGTATTAATTATATCAGAAGTGTCACAACACACTAGATTGCTAACTTTAACGGAAAAATGATAATGTGGCCTTGAGTTTAAGTTTAAAATGGACCATGATGTTGTTTTCTTTTTCAGGATGCCTTTGTGGAGTACTTCCCAGACCAGGGAGAATTCGAAGAAAAGATTTGGAAAGGAGTCCTCTTCACTGCAATTGGTCTGGGTGCCTTAGCTACTGTTGTGGCTTCGAGATGAAATGATACAATATCAGGAAGGAAAATCTCTGACTGCACAGACTTTCATGTGTCAAGGAAAGGGTTTTGAACACTACAACGGCTACGCATAGAGTTCAAGTGGATGCTTTTTTATTATGAATGAGTCATGACTGATGTGTATAACTTGGATGAATTGCAATCTACTTAACTGTTTCAAAGTTTGATAATTTTTAAAAATGAGATCCT
>NW_004797272.1:4369510-4374003 GCF_000002075.1 Aplysia californica | reverse complement strand
AGTAAGGTTGCATTCTGACTCTCATCCTAAATACTTGCTTGTGAAAGAAATAACTGTTACAGTTCTTTTCAGGAAAATTGTACGACAGTCCACCAAGTGTTAAGTTTCTGTCTTACTCAAACCATACTTTGACTGATAAAACAGATCAAATTATATTTACTGAAGGAGGAGTAGGCTACTATGCGTCGCCAGATACATCCTTGACTTATGATTCATTGTAAAATGATGCTTCAGTTTTGTGTTTTTCCAACCATTTGCGTACTGCTGTTTACTTTATATTTAGTATAAATTTAGGGGTGCTTTCCTCATCAAATGGTGCAACATTTGTTTTGTTTTGTCAATAAAGTTGGAATTGCGTGGCTGTAGTGTTCAAACACTAATCAAGCCATGTTGGTTCCAAGTAACTGTGAGTCACTCCTTCATGCGGATACTGTACTGAAGATATTTGTTCTGCACTGAACTAGAAACAATGCAATGCAAGTTGTTTAGCTATAAATTTTATTTTTTTTCACATTGAAGGATGCTGTTAGGTTCCTGATGCTGCAAGAGCAGAACCTGAAGCAATTAATTGTTTTGTCTTCTTGTTGCTTCTTTAAAAAAATTTATTTTGGAGGGGTTTGGTTAACGGTTAACAAGAATACCAATACAAGTAGACAAACAAAACAATCACTATCTTCATACTTTATTGCTGAAAGTGAAACACAAGTCTATTAGGGACATCTATACTTTCTGCAATTTTCATGTGTAGTTAGACTAATAAAAATATATATTAAGAAAATTGGCTGTAGGAAACTGCTTTTGTACATATGTATTTTTTAAATTATTTTTTTTTACAATGTTTTATGTACCATAGTATCACTAATGACACTTGTGCATACTCATTATGTTTAGACAGGATCAATTACTTGAGTCTATACAATTTGATTTGGTATGAGCTTAGAACCAAGGAGTTTTTTAGGGACGGTATCAGTCTCCACTCACCTTTTCTCTCCTTCATAATGTAATATGGCACACAGAGGTCCTCTGTTAATTTTTTTGCTTCTATGTTATAATCCTGTCCGCAAAATTCTAATTTTAATGATTTCCCTGTATAATAAAGGTGTTTAAGTTTATTTGAATTATTTGAAAGTTGAAACCAATGTTATTTCTTTACATTTTATCATTTTAAAAGGGAAAAAGAATCTCTGTACGTTGCAGAGAATTGTATTTTTATAGTATAGACCTGTAGTTCAAATTGAAATTGTGAAGATTCATGAATTAGAATGGCGGAACATGTAATAAAAATCCATCTTGTCCTTAAAGTAAAGAGCTTTTTGGTTTCAAAGTTTTTGTTTCCTGTTTTCTTAAAATTTACTGCTATGGGGCTGTGTAAATGTAAGTTTCTAAAAGGAACATGCAATTATAATTTGATCATTTTTGTTGTCCTCGTCCTACGTGTTTTCATCTTCTCTTTGTCTTTTCGTAACGGTACCATAGAAACTTTTCCTTGGCGTCACTACCCTGCATTGTGAAGGATACACTGCGTGTGACTTTTAAGGAAGTAAAGAGCCACCAGAAGATGTAAAGGAATTACTTGTACAAATGTTATGATCATTACTGGAAACTATTGTGTCTTGTTTCGATCACTTTTTTTGCAAAAATTCAAAAGCTCAGACCTTTTTTATTCCTTGAGCTGCAACAAAAGTGAAGGCTACAATTTTTTCAGAATAAAAAAGTTCTACAGCATAACAGCATCAAATCCTGATCTCAAAGTTAGAACAGATTTGGTTTGGACTCCCAATCAAATTGTGTAGAGTGTTGCAAAAGTCAAACTGTAACTGTAACATAGAACTTGTGTCATCTCTTATTCTTATAACTTATTAATATATATTATTGGAGCCGAAGTAGGAACTACTGCAATCGAAACTTACTTTTGCAGTAGGTGGGCAAAGAGTTTTTTAAACTGTAATAACTTAAAACATGGATTAACAAAATAAATTCCAACTCCTTCTCAACGCCCATGTTCCGTGACTTTCTATCTTGCACAGGTTTCAGGATTTTTCGACTTTGGCCATGGTGTTTACAGTTTAGCAGAGCTAGCTTTCTGAAGTTGAGACAAAAACTGCCTGGAGAGGGTCTTGAATTGAAGGGGTTAAAAGTTAAACAGCTTTTAATCTTTGTTGCAGTACGTTTGAATTCAATGCTAAGGATGTTTTATCTGTTATTTTTATTTTTTATTTTCAAAGAGGGAAAGTGTGAGAGAAAGACAGGAGTGAGAGGAAAATTATGCCTGAGTCTGAGATCATGAAGAAGCTGGAGGGAGGAAAAGTGTGCCGTTGAAAGATATTAGAATGCATTCCTCATCCTGGCATCATATAATGCAAACATTTACTATTAGTATAATAACTGCTCGTTTTCACTTTGATTTTTAGCATTTCAGAAGTACACATTTTTTTCATTTGCTTGATAAAAAAGTACATTATTATGTAATTGGTTAATGTTTCTTTTTGCTGAAATAGCAGACTTTAATCGTCTTGTTATATTATAATTATTATAATATGTATTATAAATGTAAAGAATTGTGCATACTTTTTTGGGTTGGAAATAAAAAAAAGTCATTGACAAGAATATTTTAATGATAACAAGAGGTTTTTTTTTTTTAAAGAAATAAAAATGAGTCAACTACAAAGTAAATTGTTTAGTATTACTCATTTTTACACAGGTGTTGGTCTCATTCTTCCCCTGCTTATAGTTTATAGTTAACCTTTAAACTCAGGGGTATTTTTTTGTTAGTCTATGGTGTGAGTTCTTAATTTAACATCACATCTAACACATGTTACCAACTTGAGACGGGATACATTGTTTTGTGTCCAACTTTCCATTGCTCTTTAAAGTTACCTACACTGATACCAGTACCAGTCGCTCAAGTCACTCTTTTCTCTTTAAAATGGATATATCAATATATTTGAACATGGAAAAGACTAGGGAGACCAGGATCCTCCTAGTCCTAGTTGTATTAAAATTACAATAACATGTTTAAAAATTAAACCATTTTCAAAGGTTTCAGCATCAAAATTTCCAAAATGCTCTTTTTGTGTCCTACAGAGATGCTGGTCTAAGTCTAAGTAGAGCTATCTTGCTTTCAGAATTCTTCTAGAAGCATAGAAAAAGGTGTCTTCTTGAAACATGAGCTTCAGGGCTGATACATTATACAGTAGGGCCTATAGATAACCCACTGTTTTAGCCCTTAGAAATTCCTCGAATCTAATTAAAACAGTCTTTCTTGGGTGTTGTGCTCAATAGCATGCGTAGCCTCAGGTACTGGTAGGACCAATTTCTACCTAGACATTTTTTAGGCATTTTTTGAGCATCAAGTGTGTCAGTGAAAAATCAAAATAATTAGTTTTTGTGTTTTATGCCCCACCGGACACAAATTAGACCATATCAGATTATCACTCAGAAAAAGCTTCACATCTGGCAGGATTTGATTTTGATTCCAGGTATAAATCTAAGAAATTTCAAAATGAACCTAAGAATCAGTGGCCAGGTAGTAAGTTGGTCTCTTTCACTAAGGCATACACTAGAGATACAACGCACATTTTATTCTTTTTTATTTATATTATAAGCCAACAATTTGGTCATTATAAAACTGATCATCACACTAAGTCTGCAGTATACTGTATTACATGTATTAGATCTAGTTTTAGGTCACTAGGAAAGCATTGAAATAAAATTAAGACAAGTCAGAAAATACTGTTTAGAAGAAGATGTGAATCATGTGATTAATGTGAATGAACCCGGAACCCGTCACCCTGTGTGAACCGGCATAAAAGCGCATCGCAAATAATTTCCCTGCTCTCCCTGGCTTAGTTGTCTGGGGAGACCAGGTCTCGGAAGACACTTCCTTTGAGCATTTTGTTCCCTGTTTTTTTGTGCTTGGAGACAACATTATAAATGTACTACAGTGGAATCCACTTATTACGAGTCCTGAGATAACGAGAAGTCTGTTATAAAGTCACTTTTCTAAAACCCCATTTTTTCCCTTCTTTATCTTTGTAAATATACTAATATAACGCAATCAGACTAACACTGGAGTCGGTTATACCGGAATATATCTGCTGCTGTGCACAGCGCATATGCTATTTATTCATGTAAAACCTTGCCAGTTGAGAAACTTGTTGGTTATCTTGCGAAACAAAGAATGGGAGAGCCCACGAGTGCCAACAATGAAGGTCGGATTGAATGGGGTGGGGAGAGTGTGGCATGCACAGACAAGCAGAACGCATCATGTGACAGGCCAGCCTAGTCTAAATTATCTAGGCCTATTATGCCTCTCTCTTCTCCGACGTGGTGATGGAGAGGTCATTGTGATGTACAGAGCGAATGTGTGACGTGGCGGGGTGTGGTATGTTCCCATTGTGCGCAAGTAGACGGAACGCACCACAGGGTGTGGTGGGGTGGGGGACAACACAGCGGGCGAGTTAGCCAAGAGAACTTTCTCTCTGATCGCCAAC
>NW_004797272.1:4350041-4369410 GCF_000002075.1 Aplysia californica | reverse complement strand
TCAAGTCAGACTTACAGGTCATGTTGAACCCAATCATCATCAGGGGAAATTACGAAAAGATATAAACCGAAAACCAGACTCATAGATTAGGCCTACTTTACTATTTCCCTTGAATTTATTACTGGATCCCTTATAACGAAAATCTTGCTACTATAACGGACATTTGGCACCGGTCCCATCCCTCTCGTTATAACAGGATTCCACTGTAGGCCTACTTGTAACATTAATCTGTCCCCGTAGAATTTTATGCGAATTTAGATGTGGCCAATTTATGGCGAAAAAAAAAGCCAAATTATGCAAAAATTATGCATGTTACCGTAACACCTTTCGCGACATGTTTTGCACTTTTTCAACACAAATTTTCATGACTTTTATGTTTTAAGTACAGAAAAATTTAAAACAGAACATATCAGTAATTTGTAGTGTATTTGGAAAGAAAACAATACACATATCTGTAAAAAAAAACAACAAACAACTAAAAAATATAATCTCTGTAACTTTCAGCTGTAGATCTAGATCTAGATCTAGATCTGGGAAAGAAAATTGTTAAAAAAGGACATCTGGACCTCTGATGCTGGCACATTACTACAACCAGGAACACCTGTCAAACATGAAGCATCAGCAGACACGAGAACAACTTTTGATGGATTGAAAAATTGAACATGCTCAAGGAACAAAATCCCAAACCATAACCAAGGTCTTCTACCAAGGGAAATAACCAACTTTTCACTTAAATAAGACCAGATAAGACTTATTACGGTGATTATTCCCCTTTAGTCACATGAGAAAATTAATTGTTAAAAAAAACGGAAAAAACCCCACGGGGAATCCAAAATTATGCAAATGTGCAGAATTACGCGAAAAAGCCGCGGCCGCACAATCGCATAATCCTACGGGGACAGATTATTTTTGTTACCTGATCATGGTCTATCCACTTTTGGATTACAATGTAATATAATATGTTCAGGATTTGATAAATTTGTGATTGTGAGGAAATTTTGTTACTCTCACTATGCTTGCTTAGGTTGAGATTCGAATTCAATGCAGTGTACCAAAGTGCAGAAAGTAAGGACTCTCTCCTTGGATGAACCAAGTTCTGTCTTTTGTACCTGTATGCATAGTGCAGAACTGTGAAATTGAAATGGTAAATAAAGTAAGATGGTAGACAGAACATCGTCAAACTGCTTTTTTACAGTCTGTGATGTAGAAGTTAGGTGCTTTGCCATCGCATGCAGGAGAGTGAGACCCAGGTTTAGTTCCTTAGTTGGGGGAATTTGAATTGAGCATCTTTGTCTTTCTGCTGGGAAGTTGTAAGATCCCTAGGAGAGCTCTTAATCTGAGTTGGCTGTGACAGGCAGGGTCAAAGCCTCCCTTCTTTCTTGCTGATCTAAATTGGAAAAATAAAAAGTAAACAACATTGGTCTGTACAGATTGAAGATTGGTAGCTGGTAGCGTAGTGGTTAGGTTCTTGTACTTGCAACTGTCTGTAAGGTTATGGGTTTGAATCCCATTAGAGACCTGACTTTGTGTCCTCAGGAAAGGAACTTTACATGAATTTTCCTCACTTCACCCTGATGGGAATAGGTCCCAGCTATGGACATGAGAAGATCTTGTCAAATATCTGTTTGTTATTTAAGGAGGTACATTTATGTGTTAGAGACGTGTGTCCGATGCGTAATCGAGTAAAAAATGACCTCTTCTCTTCTAGGGAGGCCAGAAAGTTTTCGTCTATTATTTGTTTTTTCCAATGTCTCCCACAGAGACTGTATAGTTTTAGTAGGGGTTTTAGGGCACTTGCAACTGGTAAATAGGATTTAAATGTGTACTCCTTTAAATTGCAGATTTGGGTAAAATATAAATGAAATATAACTTATAAGCTATTTACAAATATAAGCCACGATAGAATCTTTTAAAAGATAAGATGAAATAATGAGGAAACTTCTCTTTCAAACATGTCATCACATAAACTGCCTTTGAAAACATGGAAATAGTCAAGCCTTCGGCAATTTATTGCTTTAAAGCGGCTCTTTTCTCAAAACACTAAGTCACACTACAACACTTACAGTATGTTTGTATTCTGCATAAGATCATATGATTATGAGCGCGCGAAACACAAGTTGGTTGCATTCGCAACAGATCACTGCACGGCTGGGCTCGAGTCAACTATCAGACTTTAAAATGTATAAATATTAAAATTTGGATTTGGAGGTAAATACATTTTTAATTAAAAATAATTGTTTACAAAAAATAACATTTTCAACAGTTTTATTTCATTTTAACAATTTTCCATAAAGGCCAATGGCCTTCATAAAATCCAAAATTCTGTTGGGAACAACGACGGAAAACAAATCTTGCATTCTTTTTGCATTTAAAATATTTCCTTCGGGTGTTTCCGAAGTCTAGACTAGACATTCGGTTAAAATGTGTCTAAAGGTAAAATCTGTGTCGCATCCGACACAGAACGGCTTCTCATCTCCCTGAAGGAGGTATTTATGTGTCAGGGTCATGTGTCCGATTCGTAATCGATTAAAAATGACTCCGTCTCTTCTGGGGAGGCTCGAAGGATTTCGCGGTCACAGTTTGGGTTTAATGTTGTGATGTTTATTGTTTGTTTTTTCCAATGGGTATCCCACAGACAGGAGACTTACAGTACAGTATAGATCTATTGTCATACGGCTTAACGTAAGACACAAAAAGTAACTCCCAGTTACTGTATTCTAATGGGAATTATCCAGAAAAACGTGTGTAAAAAAAAGTTCCAATAACAATTGGATAAAAGACGAATAAAATTTTATTTGGGCAATGTCATGCTACTGATACATGTGAAGTGTGAAGTGACAGCACAGCTCAAGTACCGGTACCATGAATAATGACCAACATTAAAATTTTAAAAAGATGGAAGACTAAGACCCCAAAAAAGTGACTCCCAATCATTCCATTCTAACTGAAAAAAAAAACGTGTAACAACATAGTACTAGTACAAGTTACAAACAATTGGATACAATAAAAGTAAAAGATTAACAAGATTTAATTTTGGGATTGTCGTCATGCTGCTGATACATGTGTAGTGACAGCACAGCTCATCATGTAGGCTATCTTAGAGACTTCTATTATTTCAAAACTATTTACATCTTCTGTTGATGTGGAGAATTTCATTCCTTTTTTATTGGATGATGTGTTTAGTGATTTTGAGTTCTGTGCAGATCTCAAGGAGGGAACATTTCTCTCCAATTTGTTCTCTTTTAAACATCAAAGACCTTTTGCCAAAGCAAAGGATTGGACATAGGTGGTTAAACATTCTGGACCGTTGCGAACATTTTCTATTCTTAAAGGATTCCCTTACAATTTTTTATTTTTCATTTTTGCCTGTTGGTGACAAACATTTATTTCAAAGTGATATTTATGCAATTTTTCAACAAAGAAATGTGGCTGAAGGCAGTAGAAAAGAAATTTCCAAGAAATTGTTGAATGTGAAGTCTAAGAAAATGACTGAACAGTGGAAAGCCAGGAAGAGGAGAGTATGTAAGAAACTTTGACCTGAAGGACAAAACAAACTTTCTCATTGACATCTTAATTTCTGTGTTGCCTTTCTTTAAGAGGTTTATTCTGAACTTTGAAAAGAAGACACCCCAGCTTCATCTCCTTCATGATGGATTGGTCAGTATTTTCAGAAGGTTTTTAGAGTTTTTTGTGAAGCCAGAGTTCATTATTAGGGAAGCAGGAAAAGACTTTGCTGACCTCAACATGAACGACAGCAACATTCTCTTCCCATCCAAACATGTGTACCATGGGGAAAGAAACCTGGTTTGCAAACTGCCAACAAGTGATAGGGAGAATTTCAGAAGCCTCCTTAGTGAAGCCTATTTGAAAACAGGCAGTTACAAGTTACATGCAACAGAAACCGCTGCTGAGGAATTCTGTACTCAGAACTTTCTCCCTGTTAGACCCCAAGGCATTTGGCAATGCAGGCACAGCCATTATCCTGAGAAAGCTGCCAAGTTTCCTGCCATCTCTTCATGCTCCAAATTTTCATAATGAAATAATGAGCATGCAGTCTGACCTGGACATTTCACCCAGTGACTGCCAGCTGGACATATGGCGGAATAAAGTATTCAAGCTCAACAGATATCAGTCTGTAAATAAAATTGTTGGAGCTTGCCTCTCAATTTTCACTGGGCCTAGGGTAGAGCAATCCTTCAGCATGATGAATGGTATCATTTCAGAAAATGCTTCATCATTGCTAATATCCACTTACGAGGCACATATGTTCATCAAATATCAGCTTCTGGCCAGCAACACATCCACCTTGCAGCTCTACAGGAGATCAGATGCTGTTACTTCTCCTGTAGACACTTCATTAGCTTACCATCTTCAAACAGCAGCATCCAGATTGAAGAAGAGGCAGGATGAACCACCATCCAAGTCTAAGAACATTGCTTAAAAGCAAGCCCCACAACCCCCCCATCATTACCTGTACTGTATAAAGTAGATTTATTTTGGGTGAGTTAATTTAATTTAATTTTTATTTTCAGGCATTTTTTTTCTTATATTACTGTTATTACCAGTATGTGTCACTATATGTGTTACTTTTATCAACTGTATTCGCACATTGTGTCTTTTGGCAGTTTTTGCGTTTTATGATATTCACGTCGATGAGTTCAGACAATTTTTTGATTGGCCATTTACAGGTATGTTCTAAATATAAAATAAAAACAGCTGCTGACAAAAAAATAATTGAAGTGTGTAGGGATAAACAAACAGAAAAAGTGTAATTTTACCTTTAACTCTTGAGTGAACGTAAGAATTGAACAAACAGGCATGGTAAGAGTTTGGGGCACTTGAAATCTTGCAATTTTCCCTCTAGATTTATCAGAAGAATAAAAGGCGAACAAATGGACATAAAGTCACTAAAGGGTTTGGTTTTTGGGTAGGCAGGCAAGCAGCCATGGATTTTGTCCCATGTACTGTAAAGCACCATCCATCTTTCTTGGTTAGGGTTACTAAATTAATAAATGGGGCTGTCCCCGTCGTTTTATGCAAGAAAAATTCTGAAATTATGCAAACTGAGCCCAAAAATGTGAAATTATGCGATTCTGTTAATTTTAACAAAGAATGATAAAGAAGAATAATAAGAAATTATGCACATGGAGGATGAATTTGACACATATTTTCGTAGACCATTGGTCATAAGCTGAGAAGTATGCCCTGTGATCAAAGAGTTCACCACAGAGTTCATGCTCAGAAGCTGATCTCGTACGTAATGTACGAGGGCTGTCCCACGGAAAACCGGAAAAGGTCCGTAAAAGCAAAAATCTTTGTCCTATTATAATAAAACTGTAACACATCACACCTCAACATGTGCTTTATTTCTCAATGTAATCACCATCCTGCTGAACACATTTTTCCCATCGCTGGATCTGGGAGAAGATACCCTCCCTGAAGAATCTTTTGTCAAGGGATTTCAACCAATCGTACACGGCTTCCACGAGGTCTTCGTCGTCGGTGAATCGTTGTCCAGAAATATGGCGTTTCATTGGTTCAAAAAGGTGATAATCTGACAAGGCCAAGTCAGGACTGTGAGGGGGGTGTAGTAGAACTTCCTAGCCGAACCTTTGGAACCAGTTTGCGGTGTGTTGCGTTGTGTTGCCATGCTGCAAAATGACCCCGCTGGTCTTTTTCGGCCCCAAACCATCAAGCAGAGACCTTCCAATAGTGCAGCTCATCAAACTCTATCCTATAGACAGTCGACTTTGAAATGTTTAGCGACTCGCAAATTTCGCGAATTTTTAGTCGCCTGCCTGTTTGAATAAGTTCGTTAACGCGACTCTTGTTATCCTCAGTCTTGGCAGAAAAACAAGATCCTGGGTAAACTTTGTCATTGATATCGAAGTGCCCGGCTTTGAACTTACTACATCACTCATATACCTGTGACTTTGCCATTACTTTCTCCCCATAAACTGACTTTATTTCAGTGTGTATTTCTAGAGATTTGAGACCTTTTGCGGTCAGAAACCGAATGACAGACCTCATTTCTACCCTTGACCAATTTTCCAAGGGGGTAGCCATCTTTTGAGAACTGTTGTGCTCGTTTGGTTTGTGCGATGCTCATGGTGCTCAATCAGGAAATTTCTAAATGATTGTTTTACAAGTGTGCGTTTACAGAATGTGAAAATATTGAATAGTTTTCAAATTACAGCCAAATTCCGGTTTTCCATGGGACAGCCCTCGTATGATAAGGCTGAATTAGGAACGTGTTGTCTAGGAATACTGTCATCATCCACAGAATGATATATGAGCAGACTCAACAGCCTCCTCCAATGACCGAGGTGTACCGTATGAGGCAATTCCATTTGATTAAAGTAATTCTCATTTTCAATTAAAGTTTACCTTAGCCTTTCTTTTGTAGTCAGAAATGCCACCAGTGTCAGCGTGTAATATATATCTACACAACTGAATGGCTACAAAACTTGCTTGATGTTTTTGGTCGCGAGCTGTTATTAGCTATGAGGAGAGAACACATTCGTTCGTGGAAGAGTCGCTTCCCTTGAAATGGCAAAGACGACGCAGACGAATGGATGATGAATTCTGTACAGACGAAGCTACATCAACAGCTGACCCAATGAAGAAATATCGTGTTGAAGTGTACAAATTAATTGTAGACACCCTTGTTAACAGCACTGAATAAAGATTTAAAAGGATCTGCAGTGCCTAGATTGTTTGCTGACCTGTTCCTTCTTCATCCAAGAAACTTTGGTGAAGTCCCATCAGAGGCTATGGAAGAGCTGAAAAAGTATTTACTGAGATTTGACGACAGCGTCACCGCTGAAGGGCTGCGAACAGAATCGCAAAGCCTTGGAGAACAATGGAAATCACTGAAGCAGTCAGTTGCAGACCACTATGAGGTGAAAGAGGTCAAGAAACTACCCGGCTGCCTTCCCAGAAAGAACAGGAAATACGAGGGTGGCCCACTGAACAATCCAGTAACATATCGGACAAATGTTGCAGGTTCCCCAAATTCCAGTTTCTCAACTTCTCGAGGCAGAAACTTAAGAGCCTTAGTTGATTCAGGGGCAGAAGTAAGTTTGATAAAGAGGAAGACATTTGATCCACTTTGTAACAAAGGTTTACTGAAGAAAAAGAGTAAATTTACAGTCAGTGGGCGGAAATTTATTGAAAGTTGACGGACGTGCAGATATTTTTTTCTCCATAGGTGGTGTAAAAACGACCCACTCTTTCTATGTTGTTGAGGAGATGAATAGAAATGTAATCTTCAGATGAGACTGGTTCGTGGACAACGGCGCGAGGCTGTATTTTGACCGTAAAAAGTTACAGGTTAAAGGTACCTGCGTAGATTCGGAGGAAGATGTTCACATTGCATCCTTGTTAAGACTCCGACACGATGTGCTTAAACCACACACCACCAATGGTAACTGCACAAATAAGGGTACAACCATTATATTTGGAACCAGATAGATCTAATGTCTTACAAATACTTCCCCCTTACCAAGGTTTAATTAGCAACACTCCTGGGATTTACTGGGTGCAGCAGTAGTCAAACTGCCTAAGATAACGAAGAACGATATGTGTCAGTTATGATAGCAAACAACATAAACAAAACTATTTAAAGGTTACAAAGAAGCTGTGCAATTGGCAGGATAGAAAGGGTGATAAGTGAAAATGTGGTAGACTATAAGAGTCTAAAAGGAGCGATCAGTTTGAAGATGGACTAGAGACCGACTTGCATTGTCTTTCAGAACATAGAATTAGGATGGGTAAGAGAGCTGGTACGAAGAAACAAGGACATATAATTCGCCTTCTCCAAGACACAGGTGATAGCCCCCCCAATCAGACTCAAACCATACCACACGCCACTCAAGAATAGGGAGATAGTACTAATAGTAGAGAAAGCGATGGAAGACATGTTACAAGCAAGGATAATTGAAAGGTTGTTGTAAAGAAAATTGTAAAAAGTGAGTAGAGTAGAAGGGGTAATCCCATAGAATATTTCCTACAATTTCCAGCAGGGAGAAAGTTGCAAGTGTGCAGGCATAGCATATGTTTTGCTCTACCTTCGGCATATCGGAAAGAACGGTTGGTGCTTGGCTGCTCTGTGGTCCGTGGTGGGGACAAGCCAACCGAGGAAGAGACTATGGGGACTGAAAAGTCAAACCCAAAGGCTACTAAGACAATAAGTGGTGAGGAATCCAGCTTCCTTCTCAATTGGCTCCTCACGCTTGATTGTTTAGTAGAGATTCACCCTATTGCAGGACTAGAGTAGAGACTTACTGGTGCGGCCACGGCTCTTGTCTCACCTCTCTGTAACCTTTTCCCCTTTAATACGGCGGCGATTCCCTGTATTATAAACATTGAGTTGATTAAAAGTTGCAATCAAGTGACTTTCTCTTTCTTCCCGTGGGCAAAGCCTCAACTTTGATTTTGACCACCCTGAATTTTCGCTTTCCCATTTTCGGTAAGTATATGCCAGCTTGGATTTTACTGAGCATTTTTGTGTTAAAACGCTACTTAGGCAGTTTTAGATGCTTTAAACTAACCCTGTTTTGCTTGGTTTTGTTTAACATAACCATTACTTTGTGCACCCATGCATGGCCGCAGTAAGTTTCCATTCCCCCCATTGATGGCAAGAACCTTCGTGTGGCCAATTATAGCTGCACCTAAATCTCGTGTTTAATTAAGAGGTGACAACGGGTGCGGCCCTAAAAGGGTCCTATTTTAAAAAAAAATTTTTTGTTTTCTTTTTTTAAAAAACTACAAACCACTTATAACTACATGTACTAACAAGATCTACTAACAACTAAATTTTACGCTTATTCGATACCTTACATAGAGCCTTAGAGTACCGGTACGTCGTATGATGTAGATACAAAATGTATACAATTTGACCACTGAAAATATTTATAAGTGTTTCCCCTTTGCCATAGATTCAAGTCCTTAGTAGTAATTATAGCAGTTGTTGAGGAAAAGAACGAGTTGCATAATGCACATTTCCCCCCTATTATTGTTCTTGTTCTTTGTACCAAAAAAATAGGATTTACTGACTGCTCATGGACTGCCTTCAGATGTTCTGGGGGCCAATGTAGCTGTTCTAAATAACACTTTTTTAAAGCAGTTCTTTTACATCCGCGTTAAGGATGGGCAATCTGTAACTTTGAGTGGTGCGGCGAGTGATGTTTGTGGATCGGCTAATCCACATAATGCTCTCATGCTAGAACTAGAATTGATGTTAACAAAACAATCACGTCGCTTTAAAAAAGAAAGCAACTGAAATGGAACCAGTCCTTCAAAACACCAAATTGATGGAAGGTGGAGGAGAGACTGATGCAATCTCTGCCCCGACAGTCAGGACTTACAATGTATTTAACATTGTTTTTGGTCACCTATAACGATCTCTATTTCGATTCTGATAATCATCTCTGCCTTTGTCTCTCCTTGAATTCCTTGAATAATCCTTGAAACCAAAGTCTTTGTAATCCTGGGCTTGGTGCAAAGTCTGTATTGGTTTTTTGAAAGGCCTATCTTTACCACCAAATCTCAGTTGACCAGACTCCCTTTTTCCTCCGATGCCACCTCCTAATCGTCGTGGAATCCATCCTTTAAGAGTTCTTTCCTTTTCTGAATCTACCAAAATCTCATGATCATCAATGACAATTTTATTTCCATTCTTACAGGCATCTCTAGCCTCGTAAGGATCAGAAAACTCCACAAATCCGTAACACTTTGAAAAACCAGTGACAATGTCCCGAACAATTCTGACACTTAGAATTTTTCCGAAGTCCTTAAGAGAATCTTCTATGGTTTCTTCAACAGTGTTTGGGTTCAGGCGACCAACAAAAACAGTACATTCCGGGGCTCCTTTCACAAATCTGTTGGGCTTATAAACTGCATTCAGTGCCCTAACCACACCTTTATCATGAGGGTATTCATCTGTGCCATCAATACTTCCTGCTTTCAGTGGATCATATTTGTCGACAAAAACTGGGCAGAATGATGCCATTGTTGTGTCAGCAACTGAAAGGGCTGAAAAAAAAAAGGAAAAAGAATGAGTACATATGAAAAATACACCCAGGACATACATGAATTGTTCTACTGCTACAGTCCAATCCCATATACCCCCCCCCCCGTTATACTGCCCAGTTTTTCCAGTGTACAAAATGGGATGCCCATTATAATGATATAATGTAATAAACCTACAACAGCAAAACCCCATTACGATGTATTCCCTTCGGGCACAAGATTTTGAACGTTTTAGCTGTTGGAGTACATAATAATAATGGTGACGACAGAGAAGCAACATTAATTCATCCATTGTCAGGAAAAAAAGGGATTGTCTTGGACATAGTACAAGACGGTTTATCATAATGTTGAAAAACGCTTTGGGGGAAGTGGGAAGTGATTGTTAGTACAGAGATTATTGTTTTGGACTGGTGGTCGTTATTTAGAGAGCAAATTTGAATGTATAAAAATTAATAGAGGAGAAACTGGAAGTGGATTTAACAAACCTTAAGAAAACAGCTTTACCCACCAAGCTTTTCAAGATGGAATCTACAAGGAAAGAGAAGGTGAAGGCCTAAAACTACTGGGCAGAGGTGTACAATGTAGCCCACAATGGAAGAGATGAAGAGCTCTTGTTGATGGCCTATACTCCACAGTGCTGTGGGAAGGATGATGATGAATACTGTTCTCTAAGCCAAGGAGTTTCCATTACTTTTGTCTTACTTCACTTATTTTGATCTTTGTGTGTGCAAGTACTTAAAAGTAAGACCTCATATCAAATGTATCCACCTTTAAAAAACACGCTTTATTTTATAAATTTCAATTTCCACTATTCTTTTTTCTCTTCCAGACAAAAGTTAACTCCAAGGAAGAGATTAAGTTAAAGTTGTGCCAAATTAAAATGGTAGCCTTTGCCACTGCACGAAGGAAAACCTGACTGACGTCAAAAATTAAATGTAGGGTATCGTGGTGAAATCAAACACTTGTCAAAATGATTAAATTGAAAAAAACAACAACAAACCATTTTCTGATTGTTTGGCCATTTTTATTGATTTTATTTTCGTTTTGGTCTCAACACCTTGGAGGTCCACTTAAAAACACATTCCTGCATGGACTTTATTGAAAAACATGAAATCAAAAGGCACTGACACCCCGTGACCCCCATCTTCAACACAAAATATCTAGACTTCTATTAAAGATAGAAGGGTATTTTTTTCTCCATCAATTGCCAGGCAAATGGACAAGTTTATGGAAAGATATAGAAAAATTGACGACGAAATCCTTACTCTACTGCCGTAAGCTGTGAAAAAAACTTTTTAAAAATTCGCAGCAGTTTCGGGATACAGAGGCTTTTTGTCAGTGTAACCATTTATAAAAGGCTTGCTTCCAAAATTTGAATTATAATTCATTTCAAAATTAGTCACAGTTTAAATAAGATTTTTTTTCATACCAATAGAAGGGTAACTGATCAGGTCTTCGATTTAGCAAATATATTTAAAAAACTGGCGCAAAAATGAAAAAAAAAAGGGCGTTTTGTCAGCTTACGGCAGTCTATCGCATCATGACACAAAAGGAGACACAACTTGAACTGTTGTGTCCACTGGTGTAATAATGTACTAAAAAGGGCGTAGTTCGTTACAGCTACAGTAGCTCACTAAAAACAAGCTCAGACTCTATTCCTTTCTCATGGTGTCTTGCCAATTGTATTTCTCCTGTTTCAGATAGAGATAACCTTAATTCAAAACTAGCTAACTTACCTGACATATTCACATGAAACTGAAACTTATGTCTGAAAGTGCATCCATATCACAACAATTCTATTTCAAGCCCCCTGCAAAATTTCTAGAGGGCTTGGATGCTGAAATCACTAGACTTAATGGCATGGTCACCGGCCTCTCATTTTTCATCACAAAGATGCTTCATAACATACCTTCAGACCTGTACTTTATGAATCTCCAGGTAATCCAAGTGTATTAAGTTTAAGTAAGTCAAGTTAACACTGGCACAATTGACAGGCTTATATGTTACCGGTAGCCTTAAGTGCAAAATAACCTAAAACTTAACGCTAAAGTTAAAGCAGATCTAGTGAGTCCGCAAATGTGAAGCAAGGTCCGAGTCTCTTTAGACCCTGACAATACAATGATGGCTTTTTATTCTATTCAAGTCTATCTGATCATTTTAGCCTAATTTTAATGTAAAACCGACTAAACCCAAAATTTACAAGACTAGATTTTCATTAGTTGAGCCGTCTTCCATAAGGCTTGGAAGATACCACAACTATGAGCACTGTGTGGTAATGTTTAAACTTGGCAAACTGCATAGTTTCGGTATTCTTTTACTTTCCATCTCATTTCATACTTAGCAACTATGTGTTCATTTTCTTCATACATTTATATCATGCGCTGAACACGAACATTGACTTTATTTCCGTCGCAAATTAAGAGTAAAAAAAATATTTGATGGTTTATAATTATAAGGAACTATATCACACTAGGCCTAATTACAGGGCTTGAAATAGACCCTGACACCATGGCAATTTGCCTAGGGTCAACTGCGGCAATTTTGCCGTGTCCTTGTCTTTTGTTTTTTAAAAATGTGACGCCATGAAAATAAGTTGTGTCAAGAGGGCCTTTTAGAATTTTGCTGCAGCTATTGAGAGGTTGACTTGAGTCTTGAGTCCACACTTCTGTCTCCGATGACAGAAACCACAGCACCAGTATCAAGCTTGAATTTTGTTGGGATGGAATTCAACTTGATGATAGCAGACCACCAATCTGGGCTGTTGACTTTGTTCACAGTAATGGAACCTAAAAAGTCTGGGATCTCAGCTACGTGGTAGGAGTTGACTGCGACTTCCTGAACTTTGGGGTGACTACGGCAAACAGCTTTATAGTGGCCTCTCTTGCCACAGGAACCACAGACTGCAGACTTGGCAAGACAGGCGTCTCGTTTGTGGCTAGGGAGGCGGCCACAGTATCCACACCTGTGTGTTGAGTGTGTGGTTTGTGTGGAGGCCTTGAAGCACTCGACACTCTACGCATGTTGTGTGGTTTTGTTGTTACTAGCTCAACTCGAGTTCGTACGAGTGTCTGGCTTTCATTGCGAGCTTCAGCTTGTCGGTTTATTTGTTTGAGCTTCAATTCAATTGGAGCTGTTTGGACAGGTCATCGTCTCTTACTCAGTCAGACAACTATTCTGTCTCTTATGAGCTCATCTTTGAGGGCCCCATAGCTGCAGTCATCTGCGAGCCTGTGCACTTACTCAGTCAGACAACTATTCTGTCTCTTATGAGCTCATCTTTGAGGGCCCCATAGCTGCAGTCATCTGCGAGCCTGTGCAAGTCTTGGATGAATATATCGACACTCTCTCACGGTAACTGAGTGCATTTGTTGAATTTTGCACAAGCGAAAATGATATTCTTGCGTGCATCAAAGTAAGTGTTAAACTTATAATTTTACCATAATTTGATGTTTTGCAGTTAGGTTGCATCCCTGTTCTTTGTGTCGCCTATTGGTATTCAAGACTTGTGGATTTCTTCTCTGGATGTAAACAAATGGATCGAGGACTTTACACTTTAACGAACGGAACTACAAGATCACAGCTTTACCCCCCTTCAGTACTGATTTTGATAGCCATTGAGTATAATATTCATAGAGTTCAGAGTGGTCGCTCGTTACGGAATTAAACGTGAGAAAGTAAACATTATGAAGCTACAGCCTACACTGTAATATCCTACAGCGAGCACCTCACTATCATAGAGAGGGAACGTAGTCTCTGTCATGTACACGGTAACCGGCAACCGGGCATGTAGTCTCAGTGTCACGTACACAGTACCTGCAGGGCAGTCCAGAACTCCAAGTTCAGTTTTTGTCATCCGGTGTTGCCTTCATCCCCACCCCTCACTCGACTGTACCTTTAACCCTCATCCTGCGGGAGCTGGGTTTATGTCGCCCGATAAGCCTATTAGATTTCGGCACCTCGCCTATGTTCTGGTCCCGAATCAGTGTAGCCCCTGGCTCTGCGCACGCGCACCATCTTGAAGAAAGACTTTTCAGTGTAGTTCATTTATTATAAACGGTAGATGATGATTTCATCTGTGAACACGGATTAACAGGGACAATGAATGATACAGGTACAACATAACATGAAATAATATGGGGTACACCACATAACGTACAGAGAACATGAACTAATCTCATATAACAAATAACCATACACATCTAACGAGAAATTCGGGTCCCGAGTCGGATCCCCATTCATGCAGGTCAAGTGAGTGTGCATCAGTCTGCTTGAGTTTGTGAGCGTTTGTGGCCTTCTTCTAGAACGGCCTGCATTGTTTTGTAATCGAGGCATGAGTCTCATTCAAAACACCCCAAGTTGGTACAGTCCGTGCCGGCTATAAGCACGCCGGCCTTAAGCACGTTTCGGACTCAAGCACGCTAAACGGCTCTTACCGAATTTTTGCTATATAAATTACACGCCTGTAAGCACGGTAACTTCGGCTTCAAGCACGCTTCATTTACAAGGCAGTCAATATTTTCATGATGACCCATCGAAGTTCGAACGCAGTTTACACCGCAACAGTGGAGTGTGTCAAGAGAAACACAAAGAACGCAAGTGATGGACACACACACTCGCACGGGCGGAGAGGAAGGCAGATGCACACAGCCGTTCGCGCGGACATAGGATCTAGCCTAGGCCTAAGGCAAAGCTACACACGATCCAAAAAAAAAAAAAAGAGAGGCGGGGAGATGAGAAAGGGAGGCTGGCTGCGATTTCACCTTTGACCCTCGCTACCCATTAATCCTGATTGTGTATCATGCGCGAGGTGGGATGAAGGCGGTGGTATGAGTGGCACAGCGGGCAGTGGTACGCACAGGCAGTGTGTTACAGTAGGCCTAGTGTGCTGTATCGTGACTGGCCGTCTAAATTCAGTTTTCATTTCCCATTCGACCACAAAACAAAAACAAACAAGCGAACAAAAACTACCATGGTGTGTGTCTAAATAACAGTGCACACTTTTGTGGGACCGCTATAGGCCTACTTACAAACAAAGGGAAATAGCACGGGGAATTTTCTACATGAAAATCTCTGGATTATGTCTACTTCGCACTTAAGCACGCTTCGGCTTTAAGCACGCTTAAGCTTTCTCCCGATGACCGTGCTTAAAGCCGGCATGGACTGTAGCTCTAGATGTTCGTCCAATGAAATTATAGAAGAAATTGACTCATTTAGACATGAGAAGCTCGAAAGGATAGTCAGGAAACAGACTTCCATTTTTCTATACAAAATCTTTAAAATGAGCTTGATTTTGTATGAAATGATACTACCTGATTAAAAAAATAAGCTTGTTTGATAGTTTTGAATACCATTGTGCAGGTACAAAGAACAATTTGAGTGCAAAACATTTGGAAATTGACCTGTATTATCCCCTTTCGAACCTCAGGTAATTCATAACAACAAGAGCATCCAGAAAGGTTTAAAATTCGAATGAGTGTAACTACTGGTAATGTCTTCAGCTTGTGAGAGGGGGTTATTCATGTGTTTTGTAACACTTTATAAATAAAAAGCTATGAAAGATAGAGCGTTAATTTCATCCTCGATCTCCCACGGTCTTAATGGCGAAAACACACATTTCCCGGCGCGCGCGCTGTACACCAACAGAACACACTGAGTGACCTCGGCGGCCTGCCCGGCACGCCCGACGTAATCGGTTGCTGATAAGATTCGCATCTCGGCACAGACGCAGGACAAGAGTTTAAAAAATCAATAAAATCCCCCCCATTCCGGAGCCCTTAGATACTTCACAGCTCACAGACTTTGAATGAACTTTGGTGACCCCCAACCGGTACTCACAATGTGATGCGCCCGCACAGGTTCACTGACTGGTCACGATGGCGAGCCCGACAAGACGCTTGTATAACTTTCAACTTTCATTTTTTCAGCAAGTGACAGCACAGGACAAAAATAGATTTATTTTCATTCTGGTTACCGTGTACGTAGATACTGAGGACTAGATCTATATATAGATCTAGGTGCCCGGTTACCGTGTACGTAGATGCTGAGACTAGGTGAGACTAGGTGCCCGGTTACCGTGTACGTAGATACTGAGACGAGGTGCCCGGCTACCGTCAGTGGCGGTGGGTGGACCAAAATTTGGGTGGGGCTTAGGTTGCTTCCAGTTCTTTACCACCAAATAGCAAGCAATAAGAATTAAACAGTGATAGATGATTTTTCTATACTCACAGTGAGCCACGGCAGTTTGAGAACCATTCTAACGAGAAGAGTTGCCTTTCTTTTCCATCTCTTTGTTCTTAGTTAAATTCCTGTTGATGGTGGAGACGAAGCCGATTCACCTCCAAATTTCCTCTAATTAGTTTTCCTGTGATGAAAAAGTTGCCTTACAAGTAGTTCGACGTGATTTATAACTGTTAAATCTCAGCGGCACAAACACAAACATGCACACACAACACTTCAAACATAATACTTCTGTGAGCCGGATTAGGGAGTGCAGTCGTGTAGTCGAGAAAGTAGAACGCACCCAACAAAGAACCAATGAGCGCATAGGTATCTGTGTCAGTGGGGGAAAGTGTGTCGTAAACTTTCACCCCATTGTCAGGGCTAGGAGAGTGTGAGCCCTCGGTACAGTGTTATTTTTTCCCAGTCTTCTACCTTTTTACAAGAAGAGTTTCATTAAGGACGGGCTGTGGGAAAAGGGCTCATCTTTGCGGATCCCTAAAGACATTTGATTGGCTGCTGGGTTACTATAGTTGTAAGCGGTGGCAACAGTGATTGGATAAGCGAGCAGGCCGCCAAGTTGATCACTCTGTGTTCACTCCGTGCGGTCATAACAGTTTCCACTGCTTATATTTCAATATGGAGAAACTTTCGTGGCGATTGTTAAGATTCCCGCGTTTAATTCCGATGTGCGTTTTTCATACCCTCAGGCATATATTTCGCTTTGGTCCCTAACCTTAACCCTAACCCTGGCCCGGTATTTTTTTACTTTCCCTCCCGTCTCACTCTCAGCTACCAGTTGTCTATTTTCTACTAAATATTGATGCGCTGAACGCGAATATCAACTTCATTTCCGTCGCAAATTAATAGTTTTTGAAATATTTGATTGTTCTTAACCGAGATAGACATGCTTTGGACCAATCGGGGGGTTCCAGGGGGCCCTGCCTCACTGGGGTAAAAGAAAATCTGGGGGGTTACAGGGGGGGCATGTCCCCCTGTTTTTACCCATAATTTGATATTTTACAGTTAGATTTGAAATTGTCTTGAAAATAATTGATTTGCGACAGTTTTAGTGGCTTTGTGTGATCTGCAGCAAACAGTACAGCAGTTTGACCCCTGAAACAGTGCATCTGTGTGCGGGAGTGAAAGTAAAAATTTACCCCTGGCCCTAACCCTAACCCTGGCCCTAACCCTAATCCTAACCTAGGGTTAGGGACCAAAGCGAAATATGCCTGAGGGTATGAAAAACGCACATCGGAATTAAACGCGGGAATCTTAACAATCGCCACTTTCACTTTCGTTTGCTTTGGGATAGAGTTGGGGGTGGTGGATGGGGAGGGGGTAGGGGCTCAAGCCCGTGAGCCCTTCACTACCCACCGCCACTGGCTACCGTGTACGTAGACGTAGGCCTAGGCATGTATCATTATGGGAGGACTTCCGTAACGAGCGACCACTATGAGACAGAGCAGAATTGAGGGCTTGGGGTAGGGGTAGGGGTAGGGGTAAGGGTAATAATAAGGACGTTTACACAGTTGCGGCAGTTTGAAAGCCTAGATCTAGCAAAACGACTTACCAAACGGCAAAGCAGACGAGAAAAGACTCTTGGAAACTGGATTATAAACCACAACTTAGTAGATCTAGATATCTATATCTAGATTAGTAAAATTGTAGACACCCAGTTGTCGTCTCGTTTGTTTACATCGGGAGTCGGGAGCACGCACGCACGCGACTGACGCGAGTCCGCGAGTCCACACTCCGGGCCAGGCGCAAGACTTGATTGCCGACTAACGCTAGCCATTGCGTGCCAAGTTGTTGAAAACCGCAAAAATAATAGATCCTCAATATGTGCGCTTGGGATTTATGGTGGCACAAAAGAGAGAAAAAGATCTAAATCAAAAGTAAAAGAGGTAAAAAATGGTAGCCTAACCTACATTTAAATATTTCTCTTCCCTTTACTTTATATGTAGGTCAAGGACCGATGAAGTAGGCTACAATACGATGGACTACAACTCCCAAATATTCTTGATTAAACCAAAAACAGACAACAAAACCTGGCCGGGGTTTTATTTGCCTACTTATGTGGCATTGTGCACAGTGCACGTACTTTCGACTTTCACTTTGCATTCGCAAGGCTAAGGATTAGCTTGCAGTTTTTTCAGAAGAGGGGTCTAGATCTACACCTCATAAACTGTTGCAGTCTGCATGACCAAGCACGAAGACTAGATTCTAAATCTCTTTCGTCTCTGCTAAATTTAGGTAACAAAGTGAACGTCGGTCTTCTGAACTGTTATAAGATCGGCCACCTCTATTCTCACCCGGGGTGAGAATAGTGCAGGCGGGTCTTGTGGCTATTCTCACCCGGTGCGCTTGTCAACAAATTTTGCGTTCACCTTAAACCACAGAATTCTACGCTGTGATAAGAGAAAAATTGTAGAATTCTGTGCTGTGAACAAACGTTCCATTACAACTGTACTTGTAGCCTACTAAAAGCGTACAATTTTGTCTGTGGGCAGTGGAGAGAGAGAGAGAGAGTGAGAGAGAGAACAAAACAAAATGGCGACCCGCGTAGTTCGGCTCGATTCGAAAAGTTAAATAGCCGTAGCATGTTTGTAGACTACCAAATTAATTTACTTTTGTGTCTTAACATCATTTTTTAACTTTGTTTTGGTCAATTTGATCGTCCACACCGATAGACAGTATTCAGAAGGAGACAGAGAGAGAGAGAAGAGGGGAGGAGTTGATCTTGCGAGAACTTCCGGCGGGTGAGAATAGCCACTTTCTTTAGAAAATCTCCACTTCTTGTGTGAAAAACAATAAAAAAGTGACACTTTTTTTTGGCTGAGTGGACTATCTCTTGGACCTTCCGGTTACCATGTGTAGACCCTGAGGCTGTGCACCTGGTTACCGTGTACGTAGACACTCTGTAATTCTAAATGAAGTGGCTATTCCGACTCGAGTCCGAACAGTGCTGGAGGTTATTTTGACTCAAATTCCAGTTCGCGGACACTATCACTGGTTGTACCCAGCGAGATATACTCGAGTCCGAATAGTCTCCTGTTGCCATTCGGACTTTAAACTACTGGTATTAAAATTCATAATCTGTCCTTATAAGACAGCCCCC
>NW_004797272.1:4279237-4349785 GCF_000002075.1 Aplysia californica | reverse complement strand
CCCCCCCCAATTCTCTCTTACTTTTTCTCTCTCCATCTTACTTCCCCAGGCCCGCCTCACTACCTTCACCCCTATTTTTGCATATAGGTAGATCTATATTCCCTCCCATACCGTTGCCCACTGCCCGGCCCTACTATTATATTAAATATTATCCTTTGTTAAGAAAAGACCACAGTTCGCACTGGGTCACCACGGTCGGCGTCCATTTGTTGGGAAGATCGTAGAAACGGAGGAACGCCAAGGTCGAATTGCTTGTCTGCTTCACATCCGGTACACCTAGTGTTTGTGCACCTCAGAATTGTACACTTTGTGTAGAATTCTGTTTTGTGCACGCGCATTGGAATTTGAGTCCGAATAGCCACGGGAAGAGCCACTGAAGGCTATTCGGATTCGAATTCAAACTCGAGTCTGAATAGCCATGGGAGGCTGTTCGGACTCAAGTTCGAATAGCCGTGGCCTAAAATTCTACTGAGTCTTCTGCTCTGATTTTGGATCCCACGATCATGATCTGTTTCTGTTTTGTTTAAAGGCTGCTGTTATTGAGAATAAACTATGTCTCGCTATTCTCACCCTGGGTGAGAATAATTCATGACTCGCTATTCTCACCCCCCCCCCCATGTGGTGAGAATAGCTCCCACCCTGGTGTGGGTATGAGGCGAGGACTCCCCCCTGACCTCTCGCAGGCCGATAAAATCACCTGGGACCTAGGCTCTCTGTGGTTTACCGCATGTGGTTGGGAAATTACTCATATGAGGGATTAGTGATTGGCGATTGTGGTAAGATTGAAGAGTACCGGACCAGCGGATTAGGACTACTTTTATGCTTGTCTCGACAACCTTAGGAATTCATGATTTCCCCCAGTTTTTAATCTCTCTCAATGAAGAATTTCTGACCGGTAGCCTAGATAAAAATAAATAATATTCATTTTAAGTTTGTCGGGGGGAGAACCCCCCCCGGGGTGAGAATAACCACTTCCTTGTTTAAATTGGTAGTTATTTTTTATATTACTTGAAATAAAACCTTACCCAGAATTAGTTGGTTCCGTTTAGAGGGGAACAAATTAATCTGTCTACGAAGTAAGGGACTCTCATGAGCCCATATCCAAAAGTCTTAGAAAATGTACGAGTCTCATTTATTTTGTACTGAAACTTTTAAGTGAGCAAAAGTAGGCGTACTTGAATTTTTGTTGTTGTTGTTGTTGTTATCAATCTCATCTTAAGGAAGATTCTTTTGTGTAAATTCCCTTTCAATTTGTTATTACATTACTCAATTTGCATTCTCTTCGATAGGTACTTAACACGATTGAAGAGATGTCCGACTTCAATGCATCAGGTGAGTTCAATGGAGAATGTGCTAATAAATGCTTATTTATTGACAGTGCTACTATAAAATGCTCACTCATATAACTGGAAGAATTATGTAAATTCTTTTTTCAGTCATAAACCCAGTGCCAAGATCAGTTTGTGAGTCCTCAATAAAACACAGATAGTATAAAAGTACTGTGGGCTGACTTTTGTGCCTTCTTTCAACATCTAATCTTTTAAAAAAAAATTTACCTGTGGAATTCATGCTGCACTATGGGGTCACTCTACAGTGAGGAAAAGTGGATTTTCTTTGATAGGGCCTTGCTCTCAATCTCTTTGAAGTTTGATTTTTGGGTCTGTTGAAAGTGAAATGACAGATGAGGAACCTGGAACCTAGGAAGAGATGGTGAAAATCACAACCAGTGGAGAGAGAGATCTTATTGTCAGTTATTACCTTATACTTACCGTCACAGGTATTCTCTGGGCTGCTCTGTCTAATTAACTACATGTGAATTGTTTAAGGCCATTACAATGTAAACACCAGTATTTGTTTGATGGAATGTAGTTTACATTTTTTTCCTTCCCTCATACTCTTGTCTTATTTCTTATTTCTTTCTCTGGGTATTCACATTTGTTAAATATTTGCTCGGACTTCTTTTTATTTCTTCATTGTATTTAATCGTATGCTCTTTATCCAGATCATACTCACCGTAGGTACAACCCTTTAGTTGATGAATGGATTGTGGTGTCACCACAAAGAGCAAAGCGTCCCTGGCTGGGCCAAGTTGAAAAGGCAGCAGCTGATGCCACACCTCGACATGACCCCAAAAATCCTTTGTGCCCCAGGGTGACTCGTCCAAATGGTCAAGTGAGTTCAAATGCTTTGAATATTGGCATAAATAGGCCCAAGTATGTTTTGGTCTTACGGTGATCCCAAAAATTTGGGATATATATATATATGTGTGAGTTGTGCTGACAAAATGACTTAATTCTCAGATATCAGCCCAATGGACACAGATGGGTATATGAGATTTATGGATTGGGTTTGTATAGTTTATCAAATGAAATGATAAAAGACGTGTTTAACTTGAAGAAAATGGCATCAGTTTAAATCCTACAAATTTGATTTGACAGTTTTCGGCTGACATCTCCATATTGTGCATGCAGCATTGTGGGACACAATTCTTTTTATCAGCACATCTCACAATATATCAAGATGAATCCCAACATTTTGGATGTGGTTCCAGGTGAGTCAAATTGTATCAGGACATGGGTGAAAATGAGGCGAAATGTTTTAAGTAGGTTTCAAGACAAAAGTAAAAATTGATGTGTGTCAACCTCTCTACTCGTGTTTAGAATTTTTTTTTTTACAAGTAGGAATCACAATGAGTCAAGTGGATTTGCCTTGAGTATGATCTAATGCAGTGATATAGGTCATTGTTATTCCAATGTGTAAAAATATAATTACAGCTTTAAGTGGATACTGTTAAGTCTCTTCAGGTATTAATGTTTTTCTTGTAGTGCATGGAGCAATGATTACTCTGGTCAACAAGTTTCAGCTTTTTTTTCTCTTTGCCAGCTGAGGTACATTATTTGTTTTAAAGTAATTTTGGGTCACTGATTTCAGATCTGCAGTGAGATTTGTGCTAGCATGTAGGTTTTAATGGTTTTCAGGGTGCTCTTTTTTTTCCTTATTTAACACTATGTCAAAAAATTGCCAAAGACTTATGTAGAGTTATTCTAATCATCAGGAAGCTTTTTCATTCGTATTGCTTTTGATGAAAAACTACTCGTCTATCTTGAATAAAAATGGAGGTATTTGTGAGTGGAGGTGGAGATCGCCTGGTGTCCGAGGTAAAAATAGCGAGGAAATTGCTGCCATAGATTGGCGACTTCCAAAGCTTGAGTGTTCGTGGAAACGGCTAATTCAAATTTTTTATGTGTGCCTTTAATAGTTTTTTTGTGTAAAATCCACTCAGAAATGTGTTTGTCAATAGACATAAAAGGTGTTGAGCGCCCCCCCCCCCCAAAAAACAAAAAAAAAAAAAAAGTTTTTGAGCCAAAAAACCCCACAATTTGATAAATTGCCCGATGGTGAAAAAATGTTCGTCTCTTCGTTTTGGTTATTTTAACGAGTGCCTGATTTCACTATGATGCCACACATATGTTAGTGAGAATACTTGCATTTGTTAGCAAAGTCGTTATTTCAGATTTTTAGTTTGCTCTGATAGCAGTTAGGTTTAATAATAGCTGCCTTCTTTGTGTTTTTTAGTGATCTTTCATTTGTATTTTGCAGGTGAATCCTGATTACAAAAACACTTTTGTGTTTGATAATGATTTTCCTGCCTTGTTGCCTGATGGACCAGAACCACGTGAGTTTTAATGCCGGGTATATCGTCATGAAGCTATGCTGGGTTTTGCCTTGTTGTGGTTTGATTGAAATCCCAACAGGTTTTTTTTCGTCTGTAATTTACTATAATGTTATTCATTTTAGTTCATATTCCAATAAATTGTGATCTTGATGGACATATTTAATAACTATTTGAAGAAGAGGTAAAAAATGCAGACAATTTGGTTGTTGAGAATACAATGTTGAAATAACATTCCCAATTAAAAAAACGGATGAGAGAAAGGAAAATTTTTTGTTTGTGCACACTTTTTAAAATATTGTGTGATTTTCTTTCCCTGGAAAACTGAAAAGAAATCTTTATTGATGGTTGATGCCTTTTTTACATTATTACGGTTTTGTTGTATTTGTAAGTCAACGAGACCATTATGGATAGTAGCAGATTCATAATTTGCTCCTCTGGATGCTCAAGTTTGATTATTTATCATCCTGTTTTATTAAATTCTCTTAAATTCATCCCCCCCCCCAAACCCTGAAGGTGTCTTTAGGCCATTCCCAAAGGGGGGGGACAATAACATGTTCTTATGCACAGTAGAATTGTTAATTGGCTGATTCATGAATGTCATGCTCATGACTGTGCCTGAACTGCAACAGGGAACTGCTGCTTTTTCTTTCCTAATCCTTACTATCGTCGTTTTTCCTCTACTTCTTTTGTATGTTTGTCACACTTTTGTGACCCATTATTTCTGGGGTGCCTTGATAGTCAGAGTAGACTTTATGCTGTTGAAGCTAGAAACGTGAATAGAGTAAGCCTGATTCCCTGTAAAGACTTGTCTGTTGACATCCACCCCTTGGCGTTCATATGACCTTATGCAGTTGCGAGCGCCCTAAAGACTCTAATAAACTAAACCCTGAAGAAAGCATGTAAAAATATTTTTGAAACATGAAAACACCATTCTGTAGAACAAAATAATTCAGACAAGATTTGAGAATAATGTTGCTGTCCCTTTCAGGCAAATTTTAATGTTTTTGGCTTGTCTCTTTTCAGTTATAAAATAACCGTTAAAGTCAGTGTATGTCTGTTTTATAGCCTATGGAGATATTTCTTTTCTGTCCAACGTCAATTTCTGTCCTCAGCTGAGAATGACGATCCACTCTTCCAGTCTGGTTCAGCTCATGGAAAGTGCAGAGTGATATGTTTCCATCCTTGGTCCGATCTGACACTTCCTTTGATGAACGTCACAGATATACGCTGTGTTATTGATACTTGGGTAAAAGAGAGTGTTGACTTGGGCAAGAAATTCCGTTGGGTTCAGGTAAGCTCTACTTTTTAAAACAGCCCTTCCTTTGAATTTTGAACTTGTGTAACTTTAAACACTATGATTATAGTTTATTCTGAATTAAAGGCCTTCAAGTTAATATCCGTTCCTGGTGGAAGAAAAGTGGAAAGAAAGCATTTAGAATATTTGAAGTACCTTTGGTCCTTTCAAAATTTTGGACCTGTGTTGTCAGTTGAATTGTAGAAATATAACCGCAAGACATCATGGTCTGTTGGGTAAACCTTTTCTGAATGTTTGAAAGGGATACGTCTAGTTAACACTTTGCCATCATATTTTAGGGAAAATCCAAAGAAACTGGGTTGTAAACATCGCCAATCGGCGAGATGAGGCGGCAAAGTGTTATGTAATCTTATGACATAACTTTTGTGTATTCTGCACTGATATTACTGTCTTTAATTCTGCTTTTGAATTCTACATTATTTGAAGCTTTGATGGTGAACTGAATTTAGAAGAAAGAGAGGGTGTGGATTTTTGATGTGGTAGTAAGAGATACAGTATAACATTGATAAATCGAACGCAGAAGACTCAAAATCATGCATCCGTCAAACTGTGCCTGTGGTCCCACTTTTTTGTTGTTGCTATCTTTGTAAGATATCCCATGGACTACCAAAGTCGGTCCTGACGAATTCGAGCTATTCGTGTTATACCATATTTTGTTTCATGAACAAAGATGTGAAGATGTAAAATATCAAGTCATGAGTGAAGAAGACAAGATAATAAAGATACAGTGTTTTTGACAGATCAATATGAATTTGTATGGAAAATGTGTAGAGGTGGTTTTTTAAAACCCCGACAAGTTATATAACCAACATGTTTTCTATTAACAGTTCTTTTATACTTTTTTTTCTCTTTTCATTCAGATATTTGAGAACAGAGGTGCTGTGATGGGTTGTTCTAACCCTCATCCCCATTGTCAGGTAGAGTACAAATCTTGGAAATTATGTTGGAAAACCGCCTACTGATTGCAAATTGTTTATGATGAAAAAAGAAAAACGGCGTTTGACATATATATAGAAAGTTTTATAATGGATATTGGTTTATATTATTGCAATGAAAAAACTTTATACAAAAACCAGAGCTTTGTTTATCATTAAAATTTGTAATTTGAAAATTATAGAAAACAAAAACCCTATGCTTCAAGAAGCTTTAAAAATGTTTTATATTTTAGTCAATGTACGCGTGACTTGTTTAAGGGTACATTGTGGGGGAAAAAAGCCGAGTAGCAGTCGAGTCTTTGAAAGTGTGCTATGTTCTGAACCCTACAATCTTATATAGTAAATATACCTTTAGTGGTGGATGTTTATTGAGGGAGCTGAATTGGGTTGTTTTTTTTATTATCAGGAAATAATTCACTGTAACCTGAACGTATCGTTCTCTTTCTATGTTCCTTGTGCCTTTTGAAATTCATAATTCTAGGTCAGTTGGATATGTTACTGCTATTTGTAAGAGGTTGCTATGGGGAGGGGAAAGGAGTGTGTGTTTGAATCATGAATTGACTGGTTCTCTGGTCAGGGAATACATTATATCCATTATGTTTATTGTCATTGAAGTGTTGACGAAAGTGGGTTTTTTTTTAAAGAGGAGGGGGAGGAGAGTACGGTGGTGTTTATCTTACTCCCATAAGACTGTTGCAAAACTGCAGGTAATTATAAACATACTGTTCCCTGCTTTTGTTTTCAGATCTGGGCATGTTCTTTTTTCCCTGATGAACCTTCGAAGAAAGACAAAAATCAGAGGACTTTTAAAGAGAAGTATGGAAAAACTATGCTGGTGGATTACCTGGAAAAGGAGCTTGTTAAAAAAGTAAGCATTTTGAGGATATATAAGGTATTGTTAGAGGGGGGGGGGGGGGGGGGGGGGGGGTTGCCCTCCAACCCCCAATAAGCCAACTTTTTTTTTCTAAACTTTTTCTGTTTAATTATATTTCATATCATGGACAGGCGCTCTGGTGTGATTTGCTCTTTCTTTCCTACAAATGGCCTTAGTACTTATTTCTCCTTTAATTGTATTTTATTCTGTTGCAACACTTCTCATCTTCAGCACTGATATGACCTTTTTTTGTAACAAATGCTGTAAATCTCTTACTCAAACTAAAAAAAGTTCATATAAAAATTTCCTCTTGAATAAAGAGAAGTCGTTTACTCTTGCGAGATTTCTCAACAAATACAATTTTTTTTAGGTTTGCATGGTTAGGTCATTGAATACAATTAATTTAGTAGATTCAGTGTGGATGGAAACATATATCTGAAGTGGAGAAAGATGAGACTTATTTCCGATTACAATTTTATAATGTTCTTGATGTGTGATAATCATGCAGTATCAGATCGCAATTCGGCTTAATTGTCGTGGGTGATTGTGGAGAGTGCTATCAGTAGGGCATTTTCTACTTTTGTGATTATTTTGAGGTCTTTCTTTTTTCCAAATACTTACTCAATGGCTACTGAACGGCCATTGTAATTGCCAGGTGCTTCTTTCTGAGTTTAAAGGTCTTAAAGATTTTTTTTTTTTGTATTGCATCTTTTGTTTTGTTTTTCAGGAGCGTATAATATTGGAGTCCAAACACTGGGTGTGGCTTGTTCCCTATTGGGCCACATGGCCGTTTGAGACTATGCTGTTGCCACGAAGGCACATCCTGCGCTTTGAAGATCAGACTGATGAGGAGAAAAATGGTATGTTCCAAATGGACTGCTTACTGCAAGACGCTGTCATACACCATTTTGAAAAGTGACGTGTGATGGATTCTTACAGTGAGCAGTCGTTAATGTTGTCAGTCTGTAAATTCCAGAGCGTTGTTTTTAGATATATAATTACAGACTTTCAGCATTTTGTTGTTTGATGACATGAAGTAAAAAGAAAATTTTCATTACCAAGTAGGCCATGTCTCACAATAGCTACTCAAGCTTACTATTTTTTTACATTCCCCTCCCCCACCAAATCCACCCCACTATCCTCAAAACCAACAATACAAATATCTCCACTATAAAATATTGCTTTGACAGAATGTTAAGAAAGCCAGCTAGATCTCTGGATATCATTTTATTAGAATTGATGAAATGGTTAAGATCACAAGTATAAAAAAGATGAACAGTATTATAAACGACCCATCACGCCCCCTTTCTAAACAAATTGTCAGATCACGCAACGGCAGATATGTACCTCTACAAACAGAAAAAAAGATACAAAAACAGTTTTTTTCCATCTTGCATAAGACTACTGTCAGCATAAACAATACAATGTGTATTGCTTTTTCAAGTATGTATTTATATAACTCTGAAGGTCGTGTAATTAAATTCCTGCATGTGGTTGAATGATGCATCTGATCTGTTTTGTCAGCTTTACTTTTCTTTTCATGTTGGATTTTAATGCATGTGTTTTTACGGTCCTGTACAGCCAAGAAAAATTTCCCTCTGGGATAGGGCTGGGCCATGAGTCGCTTTAGCGAAATCCGGATAATATGTTAGTGCATCTCTTTGGCAAATAATTATGTTATAAACCGCTTCGACAAATGGATTAGAACCACTTCGACAAATGGGTACACTCACGTGGTCAAGCGGATCAGAGAGTTTAAGAGTCTGAATTCGGATAACGTTTCTTTGAGAATTGTCTGGTTATCCGGACAGATTATCCGGATTTTGCCCACCACTATTCTGGGACAATAAAGTATTATCTTATCTTATCTTATCTTAATTGTTTTTAACATTTCATTTTCAGACTTGTCTCAGATTCTAAAAGAGCTGCTCACCGTGTACGACAACCTGTTTGAGGTTTCCTTCCCCTATTGCATGGGCTGGCAGGGTAAGATATTTCTTTCACTCATTTCCATTGTTTTGACAATGCTGTACATACTGCCAACAATTTGCCTTTTTTTCTTTTTTTTTTGACACTCATTCAGCTTTGATAAATTGTGTGGTTCATAGTTTTAGTTAGTGAAAGAAATAGGAAAATAAATTATTATGTGAGAATATTATAAGCTGCATTTAAGAAAGTTCTTGCATATTTTCCTTCTTTCAATATTATAATAAGGGACTCTTGACTACAGCCCTTTGGCTATTTTTTGTCTTGTATTTGTTTCCTTATCTCTTGCTAGCTGCTTACGTGCAAGTTCATCTGTCTTGGTTGTACGCCCTTTCCAAGTCAGATGGATAATTAGAAATAACACTCTAAAATGAATTAATTTAAGCTTTTGTATGAGCTTATTTTGAAAATATTCTGTTATTATTCATGTAAAGAGTACTTCTCTTTTACCAATGTGAAGGCTAATACTAGTCTGAGTACAGTTGGTGAGTCAAGTAAAGCCAGTGCTCTGTATTGCTGTGATATATTGTAGAATAAGTAAATAAATAAGTAAAGTACACTTTAAAAAAAATCCCTGTTGAGAAAGTTGGTTTATAAGGGTGTAACATAATATTATACATGTATAAATATAACTACATGTAACTACAGAGATACATACATAACAGTTACCCCACATACACACTATTGCTGACAGCCACTGTGCAGCACCCTAATTTTTTAGCTAGGGCTATTATGTCATGCCCAAGGACACTCTCCAGTGACCACCCACCTAAACGTTTTGTCACCTGCATATGCTTGACATTTATGTTGAGCCTGAGCTCACAATAAATCACTCAACAATGGTGAAGGTTTTAGACAAATTTAATGCCAAAAATAATTTTTTAGAGCTCGGAAAGAATATTTGACTAGTATCATAAAAAAAAAAAAGAAGACTTCTATCATTTATGTTTAAAAATTAATCTTCTCTCGTTTCAGATAAAGTTGTGTTGTCTTACTTATAGCAAGGTTAGGGCCAATTACTGGATTTACAATGTTTGTATTGTGTAGGTGCTCCAACGGGTAGCAGCCTGACTGAGGATTGCAGTCACTGGCAGCTTCACGGTGTCTTCTACCCACCTTTACTCCGCTCGGCTACTGTCAAGAAGTTCATGGTGGGCTTTGAAATGCTGGCAAGTGCCCAAAGGGATATGACAGCTGAGCAGGTCAGTCAGGGAGTGATGTGTTCTTTGAGTTCAAGGAGGGGATGTTTTAAAAAATGTATCATCGCCCAGCTGTTAAAATGAACTATGCCCGAAGTTTTGAAATTTAAAACATTTCAGTTTCTTAATCAGTAGTATTGGTTGCATGTGCTCAAGGAATATTTTGTCGAAATTCAAGTTCTAAATCTTGACCAAAAAAAAAAGCAAGAAAAAGTACATGTTGTAGGTACAATCGTTGGAAGATAGAAACAGATTTTTTCTCCCCCCAGTAAAATTTCACTTTCTAAGCTTAGAACATTTTAACAGCTTATCGAAAATATGGTATGTTTCACGTGTTGTAAAACAGGATAAGTCAAATGTTATGGTGGGACACTCAAAATGGTTTCTGACATCCATATGCAATGTATCAGCAAGAGATTATTTATAACTGCCTTGTTTTGGTTTTGAGATTATTTTTTTTGGCAAGAAACTTGGAAGTGGAGGTCTGTGTTTCAATGAAAAAGAGGACCAAACGCAAGTTTCTAATAGATATTTCCTGAGGGCATCCTAGGTTATGGTTAAGGGATTAGGCTTGTAATTGTACAGAAGTGCGGTTTTGATTTCTGGCCCCTCAAGGTAGAACATTGTATTCTTTTGAAAGATCCTATTTCCTTATATTATATTCCATTAGTCACCGAGTTGTAAATGGGTACCTGGTATTCGTTACAGATAGAGACATGATGTAAATGCCAATGCATGAGTGGGATAAAGGCTGCCTTGCTGTATGTCCTCCAGGGTCTGATTGGGTAAACTGGAATGAAGAGGCCAGCTGAGGAAATTCTTGTGACTTTGTGTCGGCCATCTCGCAGAGAGTTGCATTAAACTATGAACTTTACTCTGGCAGAAAGTTTTATTAGACTGTAAGCTTTACTCTAGCAGGAAGTTTTATTTATGACTATAAGCTTTACTTTTGCTGAAATTTTTACAAAACTAAACTTCACTCAGGCTGAAAGTTTTACAAGCCTCTAAAGCTTTGAGTCATAATTTTGGTTGTTTTTATTGATATTACGTTTTTATTTTCTTGCAGGTTTTTTTTTTGTGGAACTTTTGAGGCAATAGTGATTTTAGTTATATTTGTAATCAATTCTAGGAGATTTAGCAATTCATACGAAATGCATCTTTATGTCAAGAAAAATATGGAGTCTTACTGACATTGTTGCTTGCTATATTTTTTAGTGTTAATATATTTAGGCCTACTTTACTACAATGTTGTGCCATAATTTTCAGGCTGCTGAGAGGCTGAGGAATTTGCCAAGGGTTCACTACAAGAACAAAGAGGGAAGTCAGTAGCCGGATATACTACCTAGAACAACCATGTCTTTGGAGAATCTGTCTTGTGTGCCTTGTGCTAGCATAAAGGGATTGGATATACTTTGGCTTTTTTGTGTCTGTAGAGGACAACTGAACATTTTCTAGAGATCTGATGTCTGATTGGTTGATGCTGTTCTGCTTTGTATGAGGGTTGATTTATTTATTCCACAGTTGAGCACAGATTACTCGTTCTCATGTAACATTCTGTTTGTTTTGAGTTTTTCAAGTAATGTTTCTCCGGTAATGTTTTGTGGTGTTGAATTTTATTGTTTTGTACTTCAGAAGTGTGGGTGGTTGGAGGGTGCCACTGGTAGATCCTACTTCTTTACTTTCTCCTGTGTTGTTTCTGTCTGTCTGTCTTACTATTTCCCAGCACTAAATGACCATTCTTGTGTCGATGTGCTTCTCTTTACTCAACAAACGAACAAATCAGAAGTTTTGGTTGCTTTACATTTGCATGCTTTAGAACCATCAGAAGCAAGGAAATTTATCTTTACTTTCCACAAGCTTGATCCAAACTATTTATTCCCCTGTCACAAAGTCATTTTGGGTTAGGTTAGAATGTTAACTGAGAATGTAGTGACATGCGATATGAATACTGTGAATACAGTGTGACTAACCTGCCTGCCTATTATTTTGTACTGCCGAGTCTTTCTCTGTGTCATTGCCAAAGAACTTAGATGATAATGCAGCTAGAACCGCTTGAACCATGTCCGTCTACCTCTTTCTTGGAGTGCAGTTTTTTTGTTTGTTTGTTTGTTTGTTGTTTGGTTGGGGTTTTTTTTTTTGGGGGGGGGGGTGGGGTTTGGTTAGCTTCCTTTCTTCCTCTGGCTGGCCTCCGTTAGGAGGGTGGCAGTCTGCTGCAGGCAGACAGGTAAGAGGTAACCTCGTGTGGCCTCGTCCAGAGTACATCTGGGCCCGGTCTCGCGTTGTTCTCCTTAAGTGGGCCTTGATGTGCTTCCCCCCGCGGGCACTCATACAGTGCGTGCTGCAGGTCGTCAGGACTCGTGCCACTCGCCAGACAGGAATCATTGGGAGCGGAGCCTATTGCATGGAGATACTCCTGCAGGATGGGGCTCTTCGTGTTGCATCTTAGCTGCGATAACACTTTTCTCTGTCTGACGGTTAGGTCTCTCTCTGTCCCTCTCCGGTGGTGGCTTCACCTTTCCCCCGACGGAGTTGTGCACTCGCGGTTTCTCCCATGCGTGGGCAATCATGTAACGTGAGATGCACGAGCTTGCTGACGTGAGATCGACAGGAGTGTTGGACTGGTCGAGGCGGCCGGGGGGGGGGGGGGGGGGTAGCTGCTGGGAGATAATGTCTTCCTGCCTTGCCCCCTCTTATTCCATCAATATAAGTGTAAAAATTTACAGAGAAACTTAAATACTTACTTGACATTGTGTTCTCTTTATTTGAATTTTGCTCATGGCTAGCAAATTTAATTGGGTTCTCTCTTTTGGTTTGAATTTTGCATGAAATGTTTTTTAAAAAGGAAAATATATAATGTAGAGAAAGAAAAAAAAATTAGACTGAGGCTTAAAGACGGGGAATTTGTGTTTCTGAGTTTACTGCGTTAATGTTTGTTGTGCTCTATTGTACTTTCAGACCCGTAAGAACTTCCAGTTTTGTCAGATTTATTTCATACAGAGGGTTCAGTTTTTATTCAGCGTACTGTTTTTGTTGTGTTATTTAGGGTCTAGTTGGGGAGGGATTTGACTGATAAACGTTGATCAAAAGCATTAAAATATTGTCAGTTTGCAGTTTTCAAGGACACTCAAGCTTTGGAAGCCATCAAACTTTCGAGGCTATTTTCTCACTATACCAGGTGACTCCCACCTCCTTCAATCACAGATATGTTAACTTTTTTTCAAGATTGATCCGTATTTTTTTCCATTTAAAGCAAGGCAAAATGAACAGGCTTTAGAATTATACCAATAACTCCATATGCACGAAAATTGATGAGCTGCTGATTCCACGGTGTCATGAAACATATGCTGTAGTTATTGTTTTATATGTATAATTATTCTTTGAAAGTCCGTACTGGTTACTGACTTTATTCCTGTACTTGTATTAACGACAAGTCAACAAGAGCTGTGCATTTCTTGAATAATTGACTATGATATGAGTCATGCTGTTTGTTTGTTACATTCTTCCTGCCTTTGTGACTAAAGAGTGTTCACATTTTCAGAATGTTTTTCTTACCATACTTTGTCTTTTAAGATACTGCAAAATAACTCTTTATTTGCTGTCTGATTGCGTGAGCTTGGATTATTTTTAAGAATTCTAAAATTGATGTAATAGCATTCAGGTAGGCCTACTGTATTTGCTCATCATCAATGAAGCATCACCTCAGTGGGGCATTTTTTGAAAACTTGTTATCAGCTGATGTTCACAATGTATTACTGATGTTGGAGGTATTTTCTATATATATATACATCTATAATTTAATCTTTTCCTTTGAAAACAATTGTATCACTTGTCCTTGTAGTTTTTGCTGTGATCAGTGGTTTGATAAAGCTTGAACTTCTATAACACTTAAAATGTATTTATGACCTCATTTAGTTATATTATACAATCTGATCTATTACTCGTATCTAACCAGTCAATTTAGAATCTGTTTTCTTGTTTGTATATTAATTTATGTAATTTCAAAGTGTATTCTTATGGAGTAAGTCTAGTGCAGATGTCCATGGGTGCTGTTGTGAAAGTTTTTGAGAGTGATATTCCTGGCTGTACTGTAAGGATTAAGTTAAATAATGATGGTTCTGTGATGCATTTATTTTCTTTGGAAAAAAAAAAAGATTTGAAAAGAAAGTTAACATGAAAATTTTGAACGTATATAGGGAAAGATGATTTTTATATATATAACTTTCTGTTTTTGTTGTCTTTAAAAGAAATTGATTAAATTTATGCATGGTGTCTGTAAAGTTACTGAACTTTTGGGTCTTAACAAACCATCTTAAAGTAGTATGTGTGATACTGCTTTACTGAGGCGGCAGGGGAAGTAGATTGCCCAAGTAGATCTGTACAGTTAGGCTGAAAATAACTCACACTTGTCCAACCAGAACACAGGGCATCGAGAACCGAGTTGTTTCCAACTTATTATCTGAATAATAGTAACTTTAGGGACAGCCTGTATATCGTTGACATTTCATGCTTTCTGTGTATGTGCCCTTCTTTTGGTTGCTTACCCTGCCTAGTATTAAACATGAATGCTTTTTTCTTTTGATACACCAGAGCTCGCTAGTTTCAGCCTTGAAAAATGCTATTGACATTTCATATTGTTTTTTTATAGCACTTTTACTTCGGGATGCTTCTCCGGTCTTATTGATTTATATGAGGGTTTTAAGTTGTGCCATTTTCTTTTACCTTTGTCGGTGACAGTAAGTCATATTTTTATTGTTATTATTCCAGCCACTCGTGGGATCATTCCCTTGGGCTGAGTGCCATAATGTTTTTTTTATATTGAAAAGATGGAGGTCGTTTTTTAAAATGTACAATAGAAGTTAATGAAGGAAATGATATACCTTTTTGCTTGTTTGGTTGACTCTGGAATTGACAATAGTATTATTGTCAAGAATGTGGAAAGCTTTAGTAAAGAGCAAAAAATGTCTTGAAAGTTGTGAAGACTTTTTTATGACTCCAGTACAGATTGCTGAATAACCCTGTCATTTCTGGTTTAGAGGCGTCTCTTTTAACAACAAGGAAAAAGAAAGAAGTAACGCGTGTTCCTTTCTTTTTTGTGTGTGAGATTCTGTACTTTGGGTATGGTATAGTGTCTGCCTAGGCCCTTGTTGTCATAGGTATATATACATATATATATATATATATATATATATATTTTGATATATAAAGTGTTTATACGCAAATAAACTTTGTGTTCTACTTTCTCTGTTTATTTAGTTTGCTGTTTTGATAAGTGAGGGGGAGTGATTTGTTGGATGTTATGAAGTCCTCTCACAGGCACTGATGTGTTTATTGTGCGTGATGTTAAGAGACAGGCAAATACAGCTTATCACCAGTGCAGCTATATTACTGGTCAGGGAAATATGACCTCTACTCTTCTATCTCTACCAGTAAATGATCTTTTCCTTCCTGTTTCTGTAGAATCCAGATTATGTGTCTAGACTTGAGTATATGGCGCCAGTTGAGTTGGTTTACAGCATCATTCAGTTATTTGCAACTGCAACAAAAATCCATCAAACCACAGCAAGTCCTTGATATCTATAATAATCAAACTAAATTTATTGCTTGGATCATTCATTTCTATTTCTTTTGGTGTGTATTTTATGCAGATAGGTTAACTACGAGCGAAGTAATTGGGAAGTTTGTGATACTGAAAACGTGAATCACGAAATTGGCTGTACACAAAGGAGGAAACTAAGCGTAAGAGGTCAACTTGAGTATGTCAGAAAATGTTCATCTTAATTTCTCTTTGACTACACTGACATTTTTTTTTAACCTGAGTTTTTTTGTTTTTTTTATAGTAGAGGGTTTTACGGCGCCCACAACTGCATAGGGTCATATGAGCGCCAGCCAACCTGAGTTTAATGCCAGTTTGTATTTCAAATATGAAGACTAAAACTATGGTCTTTTTCTGTTATACTGTAGATATTTGTAAGAGATTGATTTTTGGATTCGGCTAGGTTTGGATTTAAGACAGCCATGTGTCCCATTGATCACACAATAGATGAAAGCTCAGTGCATTTGATGACTTAAGCTGAAAGGTCCCCTAGCTGCGCTCTTTTCATTCATAACCCCCACCCCATACCCATTAAAACAGAAACAGAATATGCTTGGACCTTTTTCCACATTAAAGCAAGTTGAGGGTGAAAGGGAAGTTAATAGTAAATGAATGATGCCAATATGTATATTTAAGAAACATTTTTGTACACACAAAGCAATTATTCTTTCTTTGTTCGCAACCAATTGTATTATCCAAGTTTTCAGCATCTCGAACTTCCCTAAAACTCTGCTTTTATTTAAGCTATTTTCATAAAGTAAACACTAAACTGATTAGAAATGAATGATTCAGTAAACATACAGACTGATTATAGATAACAAGGTTTGGTTGGGGTTTGATAGATTTTTGTAATGACTGTAAATAACTGAACAATGCTTTGAGTCAGCTGAACTAGCACGGCGTATGCTAGGAGCAGTAGGTGTGAGTTAATTGAAAGATGCAATTACTATAATTAATCATTTTCCAACAGTTTGCAGATCGACTGTATGTATAGTACATGTATTGAGTGTCTCTCTTTGCGCTCACAGTGAGGAATAGAAAGTCTTGGCTGGCCAATGTCTGTTTGAGTATTCTGCTGTAAGCTGACAGTGACAAAACGCTTTTTTTTAGTCACAGGTTTCGAGATGAGGCTTTTTGTCAGCGTAACCATTTCAAAAAGGTGTTCTTCCGAAATTTAAATCTAATTTACTCAAAAACTAGTCACAGTTTCACTTTAATTTTTTCACACGAATAGGGGAACTGATCAGGCTTTATATTAAGCAAACAAAAATATTTGGGGTCAAAAATGGAAAAGTGAGTGGTTGGCGGGTGCTCTGGCGTGGTTTGCTTCATCTTTACTATCAGACATCTATCGTCCTTATCTCCCCTTCTTCTTTTTTATGTTTGTTACTCTCTTGTAACACCTCTAATCTTCTGGCGCTCATATGACCTTATGCAGTTGCGAGCGCCGTAAAACCTCTACTACTAAAACTTTTTAAAAAAAAAAAATGGAAAAAGGCGTTTTGTCAGCTTACAGCAGTATTGGCAATGGTCTTTGTCCTTAATTGCAGTAGACTTGAGTTTGTGGGGTTTTTTTAGTTGTTTTTTTTTGAGTAAGAGTCATTTTCACGTGCTCGCAACTGCATAATGTCATGTGAGCGCGCAAAATAAGTTGGGTTTTTTTCGCATTAGTTCACCACACTCCCTGATTTTGGTAAATATTTCTAATTAAAATGTTGAAACGTTAAAATTTGCGTCATCGTTATAATCAATATCAATGAATGAATGAACAGCAGGTATTAGCCGGATTCTACTGTATGTATATGTTTCTTGAGTAAAATACTAGGTTTTGGTTATGTCTGGTGTGTTGAGTTACTAGTTTTGTAACTCCCATGTATTTAGTATAACATGAGATGTCACACAGTGTCTTGGATTACTTTGAATACAAGATATGATGTGTTTGTGTGCAAAAACGTGTCCTGTTGTTTTTTTATAATTCAGTTTTAGTGGATGGTTAGTGGGTGTTCCGGTGTGGTTTGCTCCTTCATTTCTATCAAATATTTGTTGTCCTATTCTCTCCTTCTTCTGTTTTGTGTTTGTTACTCTCTAGTAACACCGAAGATATGGGTAACACCTCTGATCTTCAGCACTTATACTTATATGACCTAATTGTTTTGCAAGTTTGAGTTTGAATACTGCAAAGTAACTTAACAGCACTCAACACAATACAAGTTCTTTTTGGTTCGGTGTGAGCGCTCATGGGATCAAATCAGAAGTTTTTGGTTTGAATTCTGGTTGGGTCTTGATTGGTTTGTCCTTTGGGATTTTCATTTTGCTTGGTGTCCTGTTGTTAAAATTTATGTTATTGTCAGTGTTTTGCACTCCCACAACTCAGTTTAAACCATTATGGAGGCAGACTACTTCAAACCTGTCTGTGTCAGGACCAATCTGGGCTGATTATACAACATCCCAGTAGACAGACGGAGGTCCCCCATAAAAAAAACCTCCCCATGCAGGAATCGAACTCAAGTTTTCGCTTGAAAGGGTGAAGAGCCTAACCACTACACCACAAATGCTCACATGTCATGTTGGGGGATGAACCATTGTACATTATGTCTATAGCTTGTTCATTTTCATCTATTCGCATTAAAAAAATTCTAGCTCATTTATTAATGTATCTATCCCTATGAAACTTTGCATGGCACTTCGGCATGCCAGCAACCAAACAAAAATTAAGAAAAAAAGTCTTGGTCAAGTAATAAAAAGTTTCTCTATTTGGGCCCTATATTAAAACCGATCTTAAGGTCCATATGCAAGATCACTATGATTTACCCTTACTTAGCTTACAAATTGCTCATTTTGAAAATCCACCCTGCCCCCACATTAGTGTAAGCTTGTAGATTTCATCCCACAACTATCTAGATGTCTTGTTTGTAAAGTGTTTTACGGCGCTCGCAACTGCATAAGGTCATATGAGCGCGCGGGACACATCTAATATTTTCAGTTGGTAGAAAATTTTGAATTTTGCGCGGGTGGCGGCCGAAGCCTACTCTTATCGATTTTAGACCACCAAGGGATTTTTAACATGCGCAACTTGCACACGGGCCCTCCGAGATTTTTCGCCCTTGTCCGAGAAGGCTAGGTGTAGATCTTTCCTACCAGAAGATCAGAGGAGTGGCAGAAAGACAGCAGTTAGGAGGAGCCAAGGAGTAGAGTAGCAGTAGAAAGGCTGCAGAAAGAGTCAGCAGCCCAGAGGAGGGGGCAAAGGAGGTGAGGTGGTGGGGGCAGAAAGTGGAAATGAAAGCAGACAACAGAACATTGTTAGAGAGCAGGAAAGGAGGTGAAATGAGACAATTTTAGAGAAGAAAATGTTTCGGTCGCTACCCGGATTCGAACCCGGGACCTTTGAATAAGAGGCCAACACTTTAACCTCTAGGCCACGAGAGCCCCCTCTAGACGTCTCCATGTGAGTCTCTAAAAGTAATAAACCATCTATTGGATCGTGTTTCTTAGGTGTACATTAAAATACTTAGAAACTTTTTAATGTTTAGGTGTATGCTGTCAATCTATTATTTTTTTGGACCCGCTTTAGGCTAACACCAAAGAAAACGTGTCGGAACCTTAATTTGCAGTGACTTTTATGAATGGGCTTTTAGATCCTGTTATCTGAGAAGATTAAACAGCGATTTGATATAATCATGTTTTAACCGTGGTCAGACGAAAGTGAACAAGACTATAGTAGGATGTTGCAGGTCCATGGCTGTCAACCAGCAAGTCAAAAAATGTATTTTATACATTTTTCAGAGCCTGAGTACAGAATACACATGTTTTCTAGTATTGCCCCTCACGCACTTGCCAATACTAAAGTAAAACTAGGAACTTTGAAGACCAGATATTTGTGAACAATAATGAAAACAAAGTTGATAGTTCAGCTGCAGAAATGTCCATTACCATAGTTAAATCTTCCTATTGGGCATCATTTTAATGAATGCAGAATAATGTGAAGGGTTAAGAGGGAAGTTACTTGGCCAGTGCCCATCATCTTGAAGAGCTACGTGGGTTTAGTCTTTTTTTGTTTTAAATTTTAAAATGTTGGCAGCTATGCATGTAAAATGAAAAAAAGCTTACACTACACCTCAGTTCAACATGCATTCAAATGACTTCATACAAAAAACTCATCAACAGTAGGATGCAAGCCACATATGAAAAAAACAAAAAGTAAAGACACTGAAACAATATTAATTCAACTAAATCTTTTATTTAACACTTTTAAAACTGTAAACATAGTGTTTAAGAGATACATAGTTTATATAAAGAATGAATTTATGAAACAAAAGAACATAGTCAAAACCAGTTGAATCAATTGTAAGGCTGAATGGTATGTCATGTATAAGAATATGGTGGTGCGTACACAGTTACATTATGTTGCATACAGAGTATACAATTCTTGTCTTGTAGAAGGCGTATGCATAGGAACAAAACTTTAAAATTTCATTGACCATTACTCTGAGGGAATAAAATAAAGCCATCTGCTGATCTATTTCCCTAAATTCACCTCAGACTCGAATTAGAATGCCATAGTAAGAGCAAGAGGTACAAGAAGATGGAAAGTCAAAAGCATTCAGAAAATGGTAATACTAATTACAACTACAAATGGACATATGTTTGCAAAAAACTACTTGGATCTTCATAACAATACCTCTGCTTCAGTTGGAAACAAGATACTTAAAGCACTTTGAATGAATTTACCTGACCTCCATTTTGTGTCTGTGTGTGTATATATATATATATTTATGTGTCCCGACGCTGTGGAATAAGGCGCTCATCAATTTTAGGGTATATGGAGTTATTGGTATAATCTATATAGTGTGCAATATGTTTTCTTTTCATCGTGATGAGAGACATAATTCATTTACTTTGGTTAACAAAAAACCCCCACTATTTCCTCAAATTAATGAGTTCACAATATAGCTCCCTATGTATCTTAGTTAATCCCCCCCCCCCCCCGCCCCACTTGACCACCACGGCTAAAGAAGTACAGTTGATTATTATAATATAGAGATGAAATGAAATCATTATGCTACTCTCAACTTTTTGGTTCAGCAAAATCTCCAGCAATAAATGTCATTCTTTTTTGAGAGTTTAAAAAATAAAAATGTCAATGAATATAACAAGACATCAAATGCGGTCTCATGATACACATGCATGTATTCATTTAGGGAAACCAAGTGGTTCGACAATTGTCTGAAGGATGAAGTTAAACAAAGTGGTGCTTCATAATGGTCTTTTCAACAGTCGTTTTATGGCTAGAAACAGCAACTGTCACTCCGAGCTTTTGTATGACAGTGAGCTGAAAAAAAAGTCCTCGAAAGATACATGTGCTACACAAAAGGATGAAACAAAAGACAGAAAGCGTGAAATACCAGGAAATTAAAAAATACGAACAGAAAGTTCCCAGCTGCTTTTGCGTTTATAATGAAATAAATGAAATTGATCACTAGCTTTATGAAGTATCATCCCCTTGATATGATTACACAGGCCAATCCTGGTGAAGCTTCCACAGGGTAGAACGAGTAGCTAGTGCTTCACCTGGGAACATGTGTATAATACTTATACATTGAGGGCATGCCTTAGGGTGTGTTTGTTTGAGTAAAGAGAAGCACATTGACACAATAATGGTCATTTAATACTAATAGTACGGGGGGGGGGGGGGGGAGTAAGACATACAGACAGAGATACAACAGAGGGAAAGTAAAGTTAAGACCAACAAGTGGCACCCTCCAACCACCCATTGCGTTAGGGTTTAGATTTTGGACATTTTCAAAGATTTCATACTTCCATGAAAGAGAAAGGGGGTGTGTTCCTAAGGATTTGATTGTAAATGCTTCGCGCCTGCATTAACACAATTTACACTATTTCGGGGCAGGCTGCTTTGATCTTGCCAGTCAGGGTCAACCTGGGCTGTATGGCATACAGCATCCCAACAGAGAGACAGATATTCAACAAAATAACTTTCCCATAGATGGGATTTGAACTCACATATTTTGAGTGCAACAGTGAAGGGCCTAACCATTTCACCACAACTGCTGGCCCCTTAATCTCAGAAGTTCTACAGATATTTACTTTTTCCTTATTTCAAGTAGCAGTGACATATATTTCAATTAAAAAAACAGCATTTGTAGAGTGTTTGTCTCATTACTGGAAGAAGTCACGCTGAGCGTCAGTCTGACCTAAGAAGATTCCCATCCTTGGGCCCTTCACTTAAGGGAAGGTGCCGGTGACACATCACTACCTTAAAATGAGAAAGTTGTATCTGACATTTTGGGCCATTTTGATCTACTAAGACCATGAGGTCAGAAACTAAATGTTCTATCTACTTTATCAAAATTGTAAGGATATTCGGAAGCGTTATAAAGATATTCAAAGAACTGCAGACGAAAAAACTTGTTACATGTGTGAAACCCCAAAAAATTGTAAATGTTAAATTTCTCAAAACTAAGTGCTGATCAGATAGAACTTTGTAATTCTAAGGTAGCAATATTCAATAGAGAAGACCACATGTATAACAGCCAATTTATTAGATGGTCTAGGGTCAGGGGTTGGCAAACATTTTTTAAAGTGGACTGGATAACTGAGAGAATACTGAGGGTGGGCATTTTTACTGAAAAATTTTGCCATATCAAATCAGTGAAAGAGTGTGATACACTAGCTAAAAGTAATGAACTCTATAAAAGCATGTTAAATTTGCACCGTAGAGTTCAATCAAATCATTGAATTACATTAGTGACCTGACCAAGTTTTGAGCATGCTACACATTGTCAAAATATTTTCCCCTGCATGGTGGCGGGCCAGATGAACAAACCTTGCTGGCTGGATCTGGCCCGTGGACCACAGTTTGGTAACCCCTGGTACAGAGTGAACAGATCTAGTCACAAACGTGTTTCATAAATCTCAAACATATGACACTTTTGGCATCTTTGTGGTTGACATACTGGCACACAGTAAGAAATTCTCTGCTCACTAAAAGACAACAAAGGTCTATTATAGAAGCTACTACCATAAAGCAATGTCTACTAACTGTGCTGTTAGAGCACTACTGTAGCCAGGGGAAAGCCAGTGAGTACTGGGCACTGTTCACAACTGGCAGTTCAAAAAAAAGTTCAGCACTTGCAATGTCATATAAAACAAGTTTTTAAAAATATAATAATAAAAATGTCAAAAAATGACAATGGGGGAAAAAAGTAGATCTAAACCTACTGAGAAAAAAAACAGATCTTTGCCCAGACCCATTACTACAACACTGTCTCAAGAGTATTTTCAATTACCCAAATGTATATTTCAAAGAACAGTCACAAAGACCTGCATAACTATGATAAATAAATCTGCACCATACTGTTCTTTAGCTAAAAAGAACAAAAGCAACACTAGTGAAACGAGTATATGTATTACATGTTCTACTGTGGGTCTTTTTCATTATTTATATATTGTTTGCGGGATGTCGTACCAACTGCGCTCATCAAAAGTAATTGGTTTAGAGATCACAGTTCCTGTGGATGCTTTATAACGAACAGACACCCATATGCAGATGGTTATATAGACAAAACTTTAATCAAGCTACATTTGATAATACAAAAACAATTGTGCAAGTTTTCACACTATTTATCATATGAGCCACCTAAAGACAGATTCCTGACAATATTTATAACTACATTCTTTTCATTTATTCTTCACTCAAAGAAGTTACGAGTATCTCAAATGGTATTCATCAGTCTTTGATAAACAACATTCAACACATAAACCACGCCAAGATCCACGAAAAACACAGAAAAACAACCAAAATACTTTTGACAGAATTTCAGCATCTAAACTAAATCTACATGAAACCTCCATTTTCTTATCAAACTGCTCATCTCGTTCATTACACCCTCATTTATCTTTACCAGGTGCATCAGAATTCTGATCTGCTCTCTCTCATTTAACAATTCTCACAAACTTATTTAATGTCAAAACGTTTTAAGTGAATTTGATTTACATGCTTTGAACACACACAGCTGAATACGTATTCAACATATAGTTGTTGTGCAACTTTATGACACTCATATCATATTGGAAGATTTGTTTGTTTGAGTTAAACTTACAGAGAAGCATATCATATCGGCACAACAATGGTCATATATGTTGCGGGGCGGCGGGGGTGAGACAGGCGGACACAAACAACAGAGTGGTAGCAAAAGAGGAACAATCACCCAGCAGCACCTTCCAACAACCCACATGGTGGAAGAAAACACGTTTTGAAAAAAAGGAAAGAAACGAAACTCCTCATCACAAGATTTACGGACATATCTAATTTCAAAACAAACATTAAGTGCTTCATTAACCACCACCAGTCTAACATGCAAATATGTGTTAAGTACCGCATGCAACAGATTTCAACATTCCTTCTTTATAATACGTAATTGAGACAAAATGAAACAGTTCACACCAAGTTTCACAAAATGAACTCGTAAAAAAAAAAATCCCCACAACATAATCCAGTTCTATATTCAGAAATCAGATGAGACTTTCTCTGGTCTATAAAGACCAAAATTTCCCCGCTGTAAATGACTGTATGTTTTGTAATTATTTAGAGACAAAACAACTCACTTGAGCATGTTTTGCTTTTCGCGGGTACGGCAAATACTTTAAGGATGTCAGAAGCATTTTATACACATGGCTGCTTTCGTGTGTATAACAAAAGTTTTCACAAGTACCATTTTATGGCAACCATAATGAGAGAGGAGCATATGTCTATATTAAAAATAAAAAAATTCAAACTTCCAGGACTGTATTTGTAAAATTATTCCATGGCCTTCTTAATTGTAACCTTACAAATTCCAACACTTCTTTACATGATGTAATTCGGTAGCCATACTCTAAAATAAAAATATTTATTGATTTGTTCATTATATTTTTATACTCAGTCAATCCATGTTGATTACAAAAGAACAAAGAGAACATTAACAAATATAAAATATTACAACACTGCTCCCAGTGCAATGATTGAAGTAGAAAAAAAAAATAGTATGCCGAAACACTTAACAATATGGCTTAACTCCTAAATTTGTCTTGAATTCCAGTGGCATTTTTCATACATTGCATAATCAACTTCCTAAATACGTATTTCACTCAAAGATAATCACAGAGAGCAATTGCAATCACAAAATTTTAAACATTTTTCTGATAATAGTCATCTGTTAGTTATATCAGCTTGAAATTGTAGTCCCTTTTCATAAATCAAATTCTAACTCACAGTAATTCGTACATAGTGACAATAGCGTTTCATAAAAGATAACTATTTTGGTTTTACCACTTATGCATTATACTGACATATTCAAGTATATGTAGATAAAAGATTTTATATAGCAAAGAAATATTTTTAAAACCCAGGGTGTTCAAAAACAACAAAATCTGGAACTGATCAAGATATACAATTTTAACGTTAAATGTACAAAAATGACATTAAATATTGTACAAAAGTGGTTCCAGCACACATAAACTTTGACATGTATGGAAAACATCCCAAACCTTACACACACACATTCAGGTTCATGAGCCATTGTGATCTTTCACAAAGACAAAACAGAGCAGACAGGACAAAAAACTTGTACACTTCAGGGTGTCTTTTTTTTTTCATCATTCATCCTCTGCCATGCTCACACGTACTGTACAGGAATTAAATACTGAGTGGTGAATTGTTATCCCATTTCATCACTTGGGCCAAGTACAAAGAAATTAGCACAACCAAGATCTACATGCCCACATTGACAGACATACTCCAAGAGTCAAACAAGCTCACCACAGTAGAATGAACATTTAAATTTTAAAAATATTAGCCAAGATTTCATGCAAATACACATTTATATGAAAAAAATGGCAATTCAAGCCAGATGGAAGAAGCAACAAGACAAGTAAAACCTGTTGTCCAACCATTCATCTTCAAATGAAAATTGTCAGGGAAAACAAAATGTACATAATGTGTAGATAGGGATTTATTTTCTTTATCTTCTTTCTAAAAATTTTAACTCTGATGGTTTAAAAAAATTTAGTTCAGGCAATTCAATTACAAGTTATTCCTAAACAAAAACTGAGGTAAACCCTGCAGAATGCAAGCTACCAGTCACGATTGCTCTTCCAACAATATTCTTCCTTGATAACAGTTGAAAAGAAACATGGTTCTGAAGACTTAAAATTGGTCAATTGATGAAAAGATTGCTGTTCCGAACTACTGAAATAGCTTGTAACAAGTCACACTTGGCAGTCTCTGTACTTTCCACAAGCTGAAAAAGACCAACCCCTGTCAGGACAATTGGGGTGTGTGACACAAACGTGTCATCTATGACTTCTGTTCCAAACTCCCCTCTCTCTCCATTAATATCACGAGTCTATACAGATGACAAGTTTCTCACATTCTTTATCTTCATCACTTGTCGTACATATCTACCACCTACATCCCAACCTTTACCTAATGTTGTTATAGTAAAATCAAAACTTTTGTTACTTCCATTGTAAGGAAGTATAAAGCTTTTCCGAAAATGTATTTCCACTCAAGAAAAAACATTGTTTCAAGAAAATGTACGTTTATTTTTTAAAAAAATGTTCAGAAGTTATCCGCAAACATTACTATTAATAATAATGGTAAAAACGAGCTGATCAAATAACAGTTTGGAGGCTGTAAAAGTCAAAACTTAATAAGCAAGATACATATAAGAAAAAGGTATATATTTGAAACAAGCATCCACAAAGTGGAACAATGATTTAAAGTCAGTTCTGTAGCTGGCACTTTTGAGCGGTGGACACTGGGAAGGACACCTGTTCCAAAGCTGTTAAACAAACCTGTTTGACCAGGCTGAACAGTTCTACAGAATTGTGTGATATGTGAAGGAGCAAACAATACTATGACATGCAAAAATCCCCTGCCCAGCAATGACGACCAAGTAAAAATAAAAATAAAGTGTAAATGTGCATTAGAAGTGACAACATCGAAGCCACAGCAGGTTTTACTTTGGTTCTAACTGGAGAAGCACACAAATCACTAGCCTAGTCAGCAGTAACTTAACTACACTAATCAAAAGGCTAAACATTCAATTACCTGTTTGTCTCACAAGAAAATAAAAAATACATAATAATAATAACGGAGAATGGGAGGAACGTTGCTTATGACACACGCTGCAGGTCCAAATCCTTGCAATGAACTTGATAAAGCTTAAAGGGAGACCAAGCGAACCCAAGGCTACAAATCAAACATCATCCTTACATTGCATTTCAGTTACCCCTTTCCTGCTTTCCTGAAAAGGCGGATTGGTTATGGGGAAAAAGACTAGGATCAACACCAGTTCAAGATATTTGCTGGGAATTGGATACTCAAAAATAAGGACATAGCGTTTACATCATAATGAACTCACGTTCATTGTTTCAGAAAGATTAACTTTATCTTGGACTCCAACAACCCTTTCCCTATTCAGCATAACCATTACTTTATAAAAGCATTTTCATTAGATTGACTGACCTGTGGCGATATAAGCCATTTTTTCTTAGGCCTTTCTTCTTTTGTCAAAGTGATTGTGCATTTTATTTTGTTATATATACAGATAAAGATGGGAAAATTCAAGAAAGAATTATAGGCAAGTCTAACTTGGTACTGTCAACAACATTAATCATACACATAGAAAAATATGGTGAAAGTACTTTGTCCAAAAAAACAACAATCTGTGCTGAAAGAAAAACAGAGTAAGTAAAAGCACATAGGCAGGTGGGAAACATCCAGTCCCAACCAATGGAATACAGTGTCTCTTCACTTGTCTCTTAACTTGAACTTCAGAAAAAGAAAAAGAAAGAACACGCCAAGTCGAGACCAACCAGATCTGTTAGTAATGAGTATTTTTTGCTTGTTGTTTCAGGGAACAGTTTAGCGAGACATGAAGGCAGTAGGGTTCACAACGTTCCTACACTAAAGTTTTGTAATACTCAGATTACATTACAGTAGTATTCCCATATTTCAAAGTAAAAAAAGACAACTTGCCAGAAATGGCGTCCTTCGAACTGAACTAAATTATGTGTTCGTACAAATGTAAAGAAATTTTGAAACATCAGTGTAAGTCAAAATCTCCTGAAAGCAGTTGATAGAGCCAAGTCCAGTAGTCATGATAAATAGAAACAACAATTTAATATGATATGTGATTGTTACAAACAAGTTCTATACAGTAATACATCTTTCCTATCAAACATCTACCGTTTTTATCTCCGCTACTTCTTTTTTGAGTGTTACTCTCTTGAAACACCTCTAATCTTCGGCATTTATATGACCTTATCGTGTCGCAAGTGTGCAAGTGCCGTAAAACTCCTCATAAAACGGTAATACAAAGAAACCACACACACATGTCTGTCGCCTCAGTCAGTTCATCCGGCCTAAGTTTTAAAAAAGCTAGAGCATAGTCCTCTGCTGTTTGTTTGAATACAGATTCACAGAAGTATTTGAAGCAAACTGCCATTGATATAGCTACAGCGAAATCCTAGAAGCTTGATTGGATGTTTAAATACCTGAAACTGTTGCTATTAATACCGAGTAACGCTGCAATACCTTCACAAATACACACACTCATGACGAAAATATGACCGAATAATAACTTCATGGCGATAATACCTCACAATACTCGCTATAACACTCCAGAAAGCATGGGTGCACACAAACTAAATTTCAAGTCATGCTACCTTTAAACATGCCATACCACACGACGCGTGTCCATGTGAAGAGAACTTTTACCGAATCACACAGACCAATACATCAGCTATTCATGTCATCCCATACTAGATCTACATGTCAGAAACAAGAAAATCTTTTTTTTAAAATCTTCCTGTGGGTTTCTTATTTAATGAGTTTGTACCCACATTTCACACGAATCAAAATTATGAAGTAACTATAACTACAGGGAAACAAGAAATTAGTTAAAACAGTTTTTCTTTAAAAATGAAAAATCACTTCAAAATCCCAGGTAGGCCTACCATAAGGAAGTACTGCAGAAAATTATTTTCTAGACATTGAAAAAAAAAAAAAATACTAACAAAACATACAGTCATGCAAAGTACATTCAGGTCTACTGACCGACATGGCAGTCTTAGTATATTGTATAAGTGATATTCAAATAACGTGCAGCATTACATAGTCTAAATAGTGATAAAAACGACGATTAAATCAGGCATTATAATTAAAAACTCCATAATTTAGCTCTGTAAGAACTTTTCCATTTCTATAACCCTTCATATCAGGGCAGACTGAAGAAACTTCAACCCCTATTTCACTAAATGATGAAAAAAAAAACAACAACCAGAAACTAAGAACAAGGCCTACAAAGACACTTACCTAACCTATCTAAACTGTAAAACTAAGTTTCTAAAAAGGTAAATTACAGCTATCAAAAATAACCCCCCTCCCCCAACCGAGCTGCACTGTAAGAAGAGGAGAGCATTCTGGTTCAGTCTTACAAATAACTTTTGTCGCACTTAGCAAACAGCAGTGACAAGAGTTGGTGGAAATAGAAAAACTACAATATGATTCAGATGATGTTCTACCAATTAAGGCACAATTGACAGTATGCAGAGGCATTGCAAGGAGTTACATTTTATGCTACACTGAAGGGCATAACAGAAGCCTTTTTGTTTGGTTCATCAGCAAACACCTTGCAGTTACTCTCGAACAATTCTTTGTCCTTTGACATTACAGGCAATTTTAGATTTTTCCTATTTATATATATATATATATATATATATATATATATATATATATATATATATATATCTATCAAGGTCTATGCTATACCAAAAGCACAAAACATGTATCAACCTCTGAACTAAAAATTTTAAACAACTGTAGCCATCACTTGCAAGCACCCCTTCAAATGAAATCCAACAACTAAATGGCAAACTGCATCAAGCCTATGCTCCACTCTCAAGAAAAAAATGGAATACACCCCAATCTTTTCTATAAATAGTTAAGCAAATATTAGAGGAAGGGAAAGGGGGGAAAAGACTATACAGTAACAGATCTCAAGTGGTCAAGTCTTCCTAGAACTTCATGGAAAGTGGGTCGGGCTTCAGGTCGAATCTCCCAGGCCTGTTTCATGATGGAATATATCTCAGCAGGACATCCTTCCGGAGCTTCCATTCTGTATCCCCTTTCAACGTGCATCACAACATCAGCTAATGGCTGAAAACACAACAGAATACACCTTGTCACACAATCTTGAAAAATGTGTGGTTGTAAGACGTTTAAAATGGGTTTTATTTACATACCATTCAGATATAAAAATACATGAGGACTAGCCAAGGCACTTCCGTTACTCTGGGACATCCATAAACTGAAAAGATGCTTTGTAGCCAATTTTTAGAGAAAGCTGCATCTCAGCTAAGATATCATCACACATGGACCTTTCATGTCTACTCAGACACTTCTTTGCTTAAGCCTTCAGCTTAAAAAAATAAAAGCAACAGAATTAAAACCAGTCTAGGTGAATTTGCCACAAAAAACGATTCACATTAGCTGCGCAAGAATCAGACAAAAGAAGACCTTGCAGTAGTACATACACTTTAAATAAATGAATCTAATAAACTCACAATTCTAGGGTAAGGGACTCTTCCAAATGAGTACGTCTCCCACAACAAAACTCCAAAACTCCACATGTCTGACTTGTTGGTGAATATCTGAGGAAACAATAGAACACAAAAATTTTCTTCACTCTTCAGTAAGATTTAATATGCCAATTTCCTGTCCAACATTTTGAATGACAGCTGCATATTTCCTTGAGTCAGTAACAAAACCAGAGACTAAAAGCTTTGCCGCTGACCTGTTTTAACTCACTCAATCCCATGACCGAGATATCTCGGTCAGCTCATGGTCTGCGTTCAATCCCACAACCGAGATAACTCGGTTCTGTAGTTTGTTCCGTATACAAATCACTTCGTTTCGGAAAGCGGGCTCAAGTTTTACATAAGGTCAATTTATTATTTCCCCTGCCAATTCTGCCTCATGTGTGTTTGAAGATCAATGTTGGCTTGCTCTTGCTCATTCTCAAATAAAAAAAACACACAAAATTTTTTTTTTTTTTACTGCCCAGTTTGTACAACAACCAAAGCAAAACTACTAAAGCTACTTACTTCAAATATGACATGGTTAAAGTTCCATCTTAGGGTGTGCTTTGTGAAAAATTGTCAAAGCAATAGGATGATATTTGTGGTTACTAGTGGGCATATATATAGGTGCCCAAATGACCCGTTTCTGGGAAACCCCAGGGATTGAGTGAGTTGAAAGAGGGAGATGCTTTCTAATCCAGACAGCATGACCTCAAGGCCACAGGTTGTTGGAAAGGGTGATTTGAATATTCCATGCAGGTGTTCACTCTCTGGTATATTAACTCTTTATCTCCATGGGGGGTAAACTCACTATGCCGAGGCCCTTTTTTGGTACTCAATCTAAAAATGATGAAAATGTCACTAAATTGGTAATTAAATCAAAATAAGTGAACCTATTTCGATAGTTCTTCATCAAATGAATGAAATCCCGATAAAAGAGACCTGTTTTTGGCAATTGCTGAAAAGTAATTTGATGTTGGAGTCGTCTTAAAGGGATGTGCCAGAGCTGCTGTTAGCCGCTCACTGGCACAGCAGATCCGACTGCGAGCCGCTGGGGAGCGGCTTGCCCGAGAAAAAGAGTTAAGATCAATTTTCTTTTCTTTCACACAGAACTATTCGACAGTCTACTTCAGACACTGAGGCGATCAATATCTTATTAAGACAATAAAGACAAAATCGTTTAACAAACACAATACACTTGATGTAGTAGATCTTCTTACATTGTTCCTTAAAGACTCCGGGGCTGTCCACTTGATTGGAAACCTCTGACTAGATAAACTGAAGTCACCAAATTTAGCCAGGCCAAAGTCAGACACCTGGAGAAAAAGTAAATTGAGAACATTTCAAGCACAAGTCAAATACGATCAAACCTGCTCTAAACAGCCACCTATATAAGACAATCACTGGCACTGTAAAATGGCTGCCTGTCTAAAACGGCCACTTTCCCCCCCAACAATGAGTGGCCATTTTAAACAGTTTCCACTGTATATGACCAACAATGATTTATTTATAGAGGCATCAGCCATCCATGTCCAGGTGCTGTTTTAGCCTTCCACTGTATATATGTAAATGAAAACTGCAATGGAAAAATGGTTAAAACACATTTTTGTTTGTCTTGAGTTGTGGAACTATATATTATTTGATCACCAGAGCTCCCAGAATGAGCTCCAACTGCCATTGAAATAGGCAATCCTTGACTCTAGAAAAAATTACTGCTTGGGAGCTTACAACAGTAAAGCCTTACTGGAGCCAGCTACTAACATAAGCGGAACCACTTGTATGGCAACGTGGTGAAATCAGGAGCTCGTCAAAATAATAAAACCAGAGAAACCCAACATTTTCCTACCTGTTGGGCAGGTTTTATGCTTTTTTTTTTTTTTTGGCTCAGCACCTTTTATGTCAATTTAAGAATATATTTCTGTGAGGATTTTATTGAAAAATTTTGATCAAAGGCACGACACTAAGATATTCTGATATACTTTGCGATCTTATTAGGGTCAGATATATTCTTACTCCTTTGCTAATCATTTTACTGGTCCAGGACCTACTTCAGTACGTTCAGAAAAATTTCACCATAAAGGTAATATAAAAAGTAAAAAATCTATATTTTAGCACTTACAGGACTTCTCGAGCAAGAATCAAAAGCCATGTCTCCCGTAAAAAAAACCATGCAGCCCAACACCTGTGCCTTCATCCCCATATCAGTGAATTATTTTTAAATGCAAGTCATTTAAAAATGAAGGAAGACACAAAGCTGACCCCATGCACAACAATGCCTACCTTTGCTGTACCATCATCATGAACTAACACATTCCTTGCTGCGAGGTCTCTGTGCACCAAACTTTTGCTCTCCAAATAGTTCATGGCTGAACATGTGTCTCTGCAGAAAAAAAAATAAAAGAATAACAGCCTTTAACACTTTGCCGCCTCATCTCGCCGATTGGCAAGGTTTACTACCGCTCAGTTTCTTAGGATTGTCCCCAAAATATGATGGCAAAGTTTTAAAATTTCTGTAAAACAAACAGAAGATTAGGCAAACATATTGAAGGCCTTATTTAGCCAAGATTTTTTTTTAAACATCTACCATTAATAGGACACAAAAGTATACAGTAAAGCACAACAGTATAATGGTTAAAATGTCATTACTCTAAGACTGTCATGGTGACAGTTGCAAACTATATTATCTCCCCCCCCCCCCCCCCCATAAATGTCAATGCTCTAATAACAAAAACTAAATTATTGCCGGCATGACTTAGTAATAAAGTGATGACCTAGGAACAAGTCTAACCTGCAAAATAGCGTAACTGTCTATTCTACATGCCAAGTCTGTAATACAAATTATTCTGACTTGGACAATCTATGCATATCAAGGACATGTAGTTACTTGAGGGAGGCATTGCGCTGCCAAGAGCGAAATGCTCGCAGCTAAAAGGATTCGAAAACAAAAACAACAAATTCTATGCGGTCAAGGGGCGCAAATGGCCTTTACTTACGTGGCAAAGTTAATTTGATCCTTCTTTGTGATGACATTGCGACCTCTTGTGCGCAGGTATTCTACCAGACTTCCTTTGCCCATAAACTCGGTGACAAGAAATATGGTTTCCCCCAAGACCACGCCAATCAGCTTCACTAGGTTTTCATGTCGAAGCGATCTGAAGAAAATAGTGAGCATGCACATATTAAAACCTAGGTAAACCTTTTCTATATCAAATAATACACCACTAAAATCAACCTTGACCAGTTAAAGGCCTTTCTCATCCAGCTTACGGAAAGAAGGAAGCCTTTCTCTTGCCCATAACAACAGTTCCTGTGGAGATCAAGTCTTGTTCTAACTCCTTCTTTCTCATTTTAATCACTTTGGAAACACTGAATTCAAGACGCTGGACACGAGACAGAACTTTTTCTTCAGAAAGAGTTTTACGGCACTTGCAACACAATAAGGTCATATAAGTGCTGAAGATTAGAGATGTTACAAGACAGTATAACAAACACACCAAAAAAAAATTAGGAGAGGTAAGGATGTGAAGGAGCAAGCCACACCAGAGCACCTGCCAACCATCTGCTGAAGAAAATACATAAATATAAGGAATTTCAACGGAGCGTAGCCATTAACCATAATAATTTTGGGCTCAAAGAGAAGATTTTTCTCCTAGCTTTAACAGTTGTGACAAAATCTCCCGTAAGTAGGAAACTGGCTTTAGTACACAATAGCATTCAGGCTCGTGATGTCTTTTTTCAAACAGAACAATTAGTATGCAAAACCTCATGATATTTATTTGTAGACCAACTGACAATTTAATTTGTAATTTCACAAGAGCTGAAACGGAGCTATGGCTCTAGAACTTTTATCAAATAGTTGCTATGTAAATACTTAGAAGCTGAACATGTAAAAACAAAATAAATTCAATAAAAAGATTTAAAAAAGAGTTGACATTAAAAATAGCATATGCAGTGGTTAAAAAAAAAAAAAGACGAAACCGAAACATTTAAAAATAAAAAGCAAAAGTTTGATCTCTCTCTTTTGTCCAAAGTTGTTGTTTTTTATTGTGGCATCTCTAAACCACAATCTAATCTTTCCATCAAAGATATAGCAATCATAAACACTTACGTCATAACAGAAGCTTCTTGCAAAAATGACTGTCCACCCCTTTCTCTGTCTTTCAACTGTTTAGCAGCTACTGGTTGACCTCTGTAAGTTCCTTTGTACACATCTGGTGGGGAAGTGTAATCAAAATGAGCAGTGAGCATAAATAGAAAAACAAACAAACCCCAAAACCAAAACAAGTCTGTACATTGGAAAAAAGAATGCAAAGGACTTAAGGCTCTAACAAATACAGTAAATGAGCATAGGAAGCCTTCTGTAAGCCGCTGAATATTTAAATGATTCGGTACTAAAGATAAAAATATATATAAATCACAAGAAAGTTGATAGTGGACTAGTGGCCGTAAAGCTTGATCAATTGTCACCCTTTGTCGTGAGTGTGTGAGCACTTGGTGCTGCACAGGACTTGTTAGTGGTAGACAACAGGCTAAATTCTTCCAAATGACTCCCTAGTGTAAGACTCTGACATATGCAATTTTGAAAAGTCAAGCATACAAAGCCGTCGAATGGTGTTGGAAGAACATCAGTTTCTTCTCAGTGCTGTCTCGGTTCAGCTCACAAGAGAAAGAGGCAAAAAGACCAGAGGCATATACTAGACCTGCATGTGAGCCTCAACCAGATTGTCTGAAAATTTTGCGCAACCCCCCCCCCCCCAAAAAAAAAGCCTTTGTGGGTGTCATAAGGAAGGACATCCAAGTAACGAGCGACCACCCCAACAAACACAATAAAGAAGAGACCTAACCCTAACTCTACCCCCAAAAAGAACCTGCAATGGTGCGGGCCTCATGTAAAAAGGCCAAAACAAGTCCTAAATGAAAAAAAAAATTTTAATAAAAAAACCACACTCCAAAACAAACAAGGAGCATATAGATCTAGATCTATATGGCTTACATCTACATTGCTATAGGCTATAGGGTTTGATACAACCACACAATAGAATTGGAATATGAATCCTCCATATAGATCTAGATCTAGTAATCTAAATAATAAATCTAGATCTAGATCTAGATCTTGTAGAACAAGTGAATAGGAATAGGCCTTGAACTAGAAATCCGCATCCGATTCCGAACAGATGGACTCAGCTGAGTCTAGATTCTAGATCTAGATCTAGATCTAAATAAATAAATATTTCACGCACCTGGTGAAATGCTTATTTTTAGTACAATATTAATATTACAGCACAACCTATGATAGGGTTTGACACAATAGAATTGGAATATGAATCCTCCATTTAAGGTCTTTAATGATCTATATAAATCTAGACCTAGATCTAGATTCTATTAGAAGAGAGTCGGACTTAAATGAATCCACACGATCTGAACAATTTTATTGAATTAGTCAACAAACGAAATTCAAAATGGCCGCTCGAGCACGAAACTGAAAGTAGATAATTTAAGTTGTCGTCCTTTTTCGTATTCGCATTTCTACTTAGGTTCCGACAATTATGTCGGAAACGCCGACGTCGGCAGTTGGCGGTGCGCGCGTCGGCGGTCGGCACAAAAACGAAAGTGCCGACGAAGCCGACGGGAGAAAAAGGGGTAGCTGGCAGTCGCCCAGGCCTCGCACTACGCACATTGACAGATACAGGTGGGCCTAGCGATAGCATCGGCCGGTTCGCAGGTCGGGTCGCGATTGTCGGATTTCAGACGATTGTAGGCAAACATACAGGTCTAATATAGCTCCCGTGTATCATTTTAAACAAGCAGTTGCACTAAAGAAGACATAAATTCATGCAATTGGAGAGTGTAACAATAAACAGACAAATGTACTTTCTTATCTATTACAATTTTACTGCCATCAACTTAAACACAGGATCAGAACTTCCGTTAAATATATTTTTATTGTAAATGAAGACGAAAACACAACCATCACATACTTACATTGAAGGACAAAATTGTTTTAAACCCTAGGCATTTTAAGCTTTACTTCCCTTCTAAAAATTAATCCCTTGTCAATCTAACAAAACAACAACAAAAAATCCATTGAAAAATAGTAAACAATAAGAAGAACAAAATAATGTTTATAAAACTGACCAAAAAATAAACAAAAAGAGATTTTGTTAGTGTTTTTTCACTGAAAAATAGAAGCTCTAAAGAAACATGATCCATCCATTACCTCCGAAATCCCCTTTCCCGATCAGTTCCCCCAGTTCAACATCCTGCCTTGCGATGACCCATCCTCCGCTTCGAAAATCTTGTATGCTGACTGTGCCGAAACTATCGCCTGCTTTCTTCACAGGTCTTATGAGTCGAGTGCACAGACCATCCGCATTACTTGTGTAGTGCTGCAGAAAGGATTTCAGGGTTGGGGGGAAAGTATAATGTGAGAAGGGACTTTTTCAAAGAGTCAACTGAAAAATTTTGGGAAAACATTACATACATTTGATTAAAATAAAACAGACACACCAAAAAAACCTTTGAAGTGATTAGAATTTCTTCGATTTTTAAAAAATTATCCGTATACGATAGAAATGCTACTCAAAGACAGCCAATTTGCATTAACAGTAAATTTTTTTTAAAAACCCACAAAAAACATCCCCAGCAACTAGCAACCCAACATTTCAATTCAAAATGTCATACGTCATAATATTGTACATAATTGTGGACAGCCAAAAAGACCTCCGAAAAATGTACATCTTGAACTTGTCTCTTCAATTTCTATGAAATTATGTATATTTTATGGCTTATACAAACGTTTGTTCAAAACAATATCACAACATTCATCCCCAGCTTCCACAAAAGAAAACAAGCTGAATAACAAGCATGATAATTGACACACAGGAGAAATAGAGAGAATGGTTTATGAGAAGCCTTCTAACATATGTCAGCAATAAAAATCATATTCATTATCATACTTAAAAGTTTCAGTTTAATTATCAATTAACTACCTTAGCCAACATATTTGAGAGAAACTCATCTGTTTGTACTAATATTTAAATGTGAACACCAAGACAACATTTTACTATGAGCCAATACTGTTTAACTAGTGCTAAAATGCTTTACTTTCATCAATAAAAATTAAATAACCACAAAAGAATTTATGAGGCAATTATAAACAGTAGGCAATCTGCAAAGGATGAAGCAATGAAGAGTTATTTAAGTTTTCGGGGGGGTCTTTTCGATCAATCGCATAACAAAAAACAAGTGTTACATTTTGTCAACATATCAACAACAACAAACACTACCATCACAGTTATTCTACCGATGGGTCCCTATTAAGTACAGATGAACAACTCATACATTTATTTTAGTTTTCAATATTGCATGCTGTTAGCACCAGCACCATTTCATTCTTGAGCTAACATGCTTTTCCAACCTTAAGCACATACTACTGAAACAACTAAGGGCTCTCATGGTCTCGAGGTGCGGCATTCACCTCTCATTCAAAAGGTCTCGTGTTCAAAACCGGACAGTGATGAAAAAATTTTCTTCTCTACAAAATTTCCAATTTCACCTCTGTTCCTGTTCTGTTCTCTGCTTTCATCTCCATTTTCTCCCCCCTCCCTCCCCCCCCCCCCCCGACCTCCTCTGAGAACCTCTCTCCTTAACTCATGACTGTATCTACTGTGACTCCTGGCTCCTTCTTACTGCTGTCTACCAACCACACTCTTGATCTTAAGGTAGGTAAGATTGAACAGCTAACCATCTCGGATAAGGGCAAAAATTCTTAGAGCCCCGTAGGCAAATTGTTCATGTTAAATATAGGTAGCGTAAACACGGCCTCTCGGGCACTCGCGACCTTCCGACTGCGTGGTATCGGTGAAATCGGGGTAATTCCAATCGCTGTTTCTTTGCTCTTTCGCTATAAAACACCAAGTGCCGTACACCTTGTAAAAGTTCAGCTTTTCCTCGTTACAATGGTGTAAGTTGTTTTTATGTCCGATTAGTAGGAGCTGGAGAATCGCCGACGAAAGCGAAGCCCCTCGCGGTCGGAATGCGTGGTCGGCCGGTTGAAAAATTGACATGCGTGCATTCAAATGCTTCGCGGAACGAGGAATGTTTAAATACCGTCTTTTCATTGGCGGAGAACTGTAGAGCTTTAAACGGGCTTTCCCGTGGTATGTGTTTTGCCTTTGGCGTCTAAACAGAAAGCTTCTAAAAATACTGTCAAAATGTTTAAAGATCACTTTTTACCCATAATATGTAAAATACCGGCGTAAAAAATACATCTAATAAAAGATCAGTTTATTTCCTATTAGAATAAAGTAATTAGCTTGGAATTATTATTCATCAATCCTTCCGCGAGACTCAGAAAGCATGTGACCCCACACGCGGGGTACACTACAGTATAGAGCCGACTCGCTCGCCGCGGGGCCCGATGTGGCGCCGGCCGGGTCAACGTTTGGTGTTTTTGTCGAAATAACGACAGATCATCGTGTTTGAGGCGATAAAATACTAATTTGTAATGATCTCACAGTCTTTAAAAAAATTAGGCTCCATATATTTGTTATAGTGATTGTACTCTGTTAATGTGGAGATGTTTAATGCTCTGGGTACTCTTTTATTGTCTGTCAAACATGGGGTTGCAGCCAGTGACTGACTTTAACAAATTTGATCAAATTTTAAACAACTACCATTTTCTTAAAAATTGACAGAGAGGTTAAAGAATGGTACCAAAATGCTCAGTGGATATAGGCCTTTCAAATGGAACTTATAAATTTGGCATACAACTACTTTGAAAATTTAGTTTCTGGTACCTATTAAATATCCCTTGGTCCTAACATCGATAAGAGTAGGCATCGGCTGCCACCCACAATAATTCAAACTTAATATTCCTACCAAACTGAAAATACCCTATTTAGTATAAAAGCATATAGAGTACCTTCAAAATCGGAATGTGGCTGCCTGAAGGTAAGAGACCCTCTGCCGTAAGCTGACAAAACACCTTTTTTTTTTCATTTTAGAGCCAAAATCTTTTAATTGCTAAATCGTAAGCCTGATCAGTTACCCTACTTGAGGGAAAAAATCAAATTGAAGCTGCGCAGTTTTTGAATAAATTAGAATTCAAATTTCAGAATGACTCTATCTTCAAATGATTATGCTGATAAAAACAAACTTTTTTGTTCGAAACTGCTTAGAAAAATAAAAGGCATTTTGTCAGCTTCCGGCAGCCTTATGAAGTATGAAAAATGGTAACATACGTAAAAATCTATTGCACTGTAGGTTGAAGAACCAGCGTTTGATTACCCTTGAGCTTTAGCACAGGGAAAGCGAAAAAGAAGAGACTGAGACAACCTTTTATGTTATTTTGACTCTCCTTGATGCTTTAACACTTACAAATAAGAAAAACATAACTTTGAATGTATATATATTGGCCTAAACATAGACGCATTATTTCCATCTGAAAATGTATTTGCCTTGAAAAGGCCATTGATAACATGATCGCAACCAATGACAAAATTAGAACCCCAAGCACAATTGAATACACAGGTTTGAAAAAAAATCTGAGTTCAGTGATACAGCTTCAAAACAATTTTTTAGGGCCGTCAGAAGCACAAGTCAAAGCCAACTACCTGCACAAGCTCATCCAAACTTTTGAAGTAGACCTCTTCATCAATGGTCAATCTATTGTTCTGGATTAGAATGTGGTAATGTTCCACTTTGGCCTCATGGCACACACACAGTGTGTAGTCTCCAGGGTAGTTGTTGCTCTCTCGCACCAGAAAGAGGCCATCCTGACGAGGCTGCAGGAGCTGCTCAGCTTCACCGCGGGAGATTTTACCGTGAAACCATCTACAAAAGACAAAGGGTAAACAGCATGCGTGTTGGTGGGCAGCACTAGCTGTGGTATTAGCAATCTGCAATTAGATTAGCTACAGTCACACTTACAAACATACCTGTGAGTGATGAACACAAGATTAGAGGATGCCATGCAACGAGAGGAGATTCTGATCAGACAATTGAGACTATGACAAGACTTTCTAAACAGTACGTCACTTTAAAAAAAAACTTATCTCAGAGGATCAAGTGGTCAGGTGATGAAAATGGCAAGAGAAGCTTTACAAAAGTTAATTTTCAATCGTCAAGACGCATTTGTGATCTAACGATTTAAGACTGGGATCATAAAACAATGATCTTCCATGAAATCTCAAGTACAAATAAAATGTCAGAACAAACTTTCATATTGATGAACTTAAATGAGGTGAAAGAGAATTATAACATCCATAAAAAGAATCGATTAAAAAAAAAAACCCACAAGAATTTAGAACCATCCAAACATAAACCGCGAATAAATTTGTTTTTATGAATACATATCACGATGCAACAAAATCAAATAGTTTGATGATCCCCAAAATTCAAACAAATATATGAAACGATCAGGACTTGACAACAATCAGATCTATCCAAGTTAAACACTAGCCAAAAGAAAGGAATATAGGATTCATACAGTTCCATTCCTGTACTTCAATGCACAAATTCTAGAAGCAATTAAATTGCCACCAAAAATTACATCTATTAAACTTTTTTTCCTCACCAGGTGAGCCTCTCGCATATTTTCTAAAATAACCAGATTCTCTCTGCAGCACGATTTCACAACTGGGATAAAATGGCACTTTGCCAACATTATCATGATGTTGCCAGGAAGACCAGAAGCTACTAGCTGTCTCAGGAAAACCGTGCATCTTTCAGATCTGCTAGTCTCAAAGCCGATGACCATTAGTTTCGAGCAGTCAGAAGACAGGCGCATGCATCAGATGAGCACATTTTGTTTAAATGCAGATAAAACATTTCCAGGGGGAACGTTCTCCTCAGAACATTAAAATTCTGGTAACAATTTTCTCCTTTATTCATTCAATCATATCCATACAAGGTCTACACGAGACACAGAAGCGTTATTCAGAACATTCAGCCATCAATTTTGAGGAGGTGTAGCTGATACCTCAACCAACTCCACAAGAGTCGGGAATGAGCAGTCACCACCGTCCACTGATACTTGGCCATCTGGCCCCGTCAGAATTCTATAGTGGTCAATACGGCCAGCACTGCTGAGGGACAGAGTTCTGTCACCCACAAAGTGAATGCTGTCACGAATAAGGAACACTCCATCCTCCTGATTACCCAACAAAGATTCTGTTTCCTCTCGAGAGATGCTGCCATGGAACCAGCTAAAGATTTAAGGAAATCACACTACTGTCAACATCTCACTCAGTACAATTCATTTCAGTATATCAAATCTCAAAGAACAAATTAACAATCTCAGAATGTTTTTTTTCTTTTCTCATTATGAAACTCATTACAGGAACAGGAAGTCAGGCAAGTTTTCTATGAGTAGTTCACAGAATAACTCTCTAAAGAATAGTGCCAAAAGAAAATGGCATCTCAGAAAAAAATCTCTGCAAAGGCTGATGAATGGACCATTACTGATATGTGTAAAAAATAGTGGAACAGGAGGGGAAAAAGCAGAAGAAAAATAGGTCAGTGCCATTATGAAGACACACCTGAAATGCAAACTAAGCTGAACCTTAGTTAAAAAAATTGAAACATTCAAACAACATAAAACCAAATTTGCATACAAATTATTTTTATGTTCTTCCGACTTCATTGCATTTTTACTGAGAATTTTTCTCATTTCCGAGATGAGAAGAATCAGATAAAACACTTCTAACACTAAAATCATCACTTGTTCAACTCCATTTGCGGGAGCTGACAAGCCTGTAGTGTTACGACACTGGTAACATGGTTGTGGGGGCTTGATTTTCGAAAAGAGACAATGTAGAACTAGAAGGGTCACTAATAATGAAGAGCATGCTTACAGCAATAAAGCATTGCCTGATGACACATCATATTACAGTTTAGTGGCAGCACTTTAAATTCCCTTAATCTACTGTGGAAGCACATCAAAATTAGAACTGGAAAGTCTCCCAGTTGGTACTTGCCTCTTTTAATATTTAATCTGAGTATCCTTTGAGAGTTGCATAGGCTTGGATTTTAAGGCCACCCTTTGTGAAAGGCACCGACATTGCAACGCCAAAGAACAGTATCAAACAATATATCTGATCATTAAAACAATTTAATTCGTTCATATGCTCTGTTTATCTTGTTTGTCACAATGGAGGAAAAGAGACACTACCAGCCATGCTCATGTTTCGAGAATGGCCTAAATATAAATATGTCTGTGTCAGTCAAATTGTTGGAATGGGTGTACAGTCAAACCTCGTTATGTTGCCACCCTTTGGATAAGCATGAAGGTGGCGGAACAGTGGTGCTGACGATTCAAAGAGGTTCCTCTGTTGAATAACCCCAACAGCCCAACGTTAAGTAGGAACTGTTCGGAGCTGAGAGTCTTCTTTCTCTCTTTCTCTAACTCTGTGTCTTTTTCGCAGGAGAAAGATTATCAAGTAGCCAACCAGTTGGTGTTGTGTGCAGTGTATATCTCTGGTCGTCAGCTGGCTGGCGGTATAGACGAGCAAATTTACATTAGTTAAATAAGGACTGCACAACTTGAACAGTTGGCGGATGGCTAATGGCGGTGTAAAGACGCATATGTTTATACAGGTCCTCCTTTTCATACATTGGCAAAACTTGGTAGAAATTAGGGCTGGCGGTACAACAAGGTTTGACAGTAATTTACATTTTGAGTCAAAGACCCAATTGAATATGTGAAGAAGTCGAAACAGTTTTCGCCTCAGACAAAAAATTTTAGGGGAATCTTTCTGTACCCACCTGAAAAAACCCCCAACCCAAACAAATTCATACTTACGGCATTGCATGAAGTGTGACAACTCTTCTCAGCGTTACATAATTAGCTGGTATCATGCCCTCAACACCATTTGAATTTCTTGCACGGAACCAGTTTGGATCCTGTTGAGTAAACAAACAAGAAAGAAATCTTCATTTGAATCACCCACTTGTACGCTGCAAATTGAAGAATAGCAATCTATAGTTGCATTCTACAAAGACTGCAGCTGTCAGCATAGGTCACTAGCAATTTGTGGGCACAACCGATTCATGGGAGAAAAAAAACCCAATATGCAAACAAATGTTGTAACTAGACCACAGGAAACCACCTTACACTGTTAACACAAAATACATGAAACAAGCTGTGCAGCAGGAATGCAGAATGAGCAAAGAAAAAAAAATTGAAAAATATTTTCTTTCTCAGTATAGAACCATCTGGCCTCAGCTCTTTCATTGAATAAGGAAAACATAGTATTAACTACAACCTTGAAGAGCCTCTTTCCTTCAAGGAAGAAAAAGCAAATTTTCTTCACTTTTTTAATAACATCACATATCAACATCACCCTGACTTCTTTTCTTTTCTCCTACACATTCTATCTTTCAAGGAAAAAAAAGACAAAAATACCGAAGTGGGATTGACGATGACAAGCAGATCCCCACGTCGAAATGGCAGATCGTCCCGAGACCTTCCAGGAAAGTCATACTGACAGACAACTTCATCATTTGGTTTCCATGTAAGTGTCTGAGAAAAAAAAGTTTTACAAGTCTTTTATTAAACACGTATCAGCAGAACCAATTTTTAATTAGATTAATTCATTGGCAATGTGCTGGGCTTTGTGTGTAGAACTACGAAACAAGACGTGCTAGGCCTTACAGATATTTTCAATTTACTGGACATTGTAAAGTGAAAATGAGAGTACAGACCACACCAAAGGGGGTGGGGTCACTAATACTATGTGATCAGATGATCAAATGGTGGACAATGCCACTTTGTACCATTTTCGTCCCAGCCAATTTTCATTCTCATGTAAGGTTACATTTTCAAGCAGTATCTTTGCTCTTCTAAAGAATTTATGACAATCAAGCAAAATGTTGGGATTTTACCAGAGCAGACATATATACAAAGTATTATTTTTTTCAGATTCCTTTGTTTTTTACTTTATGAGCTTTAGCTTCATTAGCATGTTCCCAGAGGCGACAAAGGAAAAAAAAAGTATTTTTTACCCCAAAATTGTATCGCGTATAGCATCAATTTCATGAGATAAAGTACAAAATCTGTTAAATATTTTGTAAATGTGTCATGATGCCGTAGAATCAGGTGCTGGTCAATTTTTGGGCATGTGGAACTGTTAGTGTATCATAACTTTAATGGTGTTCATTTGCCTTGATTTTGTTGAAAAAAGACGCATCTATCTTGAATAGAAGTCGAGATATTTGCGACTCAAGGAGGAAGGGGTCATCTGGTTTCAGAGATAAAATTAGCGAGAAAATGGCCGCCAAAGTTTATAGACTCCCATAGTTTGAGAGTCCTTGAAAATTGAAAAGTTATATTTTACGTGCCTTTAATCAATGTCTTTGAGTAAAATCCACACAAAGTGTGTTTTTAAATAGACATAAAGGGTGTGAGCCAAAAAAACAAAAATTAGAAAAAAATCGCCAAACCGGCAGAAAAATGCCATGCATTTCAAATTTGTTTGTTGTTCAGTTGTTTAAAAGTAAGTAAGTTTTGAATTTAAAAAATTGTAATTTCTTAATCTGTGGTATTCATTGCATGTGGTTAAAAAGATTTTGTAGAAATTCAATTTCTAAATGTTTAAAAAAGGCAAGAAAAAATACATAAAATGTATGTTACAATTGTTAAAACAATAAAACAGTCTTTTTCTCTCTCCTGAAATATTTTGCTTTTCTGGCTTTGTACATTTGAACAGTTTGACAATGATAAGACTTAAATGTTATGTATCTCCATACCAAATTATAGACTCTATGAGAATAGATATTGTTCTCTGATTTCAGAGTTAAAGCGAACTACACAGTTTGTACACGACATCGGACTGACTGTCTAGCTGCTGTCATCGAGAATGAGGAAGAAGAAGAAGAAAGTTCTCTGATTTTTAAAAAATGACAAAAAATCCTGCTTTTATAAAGAACAGCACCCACTAAAAGGGGATATTTTTTACGAGTCCAGACAATGAGAAAAATACTGCATAACACTATGTATGAATGCAGTGCCGCTATAGTCTTTGTTCCACAAACATTATTTAATAACTAACTCTAATGAACTGATTATATGTCAGTCTTTATCTGACAATCAACTTTCTTGCTTATAAACTAGTCAATTGTAAGAGAGAATGGATTAGATCAATCTAAAAAAATAGAAACTACGTTAAATATCAAACTGAGACATTTTAAATCACTCCACTCTGAATAAAAATGAGAACACTTGACATCTACGTTTACTTGGTCCATTGGCATAGCTTCCAGTCCTCCGTTCTCTTAAAAGACAGCCAGGTAGCAGCACCCTTCAATGAGTTAAATTCCTCTGCCCAACTGAAGTAGAAGCCTGAAAAAAGAAGCGACAGACCTCAAAAGTTTACTGCATGCATTTATACTGATTTCGTCTGCTGCTGACCTCTGTATTAGTGTGGTCAGTTACAGAAGAATAGTTTAATCTCTGCCCTCACCCCTCCCAAATTAAGATTTACTTTCTTTTTTCTCTGGTGGGGGGGTTATTATAGGCAAAAATTTCATTATAAATCTTAGAAGTTCAAGCTTTAGTTTGTTACTTCAAGTTAAAAACAAAATACTGGAAAAAAAACAACAATTCTTGTTCAAAGAAAAGATACTACATCATGTTACTTTCAGCAACATGAAGCTATAGAGAGCACCTAACACACTTCTATGATTGTCCCAAATATAGATGACATATTTCCGCCATCTATTTTTGTCGTCTTCCAGGGTTTCCCTCACAAGTTGACTAGATCTATCACCCTTTATTATTATTCATCGGAATTCCAGTGACAAAGTGTGGAAACTTGTACTATTGTCTCTTCTTTTTGTACAATCTTTGATCTGCAACCTTGTAACATTCTCATTTTTCATCTTCAATTGGTCATAATATCACACTTAACCAGTGTTATTTTTTTTGTCTCATCCCTCAAGATATCAGAGTTTATCAGTATACCTGAAACATGTTGATAATCTATATAATTATAAACAGAATTAAATTACAGACGATTTGGTAATAGCGACTTACAACACCCTGAGTTTTTAAATTTTTTTATAACATTGTCAACGGCATTTCAATGAATAATAATAAAAGGTGATGGATCTAGTCAACTCGCGAGGGAAACCCCGGAAGACGACAAAAAAAAGATGGCGGAAAAAAGTCATCTATATTTGGGCCAATCACAAGTGTGCCAGGTGGTCTCAATAGCTATAATATAGCTTCATGTCTTTCAGCAGAAATAAATAAGTAATAAAAATATTTTGTTTGTTTTTGAAGCAATATCAGCTCCAATATTGTGAAGAGAGAATGATCACACAAATATACCATTTCATCATCATCACATAAAAACTGACCCCAAACTTTTCAATTTAAACATTTAAGACTTACCTACACTTCTATCATAATATCTAATCAACCCCTGATTGCTTCCTTATTTGTAGTTGTAGTATGAAGTTACAAGATTCAAGCACAGCTGAGGAAATGGTTCAAAAGCTGTTTGAAAACTTATCTCCTGACAGATCTGGGACATCAAAGGCTGAATTAAATCTTAACCTACCGGTAACAGTCAAATGAAAAAGTGAGAAAACTTTAAGTCAGCTAGGCTAAGACGAAAGTGAAACATCTAGATCTAATCTAGATCTAGATCTAGAATCTAGATCTAGATAGATTTCAATCACTTCTTGTAGATTAAAGAATCCCCAGTTTCGGGTAAAAAAAAGTAAATTTAGGTGCAAAAATCAATGTTCAGTACCTGTACCCGTGTAGGGGGCAGACAGCAGTCAGCAGTACAGTCACTGTCCTTAGTTTTAGGGCTGTTGAGGGAAACAAAAGTGGTACCCTTGCCGTAGGCTTACTGTGCAGTACACCGGACTGTTGCTCTCTCTCTGTCACAAACCTTCTGGCTGGTCACAACTGGCGTTGTGCCATTATCTGGAACAGGAAGAAAAATGCTAAATCTAGATTCTAAACACGTAGGCTGAACAACACTGACTAGATCTAGATTTAGATCTAGAAAATCTAAATGACAATACGTTCTGAACTTCCTGAATTGGCTGAATGCTCCATCCTGTGCAACGGCAATGCCACTCGTCGATGTTTACGTTTCCACAGTCCACAAGTAAAAAAAAAAAAGGCCTTACTTCTTCAGTAATCGTCAGTAATATCAACCAACCACCTAACAAGCAGAAAAGAGTGGCATAAATCTGCCAAATAAAGTAGAATAACCAGGTCTCGAAAATGTTGCAGACAACTTACCGACAAGGTAGCTCTGATTCACCAAACAACTGTTCTAGGTTTATCAAAGGAGGAAGTGTAATCTGCACCAGTCAGCCATGCTGAATGTAAGCGCCCTCTTTTTATACCTCTCTCCGGAGAGGAGACTCTTTTGGAGGTAGGCTAGCCTTAGTTATGGTAAACTTTATACACAATGTTTATGAACTTAGGCAGTGCATTGAATATAAGTAAATGTTGTGAAGGAACATATTTGACTAGTGATTTGGAGAAAATGCATTTAAAATCATTTATACTCAATTTAGAAAATGTTTTCAATGTAATAAATCACGAAAAACATTCCATGTACAAAACCCAAAACTGTATTAATGCAGCCTAATGCAAATTATTTTGTATAGCCCAGGCCTACCATATTTTGATTCTTGTGACAAAACATGAATCAGTCAAAAGCATGGGTGGGTGCTTGCTTGTGAGTGAATGTGAAACGAAACTTGATCGAATTTGTGTGACGGAGTGACGGCGGTGGTCGGTGACAGAGGGATGTTGTTGGTGTGGTCAAGTTGGGCACCCGACCCTTGTTTATTGTGAAAAACACGACGTAGAAGCTGTCAGTTTGTCTTCATAGAGTATTTTTACACATCGAATGAGAATTATTGCGGGTATTGCACCCTGTGTTTGCCTAGTGTTGGGCATCAATGCATTCATTTCCAAGAGATCAAGAGACGGCAATTCCAAGATTCAGCCAGGAGTGAGCAAACAGGTCGCTCTCTCGACACGACGTTGTCGAGAATCTGCCGAGACAAAGTGAGAGGCAGAGTTTGCTACGTTTGAACTTTTTAAAGTTAGGCTAAAGCTGAAGTATTGTGACATTACTCAACATCCCAGCAAATTCCACGAAGCGGCACCTTTGAGCTCTACAGTTCTACAGTACAGTGATGGACGAAGTGAGGTTCCTGATAGAATTTACATGAGCCACTATCTATCTAGATTAGATTTAATAACAAGTGGATTGATCTAGATCTAGATTCTAGATCTAGATCTAGATCTAGAATCTAGAGATACTCTATATCTAGATCTAGATTCTAGTTGGAGAACGACAACTAAACGCCATTGGCCGATATTTATGGCCACCTCTATTCTCACCCGGGGTGAGAATAGTGCAGGCGAGTCTTTTGGCTATTCTCACCCGGTGCGCGTTCACCGTTATAGCCTAGATCTAGGCCAACAAATTGGTAAGATTGTACTTTACCGGACCACCGGTCGGAACTACTTTCGCTATGGCGCCCCTGGTGCCTAGTGGCCCGCTATTCTTCGTTTCCGAGCTCCCCTACTCACTCTCCTACTCAGTTTTCTACATCCTCACTCTTCAACTGCCAGCAATCGACTGACGTCTCTTACCGGGTTTTTCAGTCATCACGACCGTGCCCTTTGACCCATGACCCTGACATCTTGAGGCTAATTGGTCAATCTTATCACGTGGTCCACTATTCTTATTTGCTCGCAACTCTGCTGGGTGGCCTAGGCCTACTCCTGGTCCGGCAAAGTACAATGGAGGGCTAAAGATGCACACGAGAGCTCATTTGCATAATTGCAACCCCCTCGGCCCTGCTCGCGACTTGGCGAGTATCTACCCCGATTGTCCGCTCATGTTATTGTTTATAATATGTGGGTGTCAGTGTCTTTAAATTATTGTTGCCAGGGGGGCTAGCCCCCCTGAAACCCCCCTTCCCCCCACTGTTGTTACATTGATATGTAAACACGACTGTCCGCTCATGTTATTGTTTCGCATTTTTGTGTGTTTTCTTTATTATAGTTTCCAGGGGGGCAATCCCCCCCTGAACCCCCCTCCCCCTCCCCACTGTTGGTATGATACACGGTGGTTCACCAAAGTTAAATCCCCTGCCCACTCTCAACCACCAACTCTCGCTCACCTCGCCTCGCCAGTTGCCGCTGGCTTGCGCTGTGCGTGCGCGAAGTCGCCCGCGGAACTACCTTTTGTCCGCACGCAGAGTACTATGACTATGAGAGCGTAGTTAGGCTAGGTGTGCGTAGTAATCACGGACCGAGACGGGTGGTCCGGTAAAGTACAATCCAGCCAACAAATTTTGCGTTCACCCTAAACCACAGAATTCTACATTGTGATAACAGAAAAATTGTAGAATTCTGTGCCGTGAACAAACGTTCCAATACAACTGTAGCCTACTAAAAGCGTACAATTTTGTCTGTGGGCAGTGGAGAGAGGAAGAGAGAGAGGAGTAGCGCGAGAACTTCCGGTCAAAACAAAACGGCGACCCGCGTAGTTCGGCTCGTTTCGAAAAGTTAAATAGCTGTAGCATCTTTGTAGACAACCAAATTAATTTACTTTTGTGTTTTAACATCATTTTTTAAACTTTGTTATGGTCAATTTGATCGTCCACACCGATAGACAGTATTCAGAAAGAGACAGAGAGAGAGAGGGGAGGAGTAGATCTTGCGAGAACTTCCAGGCAAAACAAAATGGCGACCCGCGTAGTTCGGCTCGATTCGAACAGTGAAATAGCCATAGCATCTTTGAAGACGATCAAATTAGCTTACAACTTTTGTGCTATAACGTAATTTTTTCTTGGCTTTTATCAATTTGATCATCCACACCGATAGACAGTATTCCAAAATGAGGAAAAGCAGGTCTTGTTTCGCACCGGGTGAGAATAGCCTACGCTGGCAAGTCTCACCCGGGGTGAGAGGTAGATTGTTTTTCTATTCTCACCCCGGATGAGAATAGCCACTTCCGATATTTATAGTAGAGCTAGATCTAGGCCTAACATCCATCTTGTTTGACCTCTCAAGGGGGATGCCCGCCACGTCATCTGATCGTGATTCTAAAAATTAGTGATTATTTTGTGTAGCGCGCAGTTTGCACTGGCAGCCAGGCAGTTTCCAAGCTCCTTCCCCTTATTATAGCCTTCGTATAGTTTTATCTACTCAGCGGCGTATGGAGTCCAATGTCTTGTAAATGCTAAATTTCTTGTGCTTAACTCTTATGCGTCTGTGCCCAGATGCGTATCTTATCAGCAACCGATTACGTCGGACGTGCCGGGCAGGCCGCCGGGGTCACTCAGTGTGTACTGTTGGTGTACAGCGCGCGCGCCGGGAAACGTGTGTTTTCGCCATGAATACCGCGGGAGTGTGTTAACCGATGATGAAAATAACGCTCTATCCTTCATAGCTTTCTATTTATAAAGTGTTACAAACACATGAATAACCCCCTCTCACAAGCTGATAAGACATTACGAGTAGTTACGCCCATTTGAATAACCTTTCTGGACACTCTTGTTGTTATGAATGACCTGAGGTTCCAAAGGGGATCATTTAGGTCAATTTCCGAATGTTTTACACTCAAATTGTTCTTTGTACCTGCACAAGGGTATTCAAAACTATCAAACAAGCTTATTTTTTATCAGGTAGTATCATTTCATACAAAATCAAGCTCATTTGAAATATTTTGTAGAAAAATGGAAGTCTTGTTTCCTGACTATCCTTTCGAGCTCCTCATGTCTAAGTGGGTCAATTTCTTCCATAATTTCATTGGACGAACATCTAGAGCTATCAACTTGGTATGTTTTGAATGAGACGTATGCCTCGATTACGAATCAACGCAGGTGGTTCTAGAAGAAAGCCACAAACGCACACAAACTCAAGCAGACTGATGCACCCACACTTGACCTGCATGAATGGGGATCCGACTCGGGACCGGAATGAGCCAGGAGCTACACTGATTCGGGACCAGAACGCAGGCGAGGTGCCGAAATAGGCTTATCGGGCTACATAAACCCGGCTCCCGCAGGATGAGGGCAAGTGGCTATTCTCCGGCGTCGCACCGGTCAATAGATCAGCAGCTATTCTCCGGCGCCGCGCCGCCGGTCTATTACTAATAATTTGTCAGCGCAGATTTGCAAATGCCTCTCCCATCTGTTTGTCTTGGAAAAAACTTCCCACAACTTTACCACTTCGTGCCACTTCCATTGATACAGACGATAGGTTTTCAGACACAAACTGCCACAATTCCTCCAATTTAGAATTATGTTGGGTGCAAGAAGAAACATGTTCACAACTATTGACGCGAGTTCATAACAAAGAGGGAGCATAAGAAGGAGTCACATTTTCACTGTTTACAAAAATGGAGATTGCCGTCATTATTCGGACTCGAGTCCGAATAACATTTTTTCATATTCGGACTCGAGTCCGAATAAAAAAAATTCATATTTCGGACTCGAGTCCGAATAAGAAAAAATGTTATTCGGACACGGGTCCGGAAAAAAGGAAGTGTCTTCGTTCTATAGATCTAACGTTCAGTGCTTCCAATTTTCCGCCATTTTTTAGTTTCCCCCACACCTTGTCTGCCGATCCGATGCCCACCACCTCATTGATACGCCCCCCCCTCCCCTCCATGTTTCCCACTTTCTTTGTTGTAGAAAAGGGTAAAATTGAAGATTAGCAGATCTCCTGCACCTGCATATTATGAGCTGGGAAAAAAAAAAGACTGATTCGTTCAAATACACAAGCCTGTGTCATCTCGATTGTTTACCAAGAAAAAGTTGTGTTGCTGTGTAGAGCCGAGCATATACGGCAACTTTTGATTCCATAGACCAGCACACAATTCACAACGTAGATCTACGTCAAGACTAGCTTATTATTGTAATAATGATCAGCTGCCGGGGGGGGGCTGACGCGTATGCGACGTTCAACGCCCGGACCGATAGCAACCCCCCCCCCCCTCTTTCCCCGACACGCACACACAACCACACGTGTGCAGACCGTCCATCCGACCCCGACACACGCTACCATCTTTAATTGCTTCTGATGACCGCTTGACAAATACACATTTATTAGAAGCGCTCTAACTTCTCAGGCCGGCTTCAAATTCATCATAAGATAAAAACTCGGCTCCGGCACAATTTAACGCCATTTTGCCCAAAGTGGTCCCGGTCTCTCCCCATCCTGAGGCGAGTCACGAGTGAGGCAGGACAGGAAGCCGGAGTCACGAGTCACAGGAAGTCGGAAGTGATGTCATGCTGGACAAGAACTAGAGTCCGCATAAGATTTTTTCATATTCGGACTAGAGTCCGAATAGTCCGAAAACGACAAGAAAGCACTGAAGTCGCGACATATCATATCAGTTAAATTGATCTAAAATTACAACAACAAGAAATAAGTTAAACAGCAAGCTATACTATATGACTAGACACAAAATCAATTTTGTTCGTTTAAATAAACAGAATCGTTATTTTGAAATAAGCAAATGGACGATGGAAATAAATGAATAAAGTTGTTAGACAATTACCATAGATAAAATATAATGAAAGGTAGACTTACTAGGCCTAGTTATGACGCCGGAGAATAGCTTCCGATCTATTGACCGGCGCGACGCCGGAGAATAGCCACTTGCTTAAATAAAAGAAACGATCCAGATCAAAGTGACCGATCATGCGCACTGCGTCGTTGAACTTTTTAAAAACTTGCTTTCGTATATCCAAATTGACGTAGGCCTACTCTTCTAGTCTTCTTCTTCTCAGTTTATGTAGTGTACAGCATCAGAATCAGTCTGGGTGGAAGAAGGGTGCTGCACAATCACAGTCAACCGAACCGAACAGTTAGACAAGTTGCAAAGAAAATAATTCAAGTCGGCAGGCTGCCGTCATGCGGCCGCGTTGCCACCTTTACTGACAAAGTGGGAATCTCTCAGTGACGTCAAACAAGATGGCTATTACTGTAAATATCGGCCAATGGCGTTTAGTTGTCGTTTTCTTGCTATCCGCTTGTGATTTAAGTTCTGAGATTTTTAGTCCTTTAACTTTTACTAGTAGTCTTTACCTCTTACTAGATCTAGATTTCTCGGTCTACAGTTTTTGGTTGGACTTTTTCCTTGTTTATTTTGTTTTCATTTCTCTTACAATACCCCAAATGTCCACACCACAGCTACAGATGAGTTATTTGTGGTGGTAACATCCACAAAGCAAGCTCCATTCCAGATTTGACCCCCTCTATCAATCTGATTTTCCTTAAAAAATTATCTGTGTGGTGGTAAAATACTAGAGACTACTTTGACACCTGCACACGCTGCTTTGGGGGGCTAAACTGTCACATTTTCGGCTGCAGAACACATGGCCACTAAAACTGTCTGCCATTTGTTTTCAAGAAAATATCAAACCTTTAAAATTACTTGCCTAGCTGTTTTCGGACTCTAGTCCGATTAGATTTTTTATCTATTGGCTCGAGTCCGAAATGGGTTTTATCTATGGCTGTAGTTATTCGCACAGGGTGTGTGAATACAATGGAAATACTATGAAATTTTATTCTCACAGGGTGAATACTGTGTGAATATTATGAAATTTTATTCGCCCTGGGTGTGTGAATACTATTATATTTTTTTCGCACAGGGTGTGTGAATACTACAAAATATTGGCGCAGGACGTTTCAAAAGAAGGATGGAAATTAATTGGGCCTAGTCATTTCCTCCTTTTTTCCCCCCCTCATCACGTAGGGACAAAGACAACAAGATAGTTCACTCCTCTCTTTGACCCAATTATAAAAGTGTCCTCAAAATTTGGTGGCACCCTCTTTGAAAAAGTGCAGACTTTGCGAACAGAGTTACCCAAGATCTGCTTGTGTGAAAAACAATAAAAGTGAAATTAACAGAATACGCTTATTCTTCTGCTGGAAAAACGAAAGAGAGCTTCAAAATAAAGACTCCAACGCCATCTGAAGCAATGCGTTGACTTCTGCGAACACTTCTCGAGCTTAGTGAACAATCTTGTAATGTTGCTAGTCTATATAGGGATAGATCTAAATCTAATTGTGAAATTCGATAGGAAACCCCCCCCCACTCAAATTGGAATTCAAGTTGTGTATTGTGTAATGATAATCATAATGACTCAAATCTCTCTTTTTTTCTGTTTGTTTTCCTTGCGCCTTGAGAGAGAGAGAGATGAGTGCATGCTTTTACCGTAAAACTGAAACAAATATGACATTATACTAGATGTAGATCTAGAGTAGTGTACAGCCTTTGCCAAAAGGTGGGATACCCGGGTGTGACAAACGAGGTCCAAAATCAATGTAGGCTCGACCCTGTGCGAATAGAATTATGCGCACACCCTGTGTGAATAACCACTTCCTTTTTATCTATTCGGACTCGGGTCCGAAAAAAATGTTTTACATTATATATATTGGGACTCAGCTTCTAAGTGAGTTGTGTGAGTGGAAGGAGGTACATGCTTATTATGTAACTGTCGTCAGGGGATTTTACGTAAAACAAGAATTAGAACTAGTATTACCAACTGGTAGCCTATTAGGACTGTAATTGTGTCAAAAGTCAAAAGACTGCACTCTCACTCTCATTGCCCAATGGCAGTGTCTGAGTACACAGTAACGGACAACTCAGGGTCTTTCTACCACCGCTACACATTATCATTACTTCCACCACCGTTTGTCTTTCTTTATGTTTAATTTCATTTTGTCCGTATGTTATAGTTTTTCTGTAATTAATGGGTTTTTAAAAAAAATCACATCACACAAAATCGACAGCCGTGGCCTCTTCCCAATACCTCTTCCCCCAGGAAGCCGAGAGTGCGTGACAGCAATGCGCCTTCTTATTGGTGGACATAAGTAACTTTGCCCCCCTGGCAAGGTCAACTCAATTTGGTTGTTCTGTTCATCATACTAATGATGTAGGGAGGGTCAGTTTAGATAGATCTAGTAACTTATTAAAGCTCACGATTCGATTGTTGTCATTATAATCGAAAAATATGTCTTAAATTTATGCTGGAAATGTATAGGAACAGGGGTCAGAAGTCATGCTGGACTCAATTCAGAGTCCGATAATATTTGTCTAATCGGACTCGAGTCCGAATAGTCACTTCAGTATTACTTATTGCGAAACATCAGATTATGGTGAAATACAGGGGCAGGGGGCGTACATAGAAGTAGGACACATGAGCCTTAAACTGTGTTCAGCTGGAGCAACGATTGGAGCATCTATTCGCGGCATGTCTCACTTTACATCAACTTAATTTGCAAATTAGTTTTGTGTCGTTGTAAAATCTCTTATTTTCAGCAACTGCGATTAAATTAGTTTTGATTTCCTTCCTATTTGTATTGCAAAAAAACAAAATGGGTTTTGAGCATGTCTTTGACTATTTAGACTATTTTTTTGTTTGGTTTTTATTTAGGCCCTACAGCCTACAGATACTGGCAGCCTGAATACAACTGAGAAAGACGCGACCCTTAAAAAACACAAAACTGCGAATACATCTAGGCAGAGATAACGGAATCACAGGAGAGCCAATACATTCATTATTAGTTTTTGCGTTGGAGATGTGCGCAGGCACTTAGAATGTGAAAAAATCAGAATGTGGTTAGTCTTTGCAAATGGTCATAGAAACTGAAAGAAATGTTTGAAAAGTCTGGTGCTGATTCAGTGTCATTGGAAAGCTCGTAATTATTCTTTTAAAAAGCCTTGTTACTGCAAGTTTCCCCCATTCTTCAGTTGAGTCAACTTGCAAACATAGAGATACTTTTATTTTAAAGAAAAGTAAGGAATAGCCGGGTTCCCATTTTGACCTGTGTGAAGTGAGGAAAATTTGTGCAAAGTGCCTTTCCCATGGACACAATGTGGGGTCCCTGACGAGATTCGAACCCATGATTTTACGGTTGCGAGTTCAAGAGCTGAACCAATGGACCACCAATGCCACATAGGCCATGATAGGCTGAATATCAGTGTAATTCTTCTCACATATGAAGTCAGCATGACTAAATGCATTGATTACAGAAGGAAAAACAAAGGGATTAAAATTCTTTTTGTTGTTAACGGGAATTTAGTTTTTCATAGCTTCTTGTATAAAAACTAGTACTGTACTTTGAATACTATTAGCCGTTGTTTTGGAAACCTGATCTTTTTTTTTTAATAAAAGAAAACCACACATGAACATTAATTTCTTCTCTGGTTGCCTCATTTAAAGAGTGTATAAATAAACAATCTTTTGTCCTTCAGTGACAGTTGTTTACGATGTTGTGGTGCATTCTACAATAAATAGTTTTTCAGTGGTTCCCAGTTCCCCCACTGCAAAGCACGTCTTTTACTTTGCAGTCCCTTGAGAAAATTTTTGCTAATTTTGAGGCAGCAGGTGAATAATACCCATCCAAATGATAGTTGGGCTTATCTCCTTTCAGTAACTTCTTAGTCTTGAAAGAGCAAAAAAGCAAGTCCCCGGTGCTTGTGGTGCAGCAGTAAGCACTTCTCTGTCACATGCAGGAGACCCAAGTTTGATTTCCGAGTGAGAATAACTTTTATCGAGTATCTTGGGTCTTTCTTCTGGATCTTTGTATCCCTGTCAGCCTGGGTTGGCCCTGACAGGCAGGGCTGAAGCCTCCTTCTTAATGATCTTAATTGTATTAACGAAGTGACTATTTCTCCTAACTTTCGGGAAAATACAGTTGAACTCTATTTCTCCAAACGGTTTCCGATCTCGAAATTTTTTGGGTTATTTGCGAGATTTAGGCGTCATCCTTTCATTCTGCCATTCGGCGAGGACTGGGAAGAAGCATTTTTTTAGTCAAATTCAATTTCTAGAGCTAGATCTAGAGATTTTTAAATGTCTGAATATTCAGATACTTCAGTTGTGGTTGGGGCAACTTTCGCGACTATACTTCATTTGAAAATACCTTCAAAAAGTACTGCGATGAAACAAGAATGCTCGACCTTGGCAGTAATCTATTTTGCATTTAGTCTCTCAGCAAAATCTAAAATCCTTCAGGTTTAAAAAAAATCCCTCTACGCCCCCCCCCCCCCCCCTCCTCCCAACCATCCACCTGTTCACACCTTACACACACACACACACACGCACACTCACACACTCACACTCACATGCACACGTACACACAAACACGGGCCACTCCATTCGCTTATTATCAACAAATCTCGAGAACGGTAACCGTTCGGAGAAATAGAGTTCAAGTTTATTTTCCCAAACGTTCTGAGAAATAGATCCGGCCTTGTATTAATGGGGGTGTAATTAACAAATGTTTTAAAAGTAATTTAATAAGCCAGTGAGATCATGGTCACTGAACTGTGCACTGTTATTGTTTGGTCATAATCCATCAACTGTAACCACATCTCTACCTTTGACTTTGACCCGTGCACTTCCAATGTAGTTTCAGAATTTGTTATACTGTGGCAATGGATAATTTATTTTCTTGTGTGGTATATTATATTTTTTTGCTGTCATTGGAGTAAAAATAAATACTTGTTTTATATTACATGCCCCTTTCTTTTGTATGAATTGAAACATGCATTGTTTAGTGTGTTGAACTTGTCAAAAGACACATGAGAATCCCCTTCTCTCTGTCTTTTCAGACCATAAAGATATGCATTCAGGACATCAATCCTCATGTTGTGTGTTCCCTTTGTCGAGGGTATTTTATAGATGCGACCACCATCACAGAATGCCTACACACATGTAAGTTTTGCACTCTTTACTCTTTTGACAAAGCTCAGGCCAGTTTTATCTCAGTGGTGTTGAATAGTTTAGATCCAATAAGGTTAAAATCACTCTTGATTAAAGAATGCCAACACTGTAGAACGTTTTGTAAATATACTATTTACACGCACACACCCTGCCCCAAATGTTTTCTCGTTAATGACACCTCCATAAACACAGTTTAGATCATTTAGGAAGCAGGCTTCAACTCTGCCTGTTAGGGCCAACTTAGGCTGACAGGGATACAAAGTTTCATAGAAGTAATATATTTAAAAGTAAATATTGTTCTAGTTCTCTTGATCAGCATTAGTTTCTGGGTCGATCCATATTTCATATTACTCCAGCTGTGCTGTATGTGCTTGTTATTCATCTTTCTATCTCGTTTATGCTGGTATTTTTCAGTTTGCAAGAGCTGCATAGTAAAGTATCTGATGAGTTGCAAACACTGCCCTCAATGCAAGCTCAAGGTTCATGAAACGCATCCACTTTTCCTGCTTCGGCCAGACAGAACATTGCAAGACATTGTGTACAAGCTGATTCCAAACCTCTTTGAAAGTAATACAACATTTTTGTTTAGAGCTAAGAAAATGTATCAGTGGGACTGTGTTGTTTGTATGCTCCCTTTTACTGACAACATGATTTGGTTATGTCAGAGACTGGACATTGAATTATGTAGTTTTGTAGTGAAAAATAGCACTGACAAAGATAAATGATTCTCATTTATATAAATCTAATTTTTGATGGAAAGTGAATGTTCACTTTTCAAAGCTTGTCTCATGTGTGTTTTTAAGGTGGCAGCCGGTATTTTCACGACATGTCGTGGGGAAAAAATTTACGCGCATTTTCACGACCTGTCAAAGACATTATCCTGGTTCTTACTGCAGAGGTTTAAGCCTATTAGCTAAAATACAATTCTTTTTGGGTAGATCTAGATCTGGTTTCCAATTTTGAATAACACCATTCCGATTAAGGTGTCAAAACCACCGGATTTGAGATGCGATGGGTGCCGAGAGTGCTTCCAACTTTCCCTTGCAAAACCCGTAGCCTAGATCTATATCCCGAAATCATGTAGGCTTTCTTTTTGTATCATCATCTCTGCCCCAACCCGTATTTAAAAATCTTTGAAAAGAGAGAGAGATAGAGGGGGGGGAGGGGCACACTTGCTTTCTTGCTTTTCGGGCTGTAGATCTAGAATCTAACCCCTCGGCAGTAAGTTGTATATCTGGCCTATTTGCGCGCACTCGACCTTAATGTTTGCAAATCAAGAACAGGATGAACTTGAAGTACTGCCACTCTGCCGGGTAGTGTTTCGACTCATCTTTGATTGTGTTGTTCTTGCCGGTGAATGATTTAGAGGATTTTTTGCCAAAAATATACTTTGTACCGCAATACGTCCGAAATTCTTCCTCAAACTCACAATATGATTTTAAAATCCGTCCCATTTCGAAGGGATGGGGATTCGCTTCCGCCATTCTTATTGAGAGAGTGAGAGAAGGAAGGCAAGCAAGGCCAAAGGGCAGAGAGTCTATAAATATACACCCTCTGGCTTGACCCAGCTGTTCACTGATTGGTCCAAAGAGAAAAACACGTCGTGAAAATGCGTGTCATTTTTTTGTGCATAAATTTTGTTTTCACATTTCGTGAAAATACCGGCTGCCTTTTAAGATTTGTTTAAAAAAAATATGGTCTTGTAAAACTTCACATTCTTGAAAGCAATGTTTCAGGTGTTTTCAGTAATGTTTTATAGTTTTGTTTTGCTACTGGATGGTTTGAAACTGACCCACATTTTGAAACTTGAAAATGGCACTTAACTTTCTAATTCTATCCACCAAAGTAAAGATCTTACAAGTGGGTGTTAGGGATGTTTTGCTTTTTTTTTTCAACATCAAGGGCATATATATTGGAAACCTGATGCTCAAATACCCAAAGACAATTTGTCATCCTGTTAGCTTGTGTTATTTATACATTTTTCTTTTGGTGCAAGTAGCCTTTGTGAAGTCTTCTTTACATTGCTGCAAACTATTACTTTTTACAGGATGCAAATTGGATCTCATTGACTTTCCGAGGCTTTGTTCCTCTCTGAAACTAGGGTCCGTTGTGTTTTTTAGACTTAATTTCACTCAGTTTTTCTGTGTCCTTATTTTACTCCTACTAAAAAGAAACACATATTCCAGTTGTTGCATAAGTGCAGCTTAGTACTTATTTTCTATCACTTCTGAACTCTTTTATCTCCAGAGGGGGGTTTTCCCATTGTACCGGAGCCTTCTTTTGGTACAAAACCTAAAAGTGACATAAACATCATTAAATCAAGAGAAATGAGCTTGTTTTGAAAGTTCTTTGTCTGATGAAAGAACTGATAAAAAGAGAACTGTTTTCTGCAATAGCTGAAAATTAATAAAACATCAATGTTGTAAATTTTTATGAATGTGCCCGAACCACTACCAGTGGATCATCAGCCCACAGTTTCAACCAAGAGCCTTTGAAGAGTGGCTTGTCAGAGATAAGAAGTTCAATAACCTATTAAGTGTTCATAGGGGCGTTAAACTTCATACACTTTTTTTATTTAAAATTTACTAATTATTAACTTGTTTGTGAAATTTCATCTCAGATGAGGAACTTCGTCGGGAGGAATTCAATAAATCTAGAGGCATGGCAGTAGATAAAAAACCTGGAACAAGAGCAGGTTAGTTCTTTGTTCATTTGCATGAAAGTCAGCTTCTGCCTTTATAGAACTCTGCCAAGTGAACAAACAACTTCATCTTGTTTTAAAAATATATATATATATATGTGTATATATATATATATATATATATATATATTACAGTAAAGCTTTACTATGTTCAATTTGAAATATTTACCAGTTAAGCATGCCACACTTGAGTATGCTTAGTTAGGTCACAAAAAAAGTCTGTCACTTTGGTCCTAATTATCGTAGAATTATAAATGTACCATTTGAAAGTATCATTCGATTGCATCTAGCTGTCGCATAGTTTCTTTTTTTTTTGTATTAGATAAACAATTTTCTTGAGACAACCTGTACCTTGAATTAAAGCCCTATCATTATCTTTTCCACTCTTGAGTTTCTCTTTAAAGAGGGGGGGTGGGGGGGGATTTTTAAAAGATTTTTTTCTGGCCCACCGGTCACGAAAAGTCACTTTTTGGTACTTTTTTCTTTTACTTTTATATTGCCTTAGAGTTTAAAGCTAAAACACAATCTGTATTTTTAAAGAATTCTGTTCAAGAGGACTTGCTACCTGTTGGGATGATTGCTGCTCCAGTTAAGATAAAACTGAGGGAGTTATCAATGAACAAAATATATATGTTTCACGTGTGATTGGCTTTTTGTACGAGCAAGTTGGTTGGCCGTTTGCAGCAATTGGGTCTAGTGGGTTACATGGTGTATGTATCTAGTCTGGATTTAAAAAATACTCTGCAGGTTGATGTATAGTATGTAGGATTTTACATTTGCATTGGTTTTTCTTGAATATTTAACCATGTTTTTTATTTCGTATTTTTATGTATATTTGTCTTTTTCAGAGGAACCCGTCACTCCAAAGTTGTCTAGTGTAATTAACAATCCAGATGGTCACCTTTACAAAAATGATGAACAAATATGTCTCTGTTTGGAGCGATACAGGTTAGTCTTCAGAGAAAATGATCTGTAGTTTTATTGTATAAAAATTATTAATCAGTTAATAGATGAGATCTAGTTCCTTAATTTTATTTGTGAATGTATATAATGTACTGATAAATTGTTCACATTTAAAAATGGATAGGACCTGATTCTGGAATAAACTGAGCAGTGTTTTGAAAATTGTGAATACATTTTTTGGTCAATGAATTGAGTGTACTGTTGCATTGTTCACATTTAAAGATAGACAGGACCCATGTCAAAAAATTCGGAAGATCAGCACAGGTGTAAAAGATGACATTAAGGTCAGCGAAATACACATAGAGGAAGTGACCCCTTTTATCTGTGAAGGAAGTATCATGGATGGCACAGGAAGAACAATCTGTGATGCCAAGACCAAGATTACGAAAAGCAAAGGGAGCATTCCAACAGTTACTCTCTGTCTGGAGATTGGGAAGCATCAGGGCAAGTACGAAGATCGAGATTTTCAATTCAAATGTAAAAAAAAAGGTATCGTTGTATGCATTGGAAACATGGAGACTAAAAAAGCAGATAGTAAACAAATTAGTCTTTCATTAATAATTTCCTGAGGAATATATGAAAATCCACTGGCCGGACAATATCAGTGATATAGTATTATGAAGGCAAACCAAACAAAAACCAGTTGATTGTGAGATCAAAAAAAAAAAAAAAAGATGGGGTGGAATAGACATCGTATGTTTAGGAAGCCAGCTTACAATGTGACAAGACAAAGCCTTCCATGGAACCTTCGGGGGTAAAGAAAGAGAGGAGGGCTGAGATCCGCCTGAGAGCGAGATCTGGGAGCAGACTTCAGGCATATGAGACACAACTGGCTGGAGGTGGAGAAGATCATCCAGGACAAAGACAGATGGAAAGCCATGCTTAGCAGCCTTGCCCAATTCCAGGGTGAAAGAGGTGGATGATTGGCATAAGGGCGCTACTCTGTGGCGACCGGGTGTGTTCACTTTGCTTATATAACAGCTTGCACTAAGAAAATTAATTCCATCTTTTTAGACAACAAACATCCCTTGTTCCCTCAAATAAAAACATCAGTCAGAAGTAAAAGACCCATGCTTCTGATCTGTAACAAAGAAAGATACAGAAGGTCATTTTTACCATCATCTATCAAAATGCTTCCATCTTAACCATCTATCTTGTTTAGTGTACTTACGACCTTAGAGCATGCATCAAAATAACATTGAGTGTGTATCTAGCTTACGATTATTATTGTTTATATTGCTGCTCATTTATATTATGTATGCGATTGTAAGCCTACTTGTGTGTGCATGTGCGTGCACGTGTGTGTGTGTGCGTGTGTGTGTGTGTGTGTACTCGTGGTGGAACACCAAACCAATGTGCCAGGATCTGGACAATAAAGATGTATCTTATCTTATCTTATCTCATCTTATTGTGGTGAGGGCCCATTTCTGAAAGAAGCTGTATATTCTATTGAAACCTGTGGGTAAAATCTTCAGATCTGCCTATTACTCTGATATTTTTGGAGGCCTCCAGTTTTTTGGGGTTTTTTTGCATGCCAAAGTACCCCAATCGTTTTTTTTATTTGTTTTTTTTTTCTTATTTAATTTTTTTTTTTTTTTGGTGAAATTCCTTTTCTGAAGGGTCATATGTGACTTATGGCAAGTGACAGGAAGATACAATTTTATTTGCTTATTTGCATTACACACATTTAAAAAGCTATGATCAGTTTGTTATGTAATCTTATTCTATTGGGGTTCTGGAGAGTCTGATTTTGAGGAAGATTCCTCTTTTAGGACATAGAGTGGTTGGCAGGTCTACTTAAAAAATCAGAATTATTATTGTTCCCCGAGGCTTCTGCTATTTTTAACCTGTTCACAGTAGCGTTGGTAACCTAGTGTGGGTGGTTGGTGGGTGCTCTGGTGTGGTTTGCTTCTTCTTTCCAATCAACAAACATCTGTTGTCCTTATCTCCCCTCCTTCTTTTATATGTTTGTTACTCTCTTGTAACACTTCTAATCTTCTTGCGTTCATATGACCTTATGCAGTTGTGAGCGCCGTAAAACCTCTACTAAAACTAAAACGAAAAGGTAACCTAGTGGTTAGGCTACCGGACTCGTAATCGTGAGATTGCGGGTTCGGGGGTTCAAGCCTCAGCTCGGCCTCATGTTGTATCCTTGGAAAAAGGCACTTTACACAAAAGTCCCTTTTGGCTCGGTCCTTTCGGAGATGAACATTAAACTCGGAGGCCCCACCTCTTCTTAAATAACCTAAGAGTGCTGATAGGGTGTTAAACCTATACCATTTCAGCTTTTTTTTAAAAACTGTTCACAGGTCTCAGCGAATCATGCACAGAGGAAAAGTCCTGGCCCTGCGACCTCTGGACAGGAAGTTCTTGAGATGTTCTATAAGAGTGCTCGTGTCACATCTGAAAGCTATGCTCTACAAAAAGCTTCTAATTCCACCTGAAGTTCAGGTTCTCTTTATTTTCATCTAGATTAACAATTGTGTTCAATGAATTATATTGTTTAATGTTGGGTTCATGTGAAAATAATTTTACCTTTAAATGAGCAGCATGCGAAAGAAGAGTTGTGGTACAAATAGTAGTTTCATATTATTGGGACAACTTGTGACTTTTATTCAGAGGGTTTATCGGAAAATAACTGTTCTCATGTTTATATAATGATGGCATGATTTGAACTAAAAGAAAAATTTCTTTCAACTCCAAAAATATTTATTTACTGAGGAGCTTCCTTTTGCATCAGACAAAAGTTCTTAATTTCTTCCCTGCCTCCATTTAGTGGTGTGAATAACAGGTCTTAATTTCTTCTCTTTTACTTTCTTGTTCTTAATTGTCATCTTGCTTTTCTTGATGGCACTATGAGATTGACATTGCATATACAATCTCTTCTCTTCAGCTCAGTGTGTAATAATGAAATGGACATTATTTTTCAGGTGGAAGTGATCTGTGATCGGGAAGTGTTATCAGATGAGGTGTCCATGAAACAAATCTTCTTAATGAACTGGTTTGGGAAGGTAAGCCATTCTTGAGTTCAGGGCTGACATTATCAGCGTATGATTAGCATAATTTTTTTAGGAAAAGAGAAACATTCTGACTCAGAAGGGGTCATGTAGTACTTGGAAAAGGCATGTAGATCTGCATGTTTGCAGACAATCGTCTGAAATCAAACAATCGCGACCTGACCCGCGAGCCGGCCGATGCTATCGCTAGGCCCACCTGTATCAGTCAATGTGTGAAGTGCGAGGTCTGGCCGACTGCCAGCGCCCCCCTTTTTCTGCCCTCTGCTTTGTCGGCACTTTCGTTTTTGTGCGGACGTCGGCGTTTCCGACATAATTGTCAGAACCTGAGTAGAAATACGAATGCGAAAAAGTATGAAGACCTAAATTATCTACTTTCAGTTTCGTGCTGGAGCGGCCATTTTAATTTAGTTTGTTTACCGATTGTTCAGATCATGTGGATTCATTCAAGTCCGACTCACTTGATCTACTTTACATATAGAGATTTATAGATCATTATAGACCTCAATGGAGGATTCATATTTCAATTCTATTGTGTCAAACCCTATTATAGGTTGTGCTGTAATATTTATGTTAGCAAAACGCTTTTCATCAGGTGCGTGAATTATTTACTTAGAATCTAGAATTCTAGATCTAGATCTGGACTCAGCTGAGTCCATCTGTTCGGAATCGGATGCGGATTTCTCGTTCAAGGCCAATTCCTATTCACTTGTTCTACTTGATCTAGATCGAGATTTATTTAGATTACTAGATCTATAACTATATGGAGGATTCATATTCCAAATCTATTGTATTATTGTATTAAACCCTATTATAGCTATGCAGGCCATATTAATTTTTTTTAAAATTAAATGCTCCTTGTTTGTTTTGGAGTGTGCTTTAAAATTTTTTAATTTTTTTAAACTTGTGCTGGCCTTTTTACTTAAGGGCCGTTGCAGGTTCTTTTATGGGGTAGGGTTAGAGTTAGGTCTCTTCTTTATAGTGTTTGTTGGGATGGTCGCTCGTTACTCGGAAGTCTTTTCTTTTATAACACCCACAATTTAAAAGCTCTTTAGTTTTTTTGGGGGGAGGAGGTGTGCAAAATTTTCAGACAATCTGGTTGAGGCTCACATGCAGGTCTAGGCATGACAATACCCGGAAACAACGGATGGGTATAATGGATATAGAACCTCGCTCAGGGATGCCGCTTTTTTCAGGTATTTCCGGTATTTTGATCCTGATCTGCTATTCCGTTATTGAAATCGAGATGGAATCTATAGTTATGGAAAAACCCTTTGGGTTTCAAATTGATATATTCATATGTTAACGAGACCTTCGCGTGTGGATTTTCAGCTATTTAAAAAAAGTCAAGTGGCATCCCTGCTAGCTCCAAGCACCATCCTTTTCACATAAATGTCTCTAGTTTCACTATGTAACGTGCAGCGTTGTTACTGTCAACTAGAACTGTACCTGGTTTAATTTTGTCTGTTGGAGAGCAAACTTTAAAAAGATAAATGATTAGTTCTTATTTCCGGGGTTATGCTTGAATTATTTTATTTTTTAAATTTGTTATGTTCAGTGGAGTTGAAAAAAACAGAAAGTATCTGGCACAAATCTTTGTGTGAAATCGTAGGAAAATCAATTCTTTGTATGCTTTTTCTGTGGGTTTTTTCTTTCACTTATTAGTCTGCTGGGTAAAATGATAAGTTTATTGTTAGTAAAGGGCATAATTTATTTAATATGATAATTGCTGACTCCTTTTCTATAGGACTCTTTCTTTATACAGCCTTGGTGGTCATGAGTAGTCCCAACTATCACTTCTGAGTTGTTGGTGAGATTGATTATCCAGTTGGCTAAAATTTGATACTTTGCACTTGGGGGTTGAGATTTACTGTGCTTGTTAATAGTCCTACAAGTTTTAGCTTTTGCCAGATCAGCCCAGTGTCGGCCGATGCCTCACTCTTATCGAAACCTCTAGCTATGTGTACTGCCCTGAGCTGACCAAACGCCTTCGATAGTTACGACAATCTTCAACAGAGATTTCACTGTGGTGACATGATTTATACCGAGTGATGGCTAATAAAATGTTGACAAGATAATGGAAATGTTTGTTCTTTTAACTGTCACTGGTTTAGGTTCTGAAACCATGCAACAATTTGATTAGGACACTGTTACTATTTTCGAATATGATCATTTGTACAACTTTCGTGTTTTGTTGATGAACAGTCAGGCTTGTAGCGCTTGTTAATGTAGTTATTCTATTTATTATATTAATTTTTGTCCTTTTTTTTTGTCACCCACAGGAAACGCCAATGGTCTTGTTTTACAGATTTCGTGAAACTCCTGGCAACAGTGTCACGTGATTTTTCAAGTACAGGAACACAAAAAAATTATGTTATTGACTCTTGGTTTGAATGTTCATTTTCTTCAAAACACTGTAGAATTTAAGATACCACCAGGCCACGTAAGTAAAACTTTTTTAATGCAAAGTGAATTTCTTGTCATCCATGAAAATATTTTATGAACAAAGCTAGCCAGGTCTTAATTATCTCTTTAACGATAAAATAGAATATGAAAACTGTGAATAGCTTGCAAGAATCACTCGTTTGACTGAGTGATAACACAATAGATAACGTGTCATGTTTTGAATGAATGGGGGGACTGGAATGTGTACTGCAGTGCTTTCATTGCGATTGGTATTTTCAGTTTTGTGCACAATGCTAAACTTGCCATTTATTTTTCCTCTTGTGTATAGCCGAAATGAAGAAAACAGTTTTCGTAGAATTGTCTCTGGCTAAATGCCCTTTGGACTTGTGATATGAATGCTTCAGTGCTGTAATTACAGCTGAGAGGCTGCTCATAGAATGTGTTATAAAACTGCACAGTGAAAATAACATTTGCATTGGCAGACAGCAATAGATTAGTTTAATCTAAGCAAAGATCAGAAAAGAAGGTTATCTTCTGAATCCTGTGTTTTGCCTGTGTAGGGGTTTTTCTTCTATGATTTTGAAAATACTACGCTGCATGAGTTGTACGATGAGATGCATAAGGCTGTCTTCAGGTCACACACATAAGAAATATTGGTTTTTGTTGATGTTTCAAACTGCTAACCCACTGTATTCTCTCACTGGCACAATATAATCCATCTGCATACATATCTGGTTACTCCAATATATAGAAACTAGTTATTATTGAGCTGCTCCCGAGTTGCCTTGATGTCAGCAGCTGTGTGCTATATCCGAAAGCAGTTATTGATTCAGAGTGCCACTTTGCATGTCGGACAATAAAATCTGGTCTGTGCCCGAACCTTTACTTCAGTACACACTTTGCACACCTGGCCGTGCTTTTTGTCCTCAAACTGTGAGGGGGAAATGTCCCATGGCAGCAGCAGAGTCTATCAGGGGCAGCATTTTGGCGAAAGCAATTGGCGGCTTGCCGTGCCATGTGGGACTGAATGGGGGCAATGACAATCTCTTTGCAAAATTCCTTCACAGTACCCTTGTGTCCATCCTGTCCATAAAGAATATGGGCAGTGGTCGGGAATTGCGGTCCGGGGATTTGCTTACCTTACAGCGCTTGAACCATCGCAAGTGGAAGTAGAATAGAACTAAACGTGGACGAAATTCGACAAAAAAAGTACATAACTTCGCAACCAGTAAAGATATCTTTATGTTTGTTGCATCGATTGAAAGGTTATTATGTCTACTTTCATATGAAAGAATCAGAGAAAGTTTAGTCTCTTAAATCTCTTTAATAGGGTCTGAAGATTAAGACTGGGGTCAATTTTCATGGGTCCGAAAATGGATGAATACGAAAATAAATGATGATATTTCAACAAGGAATAATCCGAAAAGCATATGTTATGTATCATTTTGATCGTCTTATTCAACACATTCTTAAAAGAGGATATGAGAAGAGAATAACACAGTTTCAACTGCAAAAGAAAAAGAGAAAAGAACAAATCGGCGCTTATTTATACTGAGAAGACCCGAAAAGTTGTTTGAATGCGTGCCAGCTGGCCTGTTGGTTGCCTTGTCTTTTGCTTTAGCATTATATACTTGTCTGACGTTCCTTGCACCCTCAAGTGAGTCGTCCGAATTGTAGACTTCTGCAGGTCTCTTTGTCCTCAGAGCTTCTTTCATTTTTGCCATTTTTCAAGGCAGCATCCTGATGTAATTTCCAGGATTTCCTGTTGTTACCCTGCCATGTGGCCTGGGTGGTGGACACTTCCCTTTTTTTTTTCCGTAGATGGCCGTTTGGGGGCCCCCGGGTATTCAACCCAAGACACTCTTTTCTCATACGACGCATCTTGAGTTTGTTTTGTATAGTACCGTTGCAACAGTACCACATTCGTGGGATGAGGTTGGGGCTCAAGTGGAGTGAAGACCTTGACCTTGTTTTGTTTCACCTCTTTGCAGTATACGCCAGCGCGTTTCACGACTGTGTTCAGATTTATTCCATCTTGGATAAAAATGTCTTCGACGACGGGCCGCAAGTACCCCATGCCCCGCGATCATCAGGGAACAGAGAAATTTTGTTTGCCGCCCTCCTTTCGAGGTTGTGTTCGTTGTCAGCAACAACAAAACAAAAAAAACCCATTCTTTTTACCAACAGGCAATTTTTGCAGCGGCTCAGCCTCTTCCTCAAGACTCTCTAATAAGACATGCAGATTCTGAAATCGGCCATGTGACAGAGGCCTCCCACCACTCACCTCCACCACCTCTTCTGTCTCGTCATCATCGTCAGCCAACCCATCCCCATCATCATCATTGTCAACTGATCCATCCCCATCATCATCATCGTCAACTGATTCATCCCCATCATCATCATCGTCAACTGATTCATCCCCATCATCATCATCGTCAACTGATCCCTCTCCATTATCATCATCGTCAACCCATCCATCCCATTCTTCCCCATCATCATCGTCTTTCACGTCACCATCACCTCCCTCCTCATCGTCACCCTTTGCATCACGCTTGTCATCATCCCCAGCGTGACCGTCGTCACTGCTGACTTTGCGGCTGCACAAGAAAGTCTTTTCGTGTCTTTTTGGGTCTCTTCGGCTGTCTTTTTGGGGCTTTGCGGCTGCCTTTTCAGGGGTCTTTTCGAGTCTTCTCGGTATAAATAAGTGCCCGAATTTATTTGAAGTAGAAATCAAGCACCCAAAAAAATTTATAGGCTGAAAAACACATAGATAGGTCTCCTAGATCACAGATGCTGCTCCTAGTACACCTACAATCTATTCTTCTTTCATGAAAGTGGAAAACAGAAGCAGCCTCAGCCAAGGTGTAGCTGACAATGACATAAAATATGGTTGGATGATATTGATATTAATGAATATGAGTTCGTTCAGCTACCTGTCAGAAATGTGTAGCTGACAAAAGAAAGGATGGTAATGGTAGATACTCGATGATAGAATGTGAAATTAAGACAACTGAACATTCATGTTCGCCAATGACTCCTAGTCTCATGATCAGTCAAAAGAAAGGATGGTAGAAGTTTAATGGAAGAAATGTGAAATAGGATTCATCAGACGAGATGATACATGTACAAAAGCAACCGGCTATATAATTGTATAGATACAATAAGGAAAATACAGCATACACACACAGAGAAATTAACAAGAATGACATGCGTTCAACCTCACATAAACATCAAAGAACCAAGAATTGCATCAGCAAAAAATGCCCCCTCCGAAATTCTGTGATTGGCAGAGGAAGACTCTGTCTCTTCCAAACTAGGGCTGGGTCACGAGCGCGAGAACGGAACTGAATCGTCACTCTTTCCTGCGGAACGCGATTCACGATTCACTTCAGCGGAACGCGGAACAGTTTCGCCAAACGATTCCCGATTCACTCCCCGGTCGCTGTCACCACCTTGTGGCTTGTTTAACCTACTGCTGAGTCGAGTCACGAGCGCAAGAACGGAACGGAAC
>NW_004797272.1:4253015-4279137 GCF_000002075.1 Aplysia californica | reverse complement strand
ACCTTAGCAGTTGCGAGCGCCGTAAAACCTTATACTACTACTACTACCATATTAGTACGTAATTTTCATGTATTTTCTTGGTCCCACTTCCTTTTAAACGGCAATCAGACAGTCCAAGTATTGGTATTCTCCACGTTTTCATGAAAGTAATGAGTTCTGGTTCCTTGTCTTTGAGGCCACAGATGTTAAGAGTACAAATCCTTTAACGTTTCCAAGTCGTTTTGCGTCTGTATCAGTCAGTTTCTTTCTTTCGTTGTTTTTTTTTAGCAATAAATAATCCGCTGCCGAATTGCCAGGCCTGTCATAGAAAATTCCAGCTCATCATAGATACAATTTAACAAACTTGATCACATAGAATTTGAATTATCTGCAACTATAGCTAGCTCTTAGATCTGTTTACTTTTTCTGGAACATGTCAAACAAAGGCTTGACTTTGTACATGGAGTCGAAGTCTTTGTGACCTCGAGGTGGCTGATTCTCCGAATCGTTTAGATGGAAATGCTGCTTGAGTTTCACGAAGTAATTTTTTGACATGACTCCAACAATTCCAGGAACTCTGAGGTCATAATTCGTTGACCAGTACGTATTAAACTCAGGAAATGAGTGGGCTTCTCCTCCTCGCAGCATCAGATTTCAAATATCTATCATACATTTTCAAAATTTCACCCTCTCTTTGACCAATGTTTAGAATTCCAATTATCAGATGCTGCCAACCCGAAATGCCGCATAACTCAAAACAGAATCAATCAATAAGAGTACTTCTGTAAGGAGGAGGGCACAAATCTTGGGAATAATGTGTGAAAATTTCAATGAAATCTGACATTTTGTTATTGAGATGCTTTCTATAAAGTTATCAGTCAGTCGAAAATGCAAAGTATTTGAAACATTGTGCAATCACAACCATCTCAGTTTTCACTTTAAAATACAATGATATTCAGCAACATACACTACCTTTACATCATACTTATATATATATAAGGCTATTTAAAAAGCTTTTTTACAAGGTTTTACATCAATTCCATGCCCCCCCCCCCCAACTAAGAAATCAGTTTCTGTTCTTCTCTCTGCTTAGCCTCTTCTCTGATCTTTCTATGTCTTTTGGCTTTCTCTGTGACTGAAGCCTCTGTTTTCACAATCCTTTGATGATCCCTCTTCTTGCCTCTCTTTTTTGTTTGTTTACCAACACTCGAGTCTAGGGTAACCAAAAATCTCTGTGAGGCTGCCAATCCAAACTTGAACTCAGCTACACCAAGCGCAACAGAACACGGTCTCTGTTTTTAAACTGGTGTTTTGGACACTGAGCCCAAATAATAGCATGCGCACTTTCATTGGCATTTAAGGTATTCTGGATGCCCTGAAGGATGCATCGTTTTAGCAAATCATCGGTACTTAGCCATTCTCTGGAACACAGGCCTCACGTGGTCACATACTAACGTGTACAGAGGGGCGCCCAAGTTCTCGGTGTGAGGTCCAGGTGGTAGTCCCCTGGCAGTTGCTCTCTGATGGAAACACCAAGTTGACTCTCCTTGCGGGCAGTTGCCATGACGAGGTTCTTTGTCTGTAGAGGAGCAGTGGTCGACGATGGCCATTACTGCTCTCTTCATCTCTGGCACTGATTGCTTCTAATTGTGGTTTGGTAGTAGCTGCGCAGCTGAGCTATCATCTCCTCCCTTAACTTCCAAGTGTCACTTTCAATTTTGACTGTTCAGAGACGAGATTCGTTAACACTTTACTAAGACATTTGCCGACATGGTTCACACATTCATGTTTCTTTACTTCCACACCAGGATAGGGGTCTTGCTTATGGAGCTCGGATATTGTCTTTGAATCACCATCGCTGATCATTGAAATGTATCTCAGACCTTTCTTCAAAATGGACCTGCTCCATATCCTCAGTGCAGAAAGAAATTTCTCCATCCCTCCGCTTGTTCCTTCATAGTTGGCAGCACACACAGGTTTGTGATGAGCCAACCGGTGTTCGTACTTAAGGATGTTCTCCTCTTGAAGACGCTTTCCTGTTGTGGCACAGACAGGGCAGTAACTGGTCAGTACTTCGTAGTCTACAATGAGGCCAGTTTTGCGCTCTACGGCCTGTCCAAAGCCTGTTTTCGACGTTTTACCTCTCTTCTGCCAGCTGCCGTCGAATGAAACATGGACATCTTTGACTTCAGAAGTTTGCTCAGAATAAGCCTCTTTTACCTTCTCTTTGGCGGTGGCTAGAATGTCTCTCGAAAAGCCATCACATTTTTACTTGATCGACTTGACCTGACTCAGCTGTAAGTCTTGTGGTGTAACGAAGGAATGTTCATTATCTCACTAAAATTGCACAATCCTGTGGGACCCATGCCTGTAGCGGTAGCTGTAGCAACTGCTCTCCTATTGACTTCAAACACAATCACATTTCTTGGAGGTGAATGCTTTGGCTAACTGCGTCTCCCACACTGTGCATTTGACTGTGTAAGAAAAACTTTAAGTATTTTAGCATTATAATAGAGGTGTTGACCTGAATCGGGCTGTGCAGTGTACTGTTGCGAACAAAACCAACCTTTTTTCATGCGCTCATATGACCTCATGCAGTTGCGAGCGCCGTAAAACTCTTACTTAAACACCTATTTAACCGTATGCAGTTGCGAGCACCGTTACCAGAAGAAACGAGGAGAAAATGGCCAAGTGTTGTTACTGGCTTCTCTTTATTTAAAACAATTTTTTTTTTTATGTGCATAGTGACCAGAAGGCAGCCTTACATTTTTCATCTGACATTGATAGTCTAATGGTTAGGCTACTGACTTGTAATAATGAGTTTACTGGTTTGGGGGTTAAAGCCTCAGGCTCGACGTTGTGTCTGTGGGAAAAGCATTTTACACAAATTTTCCTCACTTCACCCTGATGGGAATGGATACCCGGCCATAGACAATAAAAAATCTTGTCAGCATGCTTGTGTTTCAACACCTATAAAATGGCAGCTTGCATTGTATGCTTCCCAGGAAGTTGAGATTGTTTCAGAATGCTCAGGTCTGTTGGAGTGATAGATAGATAATATAGATTGTAAAGCGCATTGAACTTGCTGATGAGTGGGAATTTGCACTGTGCAAAGTTTGCTCTATCTATTATCATCTTATTTTACTTTGGTGTGACTGATGGAAAATTAGTTCAGTTTATTCATTTTCTTTTTATCATGATGGCACTATTACTATTAATATTATTATGTATTCATTTGTTGTCAAAGCCCCTGAGCACAAAATGACAATTTTGGAAAACTATTTTTACCTGCCTTCATCGGGTGATTATTACATGGTTACATGAGACATGTTTTTTATATGGAGAATGACTTGAAGTCCTATCTGTACTTAAATTTTTTGCTGTGAATGGTGAATGTGAGTTTATGTTTGTGAGGGCGTGTCTGTTTGCGTATGTGATGAGAGCGAGTGAGTGGAAAGGTGGAAATGAATAAAAGTAAAAGAGAGAGGAAGAAGGAGGGTATGTGTGTTTTTAGTGTGTATGTCAATGTAAAGGAATTTTTTTTTTGCTGTACAGGACTGCAGGACCTGTTCCTCCGTCTGATGAATAAAGAGTACATATTAAATATACGTATTGCCATGTAATCCCTGTCTTCTTGTGTAGTTTATTATTGTGTGAGTGATTGTTGTTAAATGGGCTTCATGTAGCCTTTGACTTGCTTGGGTACAGTCGTGAAAACCGACATCTGTGATGTTGCTGTTACATGCTTCGACATCCCACTCAGAAAACATGAGTTAAAATCCTATGGGGGGGGGGATATTTATAGAGTATCTTGGACTTTCAGATAGGACGTTGTATCCCTTTCGGCGCAGTTTGACCCTGACAGGCCGGGTCAAAACCTGCGTCCAAAAATGATTTAAATGTAGTGTTGAGTTATGAAAGACTGGATTTTCCTCTATTTTAAACACCATAAATGATAAATCATAAATGATTGTATGTAAAACCCCCCCACCCCCCCCCCCCCCCCCGCTCCGATCAGTTTTAGAAAGTAAGCTGATTCAGCGCTCCTATCGAGCTGACTTGAACAATGTAGAATACTACTATGTCCCTACAGAAAAGTACGGACACTTGCTAAAATTTTTCACTTTTGGACACAACATTAGACAGATCAGATAAATTTGTGCAATTCTGATAAATGAAAAGGCAGTTTAGAAAGAAATATATCGTCTTGCACAAACAACGAAATCGGTAGGACATGAAAATCTTTCTCAGACTTTCTGTTATGTACATGTTTTAAATCTGACCTCTCATATGAATTTATGCAGCATTAAATATGCATTTGTGAGCGCCGTAAAACTCTTGCCCAACTGAAACATGTTTTAAACATAAAGAATACAGGCTTAATCTGTATGAAAAAATTCAGGACCTGAAAATCTCTTTGCTTTGTGCGTGCAAGACGGTATAAAATGTAATTCAGACTTAAAAGTTAAAAGGCAGGTTTTTAATGTTTTTTTAATGGGTTTCCTTCAAGAAAAGGAGGAAAAGATATGAATAATTATAATTAGTTTGAAAAGAGTTCAGTAAATAATTTCTTTTCTCAGGTTCATTTGTGTGGGGACATGTCATGCCTCCCTGACCCATAAATAAAAATACCTCCTGCAGGGAGATGAAAAATCCTCCTGTCATATGCAATACAGATTTTACCATTAGACACATACTGATAAAGTGATTGTCAGGACTGTGGAAAGACCCGAAGGAAAAATAAAGTGCAGAAAATTAAAAGATGTGTCCTCCATTGTTGATCCTAACGGAATTCTCCATTTTATAAAGTACCTTTGGTCTTTACCCTGAAATGTAAGCAACTCTTGATTTAAAACGTAAATTGCTGTTTTTATTTTTTATCTATTTAAAACTGGATTTTCACCATAAGATGTTTAGTCTTACCATACATTAAAGTAAAAATCAAGCCGTGCTGTGAACTGTTGTGAATGCAACCAACTTGTGTTTCTCGAGCTCATATGACATTATGTAGTTGCAAGTGCAGTAAAACTCTTACTAAACACCTTAGATGCTGGTCAAATACTTTTAACAGAACTGAAAAATAGTTATCGAAATCAGACCTTTTTCCTGATAATTCTGGGGCAACCCCCTTGAGTTTTAAATTTAAAAAAACTGATACTAATAACATGGCGCACTTGCCGATCATGCTGAAGCATTGGTTCAATCCTGTTCAGTCAGGGATGATTAGCCAATATCTTTTCTTTCCATAGGTTTTTTTACCCCGGATTCCAGGATATGTGGGGGGAAAAGGGGTCTTTGGTGAAGTCCCATGTGCATATTCCACACAATAATTTTTACCATTGAAAGTGGAAGAATAGGCCTGTGACTGAGAAATGGGATGCCCAGCACATTTGGATAACAATCCTTATCCCGAACTGAAAACACCTGGGTCAGTGAAGAAGAGATAAAGAGTAAGCACACCTCTATAAAAGTATTAAAAGATATGTGAGGCATCGTGGTGAAATCAGGCGCTCGTCAAAATAATAAAGCTAAAGAAAAAGGCATTTGTCCAGCAATTTTTTTCTAATTTTTTTGTTTTTTGGCTCAACACCTTTTGTGGGTGCCTGAAGGGCAACACCTTTTCGAAGGAAAAGATGCCACTCTGTAATTGTTAGTCAGTTTAGAACTTACTGTAAACGAGCACTAGAAGCTGGAATCGAAAAAAGTTGTTTTTGTTTCAGTAAAACTTTTATAGCACTTGCCTTAGACTTGCAAGAAAGTAAGTCATATATAGATCTAAGTGCCAAAGATTAGAGGTATTACAAGAGTTACAAGCACAAAAAAGGAGAGAAAAAGACGATAGATGTTTTAGTTTTAGTACAGATTTTACGGCACTCACAACTGCATAAGATCATATGAGCGCCAACGTTGAACGATAGATGTTTGATAGGAAAGAAAGAGCAAACCACAACAGAGCACCTGCCAACCACCCACAAAGAATCAATAGAAGCACAAAATTATAGAACCCATCTAAGAATCATAATCTCAAATTTCACCCCAAAAAATACAAGTGAAGACATTTCAAGATACATGTATAATTCAACTTTACTGTACACATTTTGTGGTGAAGAAAAAGTAAAAATCTCATGGATCACAAACAGTTTGCACATAACATTGAAAATCAATTAACAACATATTCCTATCTTGTCAGAGCTGGAGCAGGAAGCTATCAGATGCAACGTTACACAAGTTACAGAAGAAAAAAACAACACTTCTTCCAGGTTTATAGGACTGTAAGTTCAACTTTAACATGCAATAACACACAAAAACATTTTCAAATACTTTTATGGGGTAAAACTATGTAGACGTAAAAACATGTCTTAGATTCGTATACATGATGTAGTAACTTACAACAAGTCACTGATCAAACACTGGTCACCATTTCGCTTAAAAGAATAACATCACCATGTTCATTCAAATTTCACATGGCTCCCTTCCAACACTACCCACTAGGCAAATGAAACACTCTAAAATAATCGTTTTTCATGAGTTAAAGTTAAAACCAGTGAGCTCTTGACATGGATAGCAGGATTGACAGAGCATTGGACTTGGACATTGTGTATGTGAGACTGCAATCAATAAAGAGAAAGAAGACTACAAAACTCATAAAAAGATGAAGTGTGGATAATGCTCTCATTATAATTATATCCACTAAAGGTGCATATATGCCCTAGCTATGGATATGTTCAGGTTTTTAAGTTATTCAATAGAAACAAAATATAGTTTTTGTACCAAGGATACAATACAATGACCGATCGGAGATTCAGTGCATATACACATACACCCACATGTATACACAGCACAAATTCAAATGCATACATTCACACACAGAAACAAGATACTCTGAGAGAGAAACACATTCAAAACTGAATCTGGAGCTTATCATAAGTATAAATTATAATAATGGTTCTGAGGCAATATCAGCACTGTAAGCCATCAGTGTAGTGTAAGCCACTGTTGACTCAACTTGGGTTTTTTTTACATTATTATCAGCACATCATCAAGTCATGATAGTGCCAAAAGCAGACGACTAGTGTTACTGGCACAAACAAGGATACAGAGTAACCATCGGAGAGAGTTTTAGTTTTTAGTTTTTGTAAGAGTTTTACGGCACTTGCAACACAATGAGGTCATATAAGAACCGAAGATTAATTGTGTTAATACAAGAGAGTAACAAACACAAAAAAGAAGGAGGAGAGATCAGGACGATAGATGTTTGATAGGAAAGAAGGAGCAAACCACACCAGAGCAACCGCCAACCACCCAGATGAAGATTCTCAATAATAAAAAAAACCCACATGAGAACTGAACTCAATCTTCTGTGTGTGACTGTGAAGTACCTTGCTGGGCTATTTAGTCTTAAAAGCCTTAAACTTAAACAGTCTATGATGTGTATAATATTTTATTATGTATTTGTATGTGCTCATTTTGTAATGATGTGTAGCGTGCGCGTGTGATAAGCAAGTAGATGTGTGTGTGTGTGTAATGTGTGCGTGAATGTGTAAGTGAGTGTGTGTGCGCGCGTGTGCGAATATTGTTCGTACATGCATTTATGTAAAGCGCCTAGAGCTGCATTCACACGGGATTGGGCACTAGAAATGATCTACATTATTATCATTATCATCAGAATGTATATTTTCACCTTAAATTGCTTCTCAAACCACGGAGTAAGGGCAGATATTGTATAATTTTGAGAAACCACGATCTGTTGCGTAACAAATGTAATTTTTCTCAAAACTTCCACTTTCGCTTTTTTTTTTCATCTTCTTCCAGTATTTTTAAGATTTGTTATTCACATCAGAAACCTAAATCTGTACAGATAGGAAAATTGTTGCATTTTAAAACTGAATTATTGATAATCACATTCCCCTATATAAAAGAGGGAGGTAGCTATAACCAGATAACTTTTAACCTGTTTAAGATATCCAAGAACCCTGCTGTACATAATTTTATTAATTTAAATGTTGTATTTCTACCAAAATATCAAATCTGAATAAATTTGGTTGGCAAATAAGAAATCCATTATTATGGTTTTATGAAAGCTGTACTTTCAATATGACCACCATTACCATGGTAATCGTGGATTTAAAAAAAATGTAAAATTGACTTTTAAAAGTACCCGCTCATTATTCCTTCTTACAAAAAGCTTTGCTACAGCATTCATGATCAGATTACGGCCTACACGAATGGCAAAAGCACACAACAGAAGGAAACACATCTGCCTTACGTACAATGAAAGATGCAAGCAGTGGTAATAAAAACTTCACATCTGGCAGATCAACATTCCCATTAGAAGAAAGTCGTGATTATTTCAGTCTGAAACCAACCATTGCAAACATTCAGAAACTGAAGCTGAAGCACTTCACTACAAGAGGTTTTTTAAAAAAATTTAAACACACACTAGTTCTTCCACTTTGTTGTGAGGTATGTAATGTTGAAAGCACAACCCCCCCCCCATACACACACACACACACAAAAAGAGAAAATAGGAAAACTTAAGCTAGGCACTGCTTACATGGCATACAGTGTGCAGTCTGTGTAGAGAGATCTATAACGTATAACTTCACCCTCTCCTCTAAAACAAACAAAACTATTTTCATCATAACAAATACAGCTCAGGCTTCTGTTTTAGTAAGAGTTTTACAGCACTCGCAACACAATAAGATCATATAAGTGCTGAAGATTAGAGATGTTACAATAGAGTAACAAACAAAAAAAGGAGGAGAGATAAGAAGATAGATGTGGAAAGAAGGAGCAAGCCACACCAGAGCACCCGCCAACCCCCTACCAGCTCGGACTTCATACAAATATAATACAGTATAGAACTATAATTACGAGCACAAGCAAAGAATCTAATGTCACACTTCTTTCCTCTAAAAGCAAGAGGGGATTTTAATATATCAATCTTAATTCTTAAACAGAATTCATATCTTTCACAAGGACACGATGTGTCAATTCTTCCTGACTGTTGTTAGAGGTGAATGTTGAAGAAACCCTTTAGTTGCAGAAAAGGGAGACTTGTTTTTTGGACAAACAGGGGTGAATATTAAATAAAGAGAGAAAATACATCGTAACCAATAAATATATAATGCGTAGATCAACATTTCACTTTAAATTATTTTATATTACAACACAAGAAATACAGTCCTATGCGTGTGATCCACATTCAATGACATTTTCTGGCTTGGTAATAGTAATAGTGGTCTTACCCTGCCAGCTTCATTGAAAACATGTCCATCAAAATACTTTTGACAGCCATCTGGCTGACTTGAGCCTGTGGTCATTTGCCAATCCTGTTGTATCTGAACAATGACAGGACTCTCAACACAGATACATTGCTGGCCTCAGATAGTAGTACCGAATTTGGAGACTCTTATCAACCTGTTTTCTCCCTCCCATGTGATACTTGACATTCAGACAGAAGATTCAATTCACCCAGGCTGATTTGAGGGGACTGAATTAACATAATAAATCGGAAATCATTGTGAAAATGTAATTAAAATTCTAATATAAATTAACTGAGAACTCTGGCTTTGAAGTTGTCTAGAAGTAGATGGTGGAATGCATGCCCTACCTGTAGATATCTGCTAAACCATAAAACAACAATGGGACACATAAAATAGGATTCCAATATAAATTCTTTTTTTTAAAGTCGGGGGTGGGGCATGCTTTTCCTACCTTTCACAAGAAGCAAGATTTTAAAAATAATATTTTTAAAACCCCACTCAACCTTCCCCTTCGATCTTAAGAAGATGGCAAGAGTACAGCATGTAATCTCTTGCCATGAGATCTGATGGTGTACCTAATAGAATTGGACACCTGGAAAAAAATATAAAACAAGCAACTAGAACAGCACCATTTGAAATAAACATAAAAGACTAAATGCTGGTTTATATATAAAGCTTGAAAAATCTTTTTCCCACTTTTATGTTTGACATTAGTGCACAGAAATGACAAAATGTAGTCCATGAGTGTTTGCCATAGCTACTTGTCTTGATAAGATCATTACAGTAGTAAAAGTAATTGACATTTCAACATGTGGAGCTTTTTTTTTACTGTGTTATGCCAGGATAAATCTAATGATGAAAGGAAGAAATAGCTATACTGGGATCCATTTATAAAGGTAACTACAATGACAAGAACCCTGGTTAATGAAACAATTGTTGACTCTAATTTTTTTCCCTTTATCCAGCCATGTAAATGATATACTATAGGTCTACTGCAATAATGAGACTTATTTCAACAAACTTCCGTAGTAGTGAGACAATCGCAATACACTGGCAATTGAAGAAAAGATAACGAGCTTGTGGCAGCCAAACCATCACAATGTGCCACACCAGTCATTTCGTTGTCAGGCTGAAGCAAGGGACTCTTGTTTATTATAAGCATTCTTTATCCTTGTGGTCATTATAGAGGCATTCGACCAAAAGAACGAGACATTCTAGTTTTAATCCAGCACAATATTATTTTCTCAAACAGGCATTGTGTTATTATCCCCTTTGGATTCCAGTTATAGCTAGACAGTGCATTAGAAGATATGGCTCTTTATTAATGTAATCTTGTTACAACAAAATTTGATGGAAAAAATCAATCAATGTAGCCACAACACAGTAGCTTTATTCTCCTCTATACAGAACCACTAGAATTCGGATTTTGAGAAAAGACAATATAATATGAAATGAAATGACTGTGATATTGTTCCTAAATTGCACTCACTTACATGGAAGGCACTTACTGCAAACTATACAATTTCAAAACGCAATCATGAACAAACTTCTCACATGATCAGCAAATAAGGTCAAAACAGTCACAAACAAAAATTCTTCCACACCAGATTAATAAACCTAAAGAGCACAACTATCCCTACCAAATAAATCAAACATTTATGCAAATGAAATACTAACTCCCTACAAAGGCAAGTTCACACTTGATTTAATAAAACTAGTGAAAGCGATGGCTTTCAAACATCATTATTTTAAACTACTTACAATAGGGTGTTCTTATGACCTGGCAAGACAAAAAGACTTCATCAAAACATGCTGAAACTGAAACATCATTTGTTGAGAAATTCATTCTGCATTCAATAGTTTTAAATGCATTTCCCAGTTAAATGTCATTACTGCATGACCTTTGACAAAAGAGAGTTGCATTGCGCCCTCCTTATTCAAAACAAACTGAAGTCTGTATCAACTTCATTAGGGGAAATTTTTTTTCAAAACATTTCAATGGATGCAGTATCAATCTAAGCCATCAGCAGACCTGCCAATCTCACAACTTGAGTCAGTTCTCAGTTCTGATGAATTCAAGTGGCTTGTTTACAAACATTTCAAATCACAGACAACTACAATCTAGCATAGACTAGAATCTGCTTCTGGTGACAGTATAGCAGCATGTACAGTGCACAAACAATAGCATATTTTTTTCTTATCAACACTGGAAGCATTTAAGAAAAGTTCAAAAGAGAGCTGTTATTAAAATGAGAGAACAGCAAGTGACTCCAACTAGTGATTAAAAGTATGCAGGATAATTAGTAGTTGAGTTGACAACAGAATCAACAGAACATAATATCAGTAGGGCCTACTCCTGAATCATGCAAGCCCCAGGAGGCAGATTTGGACTACAAATATTACATGCTGAGTTTTTCCTGTTTTCGTAAAAATTTTAACAGCATATGCAACAAAACTACTCATATAAGTGCTGCGGATTGTAACTTATAAAGAAAAGAAGGAGGAGAGATAAGGGCAATAGATATTTGATAAGAAAGAAGGAACAAACCATACCAGAGCACCTGCCAACAACCCACTATAATTATGTAGTATATATAATATATGAGTATGAGATAGAGAGGGAAGTAACAAACCAAATTGCCCCATTGACCTAAGTGCAGACAACAGACTCATGTGACACTTTGAGAAATGGCATGGAAATAATAAGAGAAAGGACAGCATCATCAATCATTAACTTAGAGTGAGGTGACTTGATTATCTGACATTGTACTTTCGGCACAAGAAAGCATTTTTGACTAGCCCTTATTAATCAGGCATGTTACCCTTCATTTTGGAAAATCCCAGGACTTCAATTTTTTTAAACAGTATTATCAGTCCACAGTCTATTTCATTGTCTCGTGCAGAAAAGTAATCCATAATAATTATATATGCTTCATTATCATGGAGAGGGAATACCTGTGTGTGTATATATATGTATATATAAAAGACATGCATATACAAGTGTTCATAATGTGTGGTGAGTACTTTCCATGGTGACACACACAACATTATTCTACTTCAAAATTTGATTTACAGCACATTCTGTTTCTCTCAGTGTGTAGCATAATCTCTATTCAAGCATTTCTATAGAATCTAAGGACTTTGACTCCATCTGCATTAACTTATTTTCTAGTGTTTCTATACTTAAAAGCATTTAAAAGTTAAGAAGTAAATGCTTTAGTCTGTGCAATTTTGTTTTGTAAAGCTTTCTTCTTCCTCGTTCTCGATGACAGCAGCTAGACAGTCAGTTTTGTAAAGCTAAAACAAATTCTCTGGTGCGTAGCTCCATCCTTTCAAAGTTAGACGTCTTAGCAGTTGTGAGCGCCGTAAAACCCTATACTACAGATACAAAGTTAGACATCTCACCCAATCATTCCCTACAAAAAAAGACTAAAATCCATCTGTGATTACAATCAACTCCTTTCTATAGCTTTAATTTAGTGCCAAAATTGTTCTTTTCAGAAATACCTTGACGGAAATTCATACAGTGTTACTACCTGTACTACCATTTACACACGACTTGATAATAAATGCGTCCGTGATCAGAAATATCAGTACAAATGTACAAAAACAGAATGTACACCTAAATGCAGTAACATTGCTAATCACTCACAAGCCAAATTATAGTGGGCCTAAACTGCATTGAGTAATAGCCCATAGGCTGAAAAATACAAAAAGGACCAAAAAAAACCTCCAAAATATTTTTAAAAATAGAAAAATTTTCCTTTAGTAATTTTAAAAACATATTTTCTTTTCGCTCAATAAGTCTATACGTTTTCAAAGATCTCGAAGCAACAATGAAATTTAGATATCGTTCACAGCTGGAAAAAAGGTGAACAAAAATTTTAAAAACCATTAACAAATGTTAGTCGCCTTTAAAGACAAGCGGGCTAACCCAGATTTCGGGGGTCTCCAGAAATCTTGACCCACACCAAAAGTGGGCATTGCCCTACCTTTAGGAGAAGTTTGGTTTCATTGGTGTGTATATTTCTTTGGTTATTTAGAAAACTCTCCATGTCTTTTTAAGAAGCAGAACAAGGGTCCAAAAACTTTACCTTAGATTTTCTCAAAACAGCATTTTTTGGGATAGCCCCCTTGTGCATAAAAACGACCGTATACTGCAAGAAACAAAAATTAAGTGAGAGAACTTCTGTACCTAGTCAAAACTGATTTTAGTGAATTACTTCTGTTACAGAACCTGAAGTTCCAATGGTTGGCAGGTCCGCTTGGGTCAGTTAGTACAACAAAACCGTGGTATGACTGGCAATACAGAACAGTAACAGTAAAAACAAAGCTCTGAGTACATGTACAGGCAATAAGGGCTCAGAGTGGTTTTCTTTTTATAATGAAGAAATTCATCTGACGTGGAAATACATTATTTACAAAGGAGATACCTCTGACATTGTCACATCACCCAAATTGTGAGAAGCGCAGCACATAGTTCTTCACAAAGAAATAATTTCAGACTGTTGCACACATTTGGACATCATCACACAAAACCATAGACATTTGCATCCAGACCTTGACTTCACTCACACATTTCATTCCCAGTTAAGTGGCGCGCTGACAGTCTACATTTGAGCAGACAGAAGAAAACAACAATTTACAAATGCAGGAAACACATAAATAGAATATTAGAATAACACGAGGGTTTTTTGTCACAAGTCGGCAACTCTTTGTCTGTAGTGGAGTAATAATGGCGTGTCCTGTTTTTAAAAAAAGGAAAGAAAGAAAAAAATTTAAAAATTAACATTCTCAGTAAGGGAAAAAACTGAGAGCTGGTGTGTTCTAACGCAATGGGTTCTATTTTACACAATGAAGTTTTACATGTCAATACCTGATAATTTGAGGTTTGCTCTTCCATTACTGAGCTAAAAAAAGGGACTGCAAATAGCTGGTATAAACCAGACAAAATACTATGGTGATCGTAAAAGACCAATCTTTGATACTACTCCACCTTGAATCATTAAGAAGGTTTTCAGAGCGTAAAGGTTATTTTTATGTTATTTGTAAAACAATCAATTTTGAACAACCATGCAAGAAAGTCAACATCAGTGTCAGCAATATAAAACTGATCACCATTCCAAATGAGATTGTCATCTTCTTTGCACAATGAAGAAAAAAGAAAAAATTCAAAATCCTCATGATCTACCTACATGGCTTTATTTTTATTTCTATAACTATCACAACTTAACAATGAAGTACCTTAAAAGAAGCAGCCACAAAAAAGTAGTTAAAGCTATAAATGTAATTTGTGCAGACCAAAATAGTTTAAAGCAAAGACTTATTGTGGTACATATGCTGAGTAAGCGAATTCCTAAACAATCTCAGAAACAGTTGATCTGGAAAAATTCTGTACTATTTTCAATGGAGACATTTCCACCAAATAATGTGGAGTTTGCAAATTTCTACTGATTCCCTTCAATCACACCCTGATTTTTCTAATACAGTTTATGGATCAAACACAGCATTTTATTCACTGAACTATAATTTCTATGCAACACAGTTTCATGATTTTTAAAACCTGTCTTAGTACACATACTATTGCTTATTCTGTACTTACAATAAGCTACTGTGAAATATCTTACCTTTGATCTCCATCGAGTTACTGCTACAAATTTTAAAGTGTGGTCCTTTCCCAGGATTTCTTCATTACATAGTATGTCAACCTGTTAAAATTGGAGAAAAACAATGTCACTTTCCAGAATTAGTAACAAAATAATGAAAATAAGAACTGAGCACACATCAAGGTTATGACTGCTTTGAAGAGAGTTTCTGAACAGCAAATTTCCAGCAAAAATTACTATTAAAATCATTGTCTATCTACTTGGGATCCATAATTATTCGTCTGTTTTTTTAAGTGCCGAACATTAGAGGTGTTACAAGAGAGTGACAAACACAAAAAAGAAGGAGGGGAGATAAATACGATAGATTTTTTATAGGAAAGAAGGAGCAAACCACACCAGAGCACTCGCCAGATACTCACATTTGTCAGGGGTTTTTTTTATGTGATAAAACGTCTTGAAATTTTAAAAGTGCTTTTTGACAAATAGTTGGACCAATAAGATACTTTTCACAATTTTGCCCCATTTCAACCCCAAAAATATGAATTACCTCCTATTACAATGTCTTTAAACAATATTTTCAGGTACATATAGAAAGTAAGTTAACATATTTTTTTTTATCATTATGATCTTAAAACTACACAAACATGCATACAAAAACATATACATACACAGATTGAGCATGTATGTGTTAGCGTGTGCTTGTGAGTAAGTGTGTGTATGTGCATGTGTGCAAAGGATTCATATGTCATGTGGAAGTGGTGAAGAAGAAAAAAAGTAAAATTTAATTAACTGCAAATAGCTAGCATAACCCAGGCAAAATACCATGTCCGTGTAAAGCAAAGAGAGAAATTAAGAGCTGTGAATGACTAACAACCCTGAGCGCACGACACTAACCTCTTTAAATCTGTTGATGTTGGTGTATATCTTGAGAGCCACAAATTTCTTCAGGTGAGTGATTGTGGCCTGGGAGGAAATGCGTAGGTAGCGTCTCTTGAGGTGCTTGAGGTTGGGAGCGCGGCACTCTAGGCAGATGTTGACCTGCTCGTCACTGCGGTGGTGGTCCTCGTCATCCTGCTGCTCCTGACCCAGCGGCTTATTGCACTCATTGCTGTTTTCATCATTCACTGCAGAAAACACACACAATGAATTGACCTTTTCACGATCTCATTTGTTTGTTTTAGTTTTTAGTAAGAGTTTTACGGCACTTGCAACAAAATAAAGTCATATAAGAGCCGAACATTAGAGGTGTTACAAGAGAGTGACAAACACAAAAAAGAAGGGGGGAGATAAAGACGATAGATTTTTTATAGGAAAGAAGGAGAAAACCACACCAGAGCACCCGCCAACCACATCCACATTTGTTTGTTTGTTTATTTGAGTAAAGAGAAGATCTCAAGCACAGTGAAGATCAAATCATACTAAAATAATAATATAGAAACCTCTATTATAAAGAAAACAAAACATGGAAGAGAAAAACAAAAAGGTAAAAATGGAAGTTTAAGTAACATAATCATAATACTTCTTGAAAGTTTATTTAAATTGTTTTTTAAATACAAAAACTCTTGGTAATGGTTATTAGTTTATGAGTGATACACCACACAGACAACTAGAACTACCGAAAGTCACTCACGAAACAGAGTCAAGTTCATATGCAGGACCAGCAAATCCCCCTGGACTTGTTATGAAAAGCTAATTCACTATATAAAAAAAACCCACAACCCTGGTACTGAAAACACACTCCAATATCTACTCATAGTAGCCAATGGCATATTTATCTGCCTCTCATTTCACTGTCAAAGAGCCCCATTTGTGGAACTGAATACAAGAACACTCACCAACACTACTAGGAACAGGAAGCCCTCTTCTTTTGTAAAAATCTTGCATCCGTTTTTGCTCTTCTGTAATAAAGGAATAAAACTTTCTTTAATGAGAAGCAAAAGTCAAATCAAACAGTTGTCGTTGAGATTCATTACCCTATTAACTCATGTACTATATTTTTTATTTTACCCTCATGATTGTAATATATTCCATCCACAAAATATAGCAAATTATATATATATGAGCCATTGCCAAAACGTGGGGAAAAACACACACATCTCACATTAGTGTGCATAAAATGTGATGCATTAGTATTTATTCCTCCAAAACTCATACACATGTCAAATATAGGATGTAGAACCTGCATTAGCAGTTTCAGACCCCATGTCAGCTTTACAATCTTGAGTTTGTAAATTTTGTGCCAAAAATGTTCGTTTTTTAGTGATTCCTGGACTGTCATTTTGAGCACACCAATGCAAACTTCCAAGACTGTCCAAAATTTAGTATTTTTGGGTGTTGTTTTTTTTACGTGTGCTTTGATCATATGCTATTTGTTATCAAGAAAGGTTAACTTGCTCAAGAAATCGGTTTATTTGTTTGCAAATAAACGAACAATTCGGATCACTTGTGCGTTAGTCGTGTCATCAAGGACTAGGTGTTTCAGAAAACACCATTATTTTTCAGTAGAATCACCGTAGCTGGTTAAATCTTTTTGCTTTTCGTCGTTTATTCAATACTTCAAAAGCCGCGATGCGCGAAAGGAACATTGGGTTCCTAGATCTACCATTTCGGTCAGCTGTTTAACATTCGCTGAGATTGTCGTCATCTTGCAACATTCCAGAAGTCCGAATTTCAGCCCACTTTTGTTTTGAACGGGTCATCAACAGTGTCCGGATATAATTGTTTTCTCGAGTGACTTCCCCTTACCCGCAACGGGGGAAAGAGAAAAAAGAAAGTAGTCATTGCCGTCGGCGTCCGGTGACGCACAAGAATCTTGCGTTGAATGTGACGTACTGGACTGCTTTGCATGTTTTTAGGCTACCCTATTGAATATTTTAGTGAAATTGCGGTGTTTACATTGGATTCTTGGAACAAGAGTGTGATGTGTGAACAAACTTCGAGAGATGGATCATTTCTGTGGTTATAGATTTAGCTTTAGTGCTTAGTGATGACGTTTGGGGTGTCGTCATGCAGCCGTACAAGACTGACTGACGTACTAGAAATTACATTGTCTTAAGAGCAAACATTTTTTATGTCATGTGTGCTCTATTTACTCAAACAAATAGACAAACATGTCCTTGTTTATCTGTCTAACTCAAAAGTACACATTTGTTCTTTGTTGGTATGATAAGCCTTTTTCCAATACATTGTGTCATCATTGTTATGTGCAAGTAATATCTGTTATCATTGCTAATATCAATAAGTTTTCAACATATATTTCATACATGCAAGATTCATTTAGAATCAAAATACGTCTTTATTGATCTGTGTATCTCATAGTGCAAATTTGTTCTCTGTAGGCATGATTTTACCTTTTCCCAGTATGTTTTGTCATCACTGTTATGTACGAGTACTGTTTGTCATAATTAGCAAAATAATTGTGATTGCCCACTGTCTTTGATATGATCTGATATCTGTTTCAAAGCAAAAGAAACCTCTCCTAGTTGTTTTTTTATTCTTAAAGTGCGCATTTCTCTCTGGGGGCATGACTTGTCTTTTCCGGTACATTGTGTCATCATTGTTATGTACAAGTCATATTTGTCATCACTGTTATGTACAAGTCAGCCCCATTGATTTTGTGCTTTTGCCTTATATTAGTTTAAAAATCGTTTTACACATGTGTTTTTCTGGTGCTGGGGCTTTGATAACTGTATTTGTACAGCCTTTCACTATTGTGATGTGTTGTCAATGATAATGTCCAATGTGTATCCTTTCTTGTACATAACAATGATGACATATTCTGTGCACTGCGTCATTGTTACAATGCTTGTCATTCATATTACCATTATGAATGGAGTTCATAGCGTAAAAAGTCTTTGGTTACTAAACAAATGGAATTTAAAAGTCCATAATTTGCATTGCTGCTTATCTGTTTTTGTCATCACTGTTACATACAAGAAATACAGTGGTTGCCAAACCAATAGACCCATATCTCCAAAACCCTACATCTCCTTGCTCTGATACTCTAGGAATATGAGCACTAAATGTCAATCTGTGACTGACAGAAAAGGGAGTCAAATTGGTAAGAACAATTTTTTTGCACCACTGAGTCTCGAGAGTCTCACGTTTTGGCAATTGCTCATATATCAAATGAAAGAAAACTGGAAAGGGAATTCGATAAAATTGAACATTTTCGGATCAAATCAAGGATATTACTTTGGAAAGTCTAGACTGGCATAGTTCAAGAATTTATAGAGAGCTGATGATACCACTCATCGTGGAGACAAGGAAAATGTTAGGCCAATCAGTCAGCTCATCATAATGAATCTAAACAGTATACATCACTTGATTAAAATTTTTTTAATCTGAAGCATATGGTCATTTCAAAAGCAATTATAAGGCAACAGCCCATTGAAAGTAACTTTCTCTACTGTTCACCCCTGCAATGTATAATTGTAACACATGTCGAAATTAATTTCAGAGGTTCAACTTTAAGTAAAGTGTAATAATGTAACACGTCCATCCTGGGAGCACATCCCAAAGTTGCAACAAGGTAGCACAATGTACTGAAAGTAACTTACTCTCTTGCAATTTTGGTACCAGTTTGTAGACAATGTCCTGCATTGTCCTGTCGAAACTGTGGGAACAAAGATGACCAGGAAAAAATTACAAGAAAAGAAATATTAATCACATGTGACGGAGATTTGTATTTTTGTATCAGCTATTTTCAAAAGATATAATACAATCTATTCTAAATTATGATATTTTGACATAATAATGTATAATAAGACAAAAATACTGTAAATGTAGATGAAAAGACAATGATGAATAGGTAGTTACAAAATATGCTACAGAACAAAAAAAAACCAATTTACTATTTGAACTGAAGACACAAATGTCAACACAATGAATGTTAAGCGAAACAACAAGAATGAATGATGACAGGCAAAAATTGATGAGAAGCAGGAAAGCATAAACTGATTTGTGCTCTCCTAGATCCTTAGGTGTAAATTTGAATCTTCAGAAATGTGGCAATGAAAAAAAAAAGTAAACTACAAAAAAAAAATGTAATAACTGCATCCAATCAAAATAACTGAAGTAGATTCCCAATCAACACATAAATTATAAAACTATACAAAAATTATAAACAGGAAAACTAAAAACACACTGTCTTTTAAAGCGTTGAAGCAATTTATCAACTACGTTTCATTCAATTTCACATCCATACCTTATGTAATTCAGAGGATAACTTTGATGAATCTCGGCATCGCATTTTGGACACGTGTTCTTCTCCTCCAGATATTTTACAATACAGCTTTTGCAAACTGTCGACAATAAAAAAAAAAACAGGAATGTTAATGAATCATGAAATGTATTTCTTTGAACCAATCAATAATGAATGGTAAAAACACTTGACAATATTCAGGGAACCGAAAGAGTATACAAATTTATATCAAACACTCTGCCCCCCCCCCCTCCCCCAGCAACTTACACGTATGTAGGCATTCTGTAATTGTAGTTGAATCAACGAGATATCCTTTGCATAGGTAGCAGGTTATGAATGGGTTGACTGTCTTCAATCGAACCTTCCTTTCCATCATCTTGATGAGCCTGATGGTCTATTCAATCATGTCATGTGCCCTGGAAAAAAAAAGACAGCAACAAAACACTCATCAATACCACTTTTTGCTCAAGGGGCATATACATTCTGAGAAAGCATTATTCCAGCTTATCAATGAACCAACAATCACAAATTATTTCCAGTTCCCCCATCCCCCATTTTCAGCATTAAGAACAGAAATGGAATATCTTAATAGATTGTGTGTGAACCTTTCTCTGTGAAATAATGGTACCTTTCAATTGCTATAGCATTCAGCTTTTTATCATAAGAATCACTGTGGTGAAAAAATGAAACAAAAAGGTGTAATTTATTTATTTTTAAGTCTAGTGATTTTCGTTGCACTGTAATTTTATAGATTTTAGTTCTCTAGATCTAGATGGATTTGAAAAAGTTTCAGAGAATGCCAAATACCAGTGTCTAAGTACACGGTAACCGACAACCCAGGGCCTTCCCCCACCACTACAGCATCATAATAACTTCCACCATAATTCGTCTTTCCACATGTTTAATTTGATTTTGTTGTGTGTTGAGTTTTTCTGTAATTTTTTTAAAAAATGTAATCGCATAAAAACCAACAGCCGTGGCCTCTTCCTCCATAAGCAGAGAGTGCGATATATCGCTACGCACAGTCTCATCATTGGTCAACATAATTAACTTTTCCCCCCACAAGGTCAGCTTAACTTAGTTTTGTTCATACTAATGATGCAGGGAGGGCCAGTTTAGATAGATCCGGTAACTGGATAATAAAGCTCACGTCTCCATTGTTATCATTATAATCGAAAAAAGTTCATAAATGCTGGAAATATTTAGGAACAAGGGTCGGAAGTCGGAATGGACGTCATGCTGGACTCAATTCAAAGTCCGAATATAATTTTTGTCTATTTGGAATTGAGTCCGAATAGTCACTTCATTAGTTTATTTAATGGACTGGGTGGAGGCCATTTAACACCATGAACAGCAAACAGTGAAAAAAAAAACCAAAAAACAACAAGCTATACTAGATCTAGATCTATGGTTATAAAATTAAAAATCTATATGCAAGAACGAAATGTCCAGAACGCATCTGATACCTACATATACGATACTCACGCTTAATTTTAAGAAGGCTATTAGATTTTTTTTAAAATTAAGGCTACTTATGGCAACGGTAATTAGCAGTTGGCCTTGATCTACATGAGGAAACATGCCCACACTGGGGTGCGGGTGAGAAATAACGGGTGAGTTATTCTGAATATATTAGTAATATATATAGGAATAGGTGGCCTTCTCAGAGGGTCTGAATAGGCTGTCGTTATTCTCACCTGGGGCGAAAATATAAGCATAATATTATTCTCACGCCAGGTGAATATAAAATGATTATGAATATTATTCTCTCACCCGGTCTGAGAATGCAATGGATTTTTATTCTTAGGCCTACCTGGGTGTTGAGAACGGGTAGGCCTACATGTAGGCTAATTATGAGATAGAAAATAATTTTTTAATTGTAAGAGTGACCGTTCGTGAACTGCCCCAGAGCGCTGGCCAATTTTTCTAGGCTCCCGCATTTTTAAAAATCTTGAGAGTATGCACACAAAACCCTGGACAAGTGTATATTCTAAATTCAGAAAGGAAATCAATTGCCAGAGTAGTATGGTTTAAAAATAATAGCCTTAACAGAAAGCTGTTTAATGAAATAATGTTAGTAATAGTTTAAAGTCATTGTAATGTTAGAATTGGCATTTTGTTTACAACACAAAAAACATGTTTAATTGTTATCCCTAACAGAACCCACAATTATTTTTAAGGCACACAGTGCCTTGACCCTAGGCTTATTTTTTTTCTTAATTTTGATTGGTTAAACCATTCAAGAGTAAAATTTTCCCTTACAGAACCAATAAATAGCAACAAAAGGTGACGCTATTTGCTCAAAAGGTAAGGTTTTCCCCCAAATCGACAATAGTCGCCTCCCGCGCCCATTGGCGAGTTTTGTCGCCTGGAGCGCTAGTGACACGAGTCCTATGATGCCTGAAACGAAATAAAAAAGGCGGAAACTAAAAAACTGGGCGAGAATAGTAGGTTGTCGTTATTGCGGGTGAGAATAGTATCAATTTTACCTCTCTCTCTCCCATGGTAGGGTAACAAACGAAAAAGTCCCCATTTAGTAACATGTATTACAACTAAATTATTTTTCTTCTTGAACTTCTATTTCTTCATCTTCTTGCTCTCCTCCTCCTCTTCCTCAAGCTCTTCCTGCTTCTTTTTTTTTCCTTCTTCTATGAGCGCTCCAAACCCGCTGTGAGAAGACGGTCATAGGCGTGAGACCGAAACCGGGAATTCCCAGAGTACTGTAAGCCTACGATACATAATGTATTCATGGGTCAAAGCTTCAACCAATCATAGCCCTCTTTACGCCCACTGTGCAGTCGCATATCGATTAGGCGTACAAGGCTTTAGCATTGTTGACATCAACCATCATTGTTCTCAGACCTCTCACCTACATTGACACTTCACAAGACGAGTAACGCATGCGCTAAGGCCATGTTGACATTCTCTCTGTAAGGGCATCATGTAGAATAATCACTCCATTCAGGATAACCCAATCCCTACCCCTTCCCTAATCCTTTTCTTTTTCTAGACCCAGCAAATATGGAAAAAAGGTAGTGAATTATTCACACCGGGAGTGCGAATAAGAAATAATTTTACTCACAACGGGAGTGCGCATAAGAATTTTACATAATGTTATTCACACCAGGTGTGCGAATAAGAAATAATTCTATTCGCACAGGGTTGAGCCTTCGTTGATTTTGGACCTCGTTTCTCAAACCCGGGCACCCCATCTGTTAGCAAAGGCTACTCATCTCTCTCTCTCTCTCTCTGATCTCAATGCGCAAGGAAAACAAAAAACGAAAATAGAGATTTTGAATCATTATCATTTACACAATTTAAAACAACTTGAATTCCAATTTGAGTGGGGAGGGTTTCGTATCGTTTTGCACAATTAGAACTAGATCTATCCCTACCAAAGATGGCAAATAACAAGATTGTTCACTCAGCCCGAAAAGTGTCCGCAGAAGTCCGCGCATTGCTTCAAATGGCGCTGGAGTCTTTTAGAAGCGCTCTTTCGTTTCTCCAGTTCAAGAAGAAGAGGATATAATATAAGCACAGTCTGTTAATTTCACTTTTATTAGGTACCAGAAACTAAATTTTCAAACTTGCTGTATGCCAAATTTATCTGTTCCATTTGAAAGGCCTATCCACTGAGCATTTTGGTACCATTCTTTAACCTCTCCGTCAATTTTTAAGAAAATTGTAGTTGTTTAAAATTTGATCAAATTTGTTAAAGTCAGTCACTGGCTGCAACCCCATGTTTGACAGACAATAAAAAAAGTACCAAGTGCACTAAACATCTCCACATTAACAGAGTACAATCACTATAACAAATATATGTAGCCTAATTTTTTTCAAGACTGTGAGATCTTTACAAATCAGTATATTATCGCCTCAAACATGATGATCTGTCGTTATTTCGACAAAAACACCAAGCGTTGACCCGGCGGCGCCGCACCGGCCCCCGCGGCGAGCGAGTCGGCTCTATACTGTAGTGTACCCCGCGTGCGGGGTCACATGCTTTCCGAGTCTCGCGGAAGGATTGATGAAAAATAATTCCAAGCTAATTACTTTATTCTAATAGAAAATGAACTGATCTTTTAATTGATACCTTTTATAAGTCTGTATTTTACATATTTTGTGTAAAAAGGATCTTTAAACATTTTGACGGTATTTTTTAAAAGCTTTCTATAAAGACGCCAAAGGCTAAACTTATACAATGGAGTCCACTTATAAAGAGTCCGGAAAAAAACGAGAAGTCTGGTATAAAGACACTATTCTAAAACCTCGTTTTTTTCTCCTCTTTACCTTTGTAAATAAAATACTACTATAGCGCTATCAGACAAACATGAGAGTCAGTTTTAGCGGAATATTGCTGCTGCTGTGAACAGTGCATAGGCCAATTATACATAACGTAAAACCTCACCAGTTGAGAAATTTGTTGGTGATCTTGCAAAACAAAGAAAAAGAGAGCCCACGTGCGTCAATAATGAAGGCCGGAGCAACTGAGTAGGGAGGGTGTGGCAAGCGCAGACAAGCAGAACGCATCGTGTGATATGCCAGCGTAAGCCTAGTTTAGATTATCAAGGCCTACCATGCCTCTCACTTCTCCGATGCGGGGATGGAGAGGTCACAGCAATGTGATGGACGGAGCGAATGTGTGACGTGCGCAAACAGACAGAATGCACCACAGGGTGTGGTGGGGTGGGGGAAAACACAGCGGGTGAGTTAGCCCAGAGCCCTTCCTTTCTGATCGCCAACGCCCAGCTGTCATTCCACATCGCTGGATCTAGAGCTAGAGAAAGAAACCTGATTCGATTTTTTATCAAGTAAGACCTAGAGGTAATGTTGAAACAAAATCGTCATCAGGGGAGATTGCAAAAAAAAAAATAAACAGAACACCAAACTCATAGATTAGGCCTACTTTACAGTTTCCCTTGAACGTATTACTGGATCCCTTATAGCGAGAATCCTGCTATAACGGACATTTTGCTCCGGTCCCCTCCCTCTCGTTATAACAGGATTCCACTGTATCACTGGAAAGCCCGTTTAAAGCTCAACAGTTCTCTGCCAATGAAAAGACGGTATTTAATCATCCCTCGTTCCGCGAAGCATTTGAATGCACGCGTGTCAATTTTTCAACCGGCCGACCTCGCATTCCGACCGCGAGGGGCCTCGCTTTCGTTGGCGATTCTCCAGCTCCTAATAATCGGACATATAAACAACATACACCATTGTAACGAAGAAAAGCTGAATTTTTACAAGGTGTACGGCATTTGGTGTTTTATAGCGAAAGAGCAAAGAAACAGCGAACGAAATTACCCCGATTTTACCGATACCACGCGTTCGGAAGGCCGCGAGTACCCGCGAGGCCGTGTTTACGCTACCTACTTTTATTGTTTTTCACACAAGTAGGGTAACTCTGTTCGCAAAGTCCGCACTTTTTTTAAGAGGGCGTCACGAAATTTTAAGGGCACTTTTTTAATTGGCTCAAAGAGAGGAGTGCACTGATCTTTGTCCCCATGCGATGAGGGGGAAAATGAGCTCTCTCTCTCTCTCCTATCATTTCCATCCTTCTTTTGAAACGCCCTGTGCCAATAATATTTTGCAGTATTCACACACCCTGTGCAAATATAATTTCATAGTATTCACACACACTGTGCGAATAAAATTCTAGTATTCACACAACCTGAGCGAATAAAATTTCAGTTAATCTTATACTTTAGCATGTTAAATTCTTCAATTGATTTTATCAAAGCTATCGTAGGCTAGAGGTCCGCTCACTCGCGCGCGCATGTGTGTGCATGTGAGTGTGTGGCGAGATAGATAGATCTAGATCTGATTGATCTAGGGAAGTGGCTATTCTCACCCGGGGTGAGAATAAAAATATGATCTACCTCTCACCCCTGGTGAGACTTGCCAGTGTAGGCTATTCTCACCCGGTGTGAAGCAAAACCTGTTTTTCCTCATTTTGGAATCTGTCTATCGGTGTGGATGATCAAATTGATAAAAGCCAAGAAAAAATTACGTTATAGCACAAAAGTAAGCTAATTTGATCGTCTTCAAAGATGCTATGGCTATTTCAC